>NW_027422088.1:0-307296 GCF_037893015.1 Macrotis lagotis
CCGTGCATTGCCTAGTCTTTCCTTGCCTAGCCGTGCATTGCCTAGCCTTGCGTTGTCGTGCATTAGCCTTGCCTCGCCTGACCGTGCCTTGCCTTGCGTTACCCTTTCTTTGCCTTGCCGTGCATTGCCTAGTCCTGCGTTGTCGTGCCTTAGCCTTGTTTCCCCTTACCGTGCCGTTCCTTCCGTTACCCTTGCCTTCCCTTGCTTTCCCTTGCCTTTCTTTCCTTCCCTTACTCTTTCCTTGCCTTGCCGAGCACTGCCTAGCCTTGCGTTGTCGTGCATTAGCCTTGCCTCACCTGACCGTGCCTTGCCTTGCGTTATGCTTTCCTTGCCTTGCCGTGCATTGCCTAGCCCTGCATTGTCGTGCATTAGCCTTGCCTTTCCTCACCGTGCCTTGCCTTGCGTTACCCTTTCCTTGCTTGGCCGTGCATTGCCTAGCCGTGCGTTGCCGTGCCTTACCATTGTTTCCCCTTGCCGTGCCTTGCCTTTTGTTACACTTGCCTTGCCTTGCTTTGCCTTGCCTTCCTCTCCTTCCGTTACTCTTTCCTTGCCTAGCCGTGCATTGCCTAGCCTTGCGTTGTCGTGCATTAGCCTTGCCTCGCATGACCTTGCCTTGCCTTGCGTTACCCTTTCTTTGCCTTGCCGTGCATTGCCTAGTCCTGCGTTGTCGTGCCTTAGCCTTGTTTCCCCTTACCGTGCCGTTCCTTCCGTTACCCTTCCCTTCCCTTGCTTTCCCTTGCCTTTCTTTCCTTCCGTTACTCTTTCCTTGCCTTGCCGAGCACTGCCTAGCCTTGCGTTGTCGTGCATTAGCCTTGCCTCGCCTGACCGTGCATTGCCTTGCGTTACCCTTTCCTTGCCTTGCCGTGCATTGCCTAGCCTTGCGTTGTCGTGCATTAGCCTTGCCTCGCCTGACCGTGCCTTGCCTTGCGTTACCCTTTCCTTGCCTTGCCGTGCATTGCCTAGCCGTGCTTTTTCGTGCATTAGCGTTGCCTCGCCTGACCGTGCCTTGCCTTGCATTACCCTTTCCTTGCCTTGCCGTGCATTGCCTAGTCCTGCGTTGTCGTGCCTTAGGCTTGTTTCCCCTTAACGTGCCGTTCCGTCCGTTAGCCTTGCCTTGCCTTGCTTTCCCTTGCCTTCCTTGCCTTCCGTTACTCTTTACTTACCTTCCGTGCATTGCCTAGCCTTGCGTTGTCGTGCCTTAGCCTTGCGTCGACTGACCGTGCCTTGCCTTGCGTTACCCTTTCTTTGCCTTGCCGTGCATTGCCTAGCCTTGCGTTGTCGTGCATTAGCCTTGCCTCGCCTGACCCTGCCTTGCCTTGCGTTACGCTTTCTTTGCCTTGCCGTGCATTGCCTAGTCCTGCGTTGTCGTGCCTTAGCCTTGTTTCCCCTTACCGTGCCGTTCCTTCCGTTACCCTTGCCTTCCCTTGCTTTCCCTTGCCTTTCTTTCCTTCCGTTACTCTTTCCTTGCCTTGCCGAGCACTGCCTAGCCTTGCGTTGTCGTGCCTTAGCCTTGCCTCGCCTGACCGTGCATTGCCTTGCGTTACTCTTTCCTTGCCTTGCCGTGCATTGCCTAGCCTTGCGTTGTCGTGCAATAGCCTTGACTCGCCTGACCGTGCCTTGCCTTGCGTTACCCTTTCCTTGCCTTGCCGTGCATTGCCTAGCCGTGCTTTTTCGTGCATTAGCGTTGCCTCGCCTGACCGTGCCTTGCCTTGCGTTACCCTTTCCTTGCCTTGCCGTGCATTGCCTAGTCCTGCGTTGTCGTGCCTTAGGCTTGTTTCCCCTTAACGTGCCGTTCCGTCCGTTGCCCTTGCCTACCCTTGCTTTCCCTTGCCTTCCTTGCCTTCCGTTACTCTTTACTTACCTTCCGTGCATTGCCTAGCCTTGCGTTGTCGTGCCTTAGCCTTGCGTCGCCTGACCGTGCCTTGCCTTGCGTTACCCTTTCTTTGCCTTGCCGTGCATTGCCTAGTCCTGCGTTGTCGTGCCTTAGCCTTGTTTCCCCTTGCTGTGCCGTTCCTTCCGTTACACTTGCCTTGCCTTTCTTTGCCTTGCCTTCCTTTCCTTCCGTTACTCTTTCCTTGCCTAGCTGTGCACTGCCTAGCCTTGCGTTGTCGTGCATTAGCCTTCCCTTGCCTCACCGTACCTTGCCTTGCGTTACCCTTTCCTTGCCTTGCCGTGCACTGCCTAGCCTTGCGTTGTCGTGCCTTACCCTTGTTTCCCCTTGCCGTGCCGTGCCTTTTGTTACACTTGCCTTGCCTTGCATTGCTTTGCCTTCCTTTCCTTCCGTTACTCTTTCCTTGCCTAGCCGTGCATTGCCTAGCCTTGCGTTGTCGTGCATTAGCCTTGCCTCGCCTGACCGTGCCTTGCCTTTCGTTACCCTTTCCTTCCCTTGCCGTGCATTGCCTAGCCGTGCGTTGTCTTGCCTTAGCCTTGTTTCCCCTTGCTGTGCCGTTTCTTCCGTTACACGTGCCTTGCCTTACTTTGCCTTGCCTTCCTTTCCTTTCCTTTCCTTGCCTAGCCGTGCACTGCCTAGCCGTGCGTTGTCGTGCCTTAGCCTTGTTTCCGCTTACCGTGCCGTTCCTTCCTTTACCTTTGCCTTCCCTTGCCTTCCTTGCCTTCCGTTACTCTTTGCTTGCCTTCCGTGCATTGCCTAGCCTTGCGTTGTCCTGCCTTAGCCTTGCCTCGCCTGACCGTGCCTTGCCTTGCGTTACCCTTTCCTTGCCTTGCCGTGCATTGCCTAGTCCTGCGTTGTCGTGCCTTAGCCTTGTTTCCCCTTACCGTGCCGTTCCTTCCGTTACCCTTGCCTTCCCTTGCTTTCCCTTGCCTTTCTTTCCTTCCGTTACTCTTTCCTTGCCTTGCCGAGCACTGCCTAGCCTTGCGTTGTCGTGCATTAGCCTTGCCTCGCCTGACCGTGCCTTGCCTTGCGTTATGCTTTCCTTGCCTTGCCGTGCATTGCCTAGCCCTGCATTGTCGTGCATTAGCCTTGCCTTTCCTCACCGTGCCTTGCCTTGCGTTACCCTTTCCTTGCTTGGCCGTGCATTGCCTAGCCGTGCGTTGCCGTGCCTTACCTTTGTTTCCCCTTGCCGTGCCTTGCCTTTTGTTACACTTGCCTTGGCTTGCTTTGCCTTGCCTTCCTCTCCTTCCGTTACCCTTTCTTTGCCTTGCCGTGCATTGCCTAGTCCTGCGTTGTCGTGCCTTAGCCTTGTTTCCCCTTACCGTGCCGTTCCTTCCGTTACCCTTGCCTTCCCTTGCTTTCCCTTGCCTTTCTTTCCTTCCGTTACTCTTTCCTTGCCTTGCCGAGCACTGCCTAGCCTTGCGTTGTCGTGCATTAGCCTTGCCTCGCCTGACCGTGCATTGCCTTGCGTTACCCTTTCCTTGCCTTGCCGTGCATTGCCTAGCCTTGCGTTGTCGTGCATTAGCCTTGCCTCGCCTGACCGTGCCTTGCCTTGCGTTACCCTTTCCTTGCTTGCCGTGCATTGCCTAGCCGTGCTTTTTCGTGCATTAGCGTTGCCTCGCCTGACCGTGCCTTGCCTTGCGTTACCCTTTCCTTGCCTTGCCGTGCATTGCCTATTCCTGCGTTGTCGTGCCTTAGGCTTGTTTCCCCTTAACGTGCCTTTCCGTCCGTTGCCCTTGCCTTCCCTTGCTTTCCCTTGCCTTCCTTGCCTTCCGTTACTCTTTACTTACCTTCTGTGCATTGCCTAGCCTTGCGTTGTCGTGCCTTAGCCTTGCGTCGCCTGACCGTGCCTTTCCTTGCGTTACCCTTTCTTTGCCTTGCCGTGCATTGCCTAGTCCTGCGTTGTCGTGCCTTAGCCTTGTTTCCCCGTACCGTGCCGTTCCTTCCGTTAGCCTTGCCTTCCCTTGCTTTCCCTTGCCTTTCTTTCCTTCCGTTACTCTTTCCTTGCCTAGCCGTGCACTGCCTAGCCGTGCGTTGTCGTGCCTTAGCCTTGTTTCCCCTTGCTGTGCCGTTCCTTCCGTTACACTTGCCTTGCCTTTCTTTGCCTTGCCTTCCTTGCCTTCCGTTACTCTTTACTTACCTTCCGTGCATTGCCTAGCCTTGCGTTGTCGTGCCTTAGCCTTGCGTCGCCTGACCGTGCCTTGCCTTGCTTTACCCTTTCTTTGCCTTGCCGTGCATTGCCTAGTCCTGCGTTGTCGTGCCTTAGCCTTGTTTCCCCGTACCGTGCCGTTCCGTCCGTTAGCCTTGCCTTCCCTTCCTTTCCCTTGCCTTTCTTTCCTTCCGTTACTCTTTCCTTGCCTTGCCGTGCACTGCCTAGCCTTGCGTTGTCGAGCCTTACCCTTGTTTCCCCTTGCCGTGCCGTGCCTTTTGTTGCACTTGCCTTGCCTTGCTTTGCTTTGCCTTCCTTTCCTTCCGTTACTCTTTCCTTGCCTAGCCGTGCATTGCCTAGCCTTGCGTTGTCGTGCATTAGCCTTGCCTCGCCTGACCGTGCCTTGCCTTGCGTTACCCTTTACTTCCCTTGCCGTGCATTGCCTAGCCGTGCGTTGTCTTGCCTTAGCCTTGTTTCCCCTTGCTGTGCCGTTTCTTCCGTTACACTTGCCTTGCCTTACTTTGCCTTGCCTTCCTTTCCTTCCGTTACTCTTTCCTTGCCTAGCCGTGCACTGCCTAGACTTGCGTTGTCGTGCCTTAGCCTTGGCTCGCCTGACCGTGCCTTGCCTTGCGTTACCCTTTCCTTGCCTTGCCGGGCATTGCCTAGTCCTGCGTTGTCGTGCCTTAGGCTTGTTTCCCCTTAACGTGCCGTTCCGTCCGTTGCCCTTGCCTACCCTTGCTTTCCCTTGCCTTCCTTGCCTTCCGTTACTCTTAACTTACCTTCCGTGCATTGCCTAGCCTTGCGTTGTCGTGCCTTAGCCTTGCGTCGCCTGACCGTGCCTTGCCTTGCGTTACCCTTTCCTTGCCTTGCCTTGCATTGCCTAGTCCCGAGTTGTCGTGCCTTAGCCTTGTTTCCGCTTACCGTGCCATTCCTTCCTTTACCTTTGCCTTCCCTTGCCTTCCTTGCCTTCCGTTACTCTTTGCTTGCCTTCCGTGCATTGCCTAGCCTTGCGTTGTCCTGCCTTAGCCTTGCCTCGCCTGACCGTGCCTTGCCTTGCGTTACCCTTTCCTTGCCTTGCCGTGCATAGCCTAATCCTGCGTTGTCGTGCCTTAGCCTTGTTTCCCCTTACCGTGCCGTTCCTTCCGTTACCCTTGCCTTCCCTTGCTTTCCCTTGCCTTTCTTTCCTTCCGTTACTCTTTCCTTGCCTTGCCGAGCACTGCCTAGCCTTGCGTTGTCGTGCATTAGCCTTGCCTCGCCTGACCGTGCCTTGCCTTGCGTTATGCTTTCCTTACCTTGCCGTGCATTGCCTAGCCCTGCATTGTCGTGCATTAGCCTTGCCTTTCCTCACCGTGCCTTGCCTTGCGTTACCCTTTCCTTGCTTGGCCGTGCATTGCCTAGCCGTGCGTTGCCGTGCCTTACCCTTGTTTCCCCTTGCCGTTCCTTGCCTTTTGTTACACTTGCCTTGCCTTGCTTTGCCTTGCCTTCCTCTCCTTCCGTTACTCTATCCTTGCCTAGCCGTGCATTGCCTAGCCTTTCGTTGTCGTGCATTAGCCTTGCCTCGCCTGACCGTGCCTTGCCTTGCGTTACGCTTTCTTTGCCTTGCCGTGCATTGCCTAGTCCTGCGTTGTCGTGCCTTAGCCTTGTTTCCCCTTACCGTGCCGTTCCTTCCGTTACCCTTGCCTTCCCTTGCTTTCCCTTGCCTTTCTTTCCTTCCGTTACTCTTTCCTTGCCTTGCCGAGCACTGCCTAGCCTTGCGTTGTCGTGCATTAGCCTTGCCTCGCCTGACCGTGCATTGCCTTGCGTTACCCTTTCCTTGCCTTGCCGTGCATTGCCTAGCCTTGCGTTGTCGTGCATTAGCCTTGCCTCGCCTGACCGTGCCTTGCCTTGCGTTACCCTTTCCTTGCCTTGCCGTGCATTGCCTAGTCCTGCGTTGTCGTGCCTTAGGCTTGTTTCCCCTTAACGTGCCGTTCCGTCCGTTGCCCTTGCCTACCCTTGCTTTCCCTTGCCTTCCTTGCCTTCCGTTACTCTTTACTTACCTTCCGTGCATTGCCTAGCCTTGCGTTGTCGTGCCTTAGCCTTGCGTCGCCTGACCGTGCCTTGCCTTGCGTTACCCTTTCTTTGCCTTGCCGTGCATTGCCTAGTCCTGCGTTGTCGTGCCTTAGCCTTGTTTCCCCTTGCTGTGCCGTTCCTTCCGTTACACTTGCCTTGCCTAGTCCTGCGTTGTCGTGCCTTAGCCTTGTTTCCCCTTGCTGTGCCGTTCCTTCCGTTACACTTGCCTTGCCTTTCTTTGCCTTGCCTTCCTTTCCTTCCGTTACTCTTTCCTTGCCTAGCTGTGCACTGCCTAGCCTTGCGTTGTCGTGCATTAGCCTTCCCTTGCCTCACCGTACCTTGCCTTGCGTTACCCTTTCCTTGCCTTGCCGTGCACTGCCTAGCCTTGCGTTGTCGTGCCTTACCCTTGTTTCCCCTTCCCGTGCCGTGCCTTTTGTTACACTTGCCTTGCCTTGCATTGCTTTGCCTTCATTTCCTTCCGTTACTCTTTCCTGGCCTAGCCGTGCATTGCCTAGCCTTGCGTTGTCGTGCATTAGCCTTGCCTCGCCTGACCGTGCCTTGCCTTTCGTTACCCTTTCCTTCCCTTGCCGTGCATTGCCTAGCCGTGCGTTGTCTTGCCTTAGCCTTGTTTCCCCTTGCTGTGCCGTTTCTTCCGTTACACGTGCCTTGCCTTACTTTGCCTTGTCTTCCTTTCCTTTCCTTTCCTTGCCTAGCCGTGCACTGCCTAGCCGTGCGTTGTCGTGCCTTAGCCTTGTTTCCGCTTACCGTGCCGTTCCTTCCTTTACCTTTGCCTTCCCTTGCCTTCCTTGCCTTCCGTTACTCTTTGCTTGCCTTCCGTGCATTGCCTAGCCTTGCGTTGTCCTGCCTTAGCCTTGCCTCGCCTGACCGTGCCTTGCCTTGCGTTACCCTTTCCTTGCCTTGCCGTGCATTGCCTAGTCCTGCGTTGTCGTGCCTTAGCCTTGTTTCCCCTTACCGTGCCGTTCCTTCCGTTACCCTTGCCTTCCCTTGCTTTCCCTTGCCTTTCTTTCCTTCCGTTACTCTTTCCTTGCCTTGCCGAGCACTGCCTAGCCTTGCGTTGTCGTGCATTAGCCTTGCCTCGCCTGACCGTGCCTTGCCTTGCGTTATGCTTTCCTTGCCTTGCCGTGCATTGCCTAGCCCTGCATTGTCGTGCATTAGCCTTGCCTTTCCTCACCGTGCCTTGCCTTGCGTTACCCTTTCCTTGCTTGGCCGTGCATTGCCTAGCCGTGCGTTGCCGTGCCTTACCTTTGTTTCCCCTTGCCGTGCCTTGCCTTTTGTTACACTTGCCTTGGCTTGCTTTGCCTTGCCTTCCTCTCCTTCCGTTACCCTTTCTTTGCCTTGCCGTGCATTGCCTAGTCCTGCGTTGTCGTGCCTTAGCCTTGTTTCCCCTTACCGTGCCGTTCCTTCCGTTACCCTTGCCTTCCCTTGCTTTCCCTTGCCTTTCTTTCCTTCCGTTACTCTTTCCTTGCCTTGCCGAGCACTGCCTAGCCTTGCGTTGTCGTGCATTAGCCTTGCCTCGCCTGACCGTGCATTGCCTTGCGTTACCCTTTCCTTGCCTTGCCGTGCATTGCCTAGCCTTGCGTTGTCGTGCATTAGCCTTGCCTCGCCTGACCGTGCCTTGCCTTGCGTTACCCTTTCCTTGCTTTGCCGTGCATTGCCTAGCCGTGCTTTTTCGTGCATTAGCGTTGCCTCGCCTGACGGTGCCTTGCCTTGCGTTACCCTTTCCTTGCCTTGCCGTGCATTGCCTATTCCTGCGTTGTCGTGCCTTAGGCTTGTTTCCCCTTAACGTGCCGTTCCGTCCGTTGCCCTTGCCTTCCCTTGCTTTCCCTTGCCTTCCTTGCCTTCCGTTACTCTTTACTTACCTTCCGTGCATTGCCTAGCCTTGCGTTGTCGTGCCTTAGCCTTGCGTCGCCTGACCGTGCCTTTCCTTGCGTTACCCTTTCTTTGCCTTGCCGTGCATTGCCTAGTCCTGCGTTGTCGTGCCTTAGCCTTGTTTCCCCGTACCGTGCCGTTCCTTCCGTTAGCCTTGCCTTCCCTTGCTTTCCCTTGCCTTTCTTTCCTTCCGTTACTCTTTCCTTGCCTAGCCGTGCACTGCCTAGCCGTGCGTTGTCGTGCCTTAGCCTTGTTTCCCCTTGCTGTGCCGTTCCTTCCGTTACACTTGCCTTGCCTTTCTTTGCCTTGCCTTCCTTGCCTTCCGTTACTCTTTACTTACCTTCCGTGCATTGCCTAGCCTTGCGTTGTCGTGCCTTAGCCTTGCGTCGCCTGACCGTGCCTTGCCTTGCTTTACCCTTTCTTTGCCTTGCCGTGCATTGCCTAGTCCTGCGTTGTCGTGCCTTAGCCTTGTTTCCCCGTACCGTGCCGTTCCGTCCGTTAGCCTTGCCTTCCCTTCCTTTCCCTTGCCTTTCTTTCCTTCCGTTACTCTTTCCTTGCCTTGCCGTGCACTGCCTAGCCTTGCGTTGTCGAGCCTTACCCTTGTTTCCCCTTGCCGTGCCGTGCCTTTTGTTGCACTTGCCTTGCCTTGCTTTGCTTTGCCTTCCTTTCCTTCCGTTACTCTTTCCTTGCCTAGCCGTGCATTGCCTAGCCTTGCGTTGTCGTGCATTAGCCTTGCCTCGCCTGACCGTGCCTTGCCTTGCGTTACCCTTTACTTCCCTTGCCGTGCATTGCCTAGCCGTGCGTTGTCTTGCCTTAGCCTTGTTTCCCCTTGCTGTGCCGTTTCTTCCGTTACACTTGCCTTGCCTTACTTTGCCTTGCCTTCCTTTCCTTCCGTTACTCTTTCCTTGCCTAGCCGTGCACTGCCTAGACTTGCGTTGTCGTGCCTTAGCCTTGGCTCGCCTGACCGTGCCTTGCCTTGCGTTACCCTTTCCTTGCCTTGCCGGGCATTGCCTAGTCCTGCGTTGTCGTGCCTTAGGCTTGTTTCCCCTTAACGTGCCGTTCCGTCCGTTGCCCTTGCCTACCCTTGCTTTCCCTTGCCTTCCTTGCCTTCCGTTACTCTTAACTTACCTTCCGTGCATTGCCTAGCCTTGCGTTGTCGTGCCTTAGCCTTGCGTCGCCTGACCGTGCCTTGCCTTGCGTTACCCTTTCCTTGCCTTGCCTTGCATTGCCTAGTCCCGAGTTGTCGTGCCTTAGCCTTGTTTCCGCTTACCGTGCCATTCCTTCCTTTACCTTTGCCTTCCCTTGCCTTCCTTGCCTTCCGTTACTCTTTGCTTGCCTTCCGTGCATTGCCTAGCCTTGCGTTGTCCTGCCTTAGCCTTGCCTCGCCTGACCGTGCCTTGCCTTGCGTTACCCTTTCCTTGCCTTGCCGTGCATAGCCTAATCCTGCGTTGTCGTGCCTTAGCCTTGTTTCCCCTTACCGTGCCGTTCCTTCCGTTACCCTTGCCTTCCCTTGCTTTCCCTTGCCTTTCTTTCCTTCCGTTACTCTTTCCTTGCCTTGCCGAGCACTGCCTAGCCTTGCGTTGTCGTGCATTAGCCTTGCCTCGCCTGACCGTGCCTTGCCTTGCGTTATGCTTTCCTTACCTTGCCGTGCATTGCCTAGCCCTGCATTGTCGTGCATTAGCCTTGCCTTTCCTCACCGTGCCTTGCCTTGCGTTACCCTTTCCTTGCTTGGCCGTGCATTGCCTAGCCGTGCGTTGCCGTGCCTTACCCTTGTTTCCCCTTGCCGTTCCTTGCCTTTTGTTACACTTGCCTTGCCTTGCTTTGCCTTGCCTTCCTCTCCTTCCGTTACTCTATCCTTGCCTAGCCGTGCATTGCCTAGCCTTTCGTTGTCGTGCATTAGCCTTGCCTCGCCTGACCGTGCCTTGCCTTGCGTTACGCTTTCTTTGCCTTGCCGTGCATTGCCTAGTCCTGCGTTGTCGTGCCTTAGCCTTGTTTCCCCTTACCGTGCCGTTCCTTCCGTTACCCTTGCCTTCCCTTGCTTTCCCTTGCCTTTCTTTCCTTCCGTTACTCTTTCCTTGCCTTGCCGAGCACTGCCTAGCCTTGCGTTGTCGTGCATTAGCCTTGCCTCGCCTGACCGTGCATTGCCTTGCGTTACCCTTTCCTTGCCTTGCCGTGCATTGCCTAGCCTTGCGTTGTCGTGCATTAGCCTTGCCTCGCCTGACCGTGCCTTGCCTTGCGTTACCCTTTCCTTGCCTTGCCGTGCATTGCCTAGTCCTGCGTTGTCGTGCCTTAGGCTTGTTTCCCCTTAACGTGCCGTTCCGTCCGTTGCCCTTGCCTACCCTTGCTTTCCCTTGCCTTCCTTGCCTTCCGTTACTCTTTACTTACCTTCCGTGCATTGCCTAGCCTTGCGTTGTCGTGCCTTAGCCTTGCGTCGCCTGACCGTGCCTTGCCTTGCGTTACCCTTTCTTTGCCTTGCCGTGCATTGCCTAGTCCTGCGTTGTCGTGCCTTAGCCTTGTTTCCCCTTGCTGTGCCGTTCCTTCCGTTACACTTGCCTTGCCTTTCTTTGCCTTGCCTTCCTTTCCTTCCGTTACTCTTTCCTTGCCTAGCTGTGCACTGCCTAGCCTTGCGTTGTCGTGCATTAGCCTTCCCTTGCCTCACCGTACCTTGCCTTGCGTTACCCTTTCCTTGCCTTGCCGTGCACTGCCTAGCCTTGCGTTGTCGTGCCTTACCCTTGTTTCCCCTTCCCGTGCCGTGCCTTTTGTTACACTTGCCTTGCCTTGCATTGCTTTGCCTTCCTTTCCTTCCGTTACTCTTTCCTGGCCTAGCCGTGCATTGCCTAGCCTTGCGTTGTCGTGCATTAGCCTTGCCTCGCCTGACCGTGCCTTGCCTTGCGTTACCCTTTCCTTCCCTTGCCGTGCATTGCCTAGCCGTGCGTTGTCTTGCCTTAGCCTTGTTTCCCCTTGCTGTGCCGTTTCTTCCGTTACACGTGCCTTGCCTTACTTTGCCTTGCCTTCCTTTCCTTTCCTTTCCTTGCCTAGCCGTGCACTGCCTAGCCGTGCGTTGTCGTGCCTTAGCCTTGTTTCCGCTTACCGTGCCGTTCCTTCCTTTACCTTTGCCTTCCCTTGCCTTCCTTGCCTTCCGTTACTCTTTGCTTGCCTTCCGTGCATTGCCTAGCCTTGCGTTGTCCTGCCTTAGCCTTGCCTCGCCTGACCATGCCTTGCCTTGCGTTACCCTTTCCTTGCCTTGCCTTGCATTGCCTAGCCGTGCGTTGCCGTGCCTTACCTTTGTTTCCCCTTGCCGTGCCTTGCCTTTTGTTACACTTGCCTTGGCTTGCTTTGCCTTGCCTTCCTCTCCTTCCGTTACCCTTTCTTTGCCTTGCCGTGCATTGCCTAGTCCTGCGTTGTCGTGCCTTAGCCTTGTTTCCCCTTACCGTGCCGTTCCTTCCGTTACCCTTGCCTTCCCTTGCTTTCCCTTGCCTTTCTTTCCTTCCGTTACTCTTTCCTTGCCTTGCCGAGCACTGCCTAGCCTTGCGTTGTCGTGCATTAGCCTTGCCTCGCCTGACCGTGCATTGCCTTGCGTTACCCTTTCCTTGCCTTGCCGTGCATTGCCTAGCCTTGCGTTGTCGTGCATTAGCCTTGCCTCGCCTGACCGTGCCTTGCCTTGCGTTACCCTTTCCTTGCCTTGCCGTGCATTGCCTAGCCGTGCTTTTTCGTGCATTAGCGTTGCCTCGCCTGTCCGTGCCTTGCCTTGCGTTACCCTTTCCTTGCCTTGCCGTGCATTGCCTATTCCTGCGTTGTCGTGCCTTAGGCTTGTTTCCCCTTAACGTGCCGTTCCGTCCGTTGCCCTTGCCTTCCCTTGCTTTCCCTTGCCTTCCTTGCCTTCCGTTACTCTTTACTTACCTTCCGTGCATTGCCTAGCCTTGCGTTGTCGTGCCTTAGCCTTGCGTCGCCTGACCGTGCCTTTCCTTGCGTTACCCTTTCTTTGCCTTGCCGTGCATTGCCTAGTCCTGCGTTGTCGTGCCTTAGCCTTGTTTCCCCGTACCGTGCCGTTCCTTCCGTTAGCCTTGCCTTCCCTTGCTTTCCCTTGCCTTTCTTTCCTTCCGTTACTCTTTCCTTGCCTAGCCGTGCACTGCCTAGCCGTGCGTTGTCGTGCCTTAGCCTTGTTTCCCCTTGCTGTGCCGTTCCTTCCGTTACACTTGCCTTGCCTTTCTTTGCCTTGCCTTCCTTGCCTTCCGTTACTCTTTACTTACCTTCCGTGCATTGCCTAGCCTTGCGTTGTCGTGCCTTAGCCTTGCGTCGCCTGACCGTGCCTTGCCTTGCTTTACCCTTTCTTTGCCTTGCCGTGCATTGCCTAGTCCTGCGTTGTCGTGCCTTAGCCTTGTTTCCCCGTACCGTGCCGTTCCGTCCGTTAGCCTTGCCTTCCCTTCCTTTCCCTTGCCTTTCTTTCCTTCCGTTACTCTTTCCTTGCCTTGCCGTGCACTGCCTAGCCTTGCGTTGTCGAGCCTTACCCTTGTTTCCCCTTGCCGTGCCGTGCCTTTTGTTGCACTTGCCTTGCCTTGCTTTGCTTTGCCTTCCTTTCCTTCCGTTACTCTTTCCTTGCCTAGCCGTGCATTGCCTAGCCTTGCGTTGTCGTGCATTAGCCTTGCCTCGCCTGACCGTGCCTTGCCTTGCGTTACCCTTTACTTCCCTTGCCGTGCATTGCCTAGTCCGTGCGTTGTCTTGCCTTAGCCTTGTTTCCCCTTACCGTGCCGTTCCTTCCGTTACCCTTGTGCTTTCCCGCTTTCTTTCCTTCCGTTACTCTTTCCTTGCCTTGCACTGCCTAGCCTTGCGTTGTCGTGCATTAGCCTTGCCTCGCCTGACCGTGCATTGCCTTGCGTTACCCTTTCCTTGCCTTGCCGTGCATTGCCTAGCCTTGCGTTGTCGTGCATTAGCCTTGCCTCGCCTGACCGTGCCTTGCCTTGCGTTACCCTTTCCTTGCCTTGCCGTGCATTGCCTAGCCGTGCTTTTTCGTGCATTGCGTTGCCTCGCCTGACCGTGCCTTGCCTTGCGTTACCCTTTCCTTGCCTTGCCGTGCATTGCCTAGTCCTGCGTTGTCGTGCCTTAGGCTTCTTTCCCCTTAACGTGCCGTTCCGTCCGTTGCCCTTGCCTACCCTTGCTTTCCCTTGCCTTCCTTGCCTTCCGTTACTCTTTACTTACCTTCCGTGCATTGCCTAGCCTTGCGTTGTCGTGCCTTAGCCTTGCGTCGCCTGACCGTGCCTTGCCTTGCGTTACCCTTTCTTTGCCTTGCCGTGCATTGCCTAGTCCTGCGTTGTCGTGCCTTAGCCTTGTTTCCCCGTACCGTGCCGTTCCTTCCGTTAGCCTTGCCTTCCCTTGCTTTCCCTTGCCTTTCTTTCCTTCCGTTACTCTTTCCTTGCCTAGCCGTGCACTGCCTAGCCGTGCGTTGTCGTGCCTTAGCCTTGTTTCCCCTTGCTGTGCCGTTCCTTCCGTTACACTTGCCTTGCCTTTCTTTGCCTTGCCTTCCTTTCCTTCCGTTACTCTTTCCTTGCCTAGCCGTGCATTGCCTAGCCTTGCGTTGTCGTGCATTAGCCTTGCCTCGCCTGACCGTGCCTTGCCTTGCGTTACCCTTTCCTTGCCTTGCCTTGCATTGCCTAGTCCTGAGTTGTCGTGCCTTAGCCTTGTTTCCGCTTACCGTGCCGTTCCTTCCTTTACCTTTGCCTTCCCTTGCCTTCCTTGCCTTCCGTTACTCTTTGCTTGCCTTCCGTGCATTGCCTAGCCTTGCGTTGTCCTGCCTTAGCCTTGCCTCGCCTGACCGTGCCTTGCCTTGCGTTACCCTTTCCTTGCCTTGCCGTGCATAGCCTAATCCTGCGTTGTCGTGCCTTAGCCTTGTTTCCCCTTACCGTGCCGTTCCTTCCGTTACCCTTGCCTTCCCTTGCTTTCCCTTGCCTTTCTTTCCTTCCGTTACTCTTTCCTTGCCTTGCCGAGCACTGCCTAGCCTTGCGTTGTCGTGCCTTAGCCTTGCCTCGCCTGACCGTGCATTGCCTTGCGTTACTCTTTCCTTGCCTTGCCGTGCATTGCCTAGCCTTGCGTTGTCGTGCATTAGCCTTGCCTCGCCTGACCGTGCCTTGCCTTGCGTTATGCTTTCCTTACCTTGCCGTGCATTGCCTAGCCCTGCATTGTCGTGCATTAGCCTTGCCTTTCCTCACCGTGCCTTGCCTTGCGTTACCCTTTCCTTGCTTGGCCGTGCATTGCCTAGCCGTGCGTTGCCGTGCCTTACCCTTGTTTCCCCTTGCCGTTCCTTGCCTTTTGTTACACTTGCCTTGCCTTGCTTTGCCTTGCCTTCCTCTCCTTCCGTTACTCTATCCTTGCCTAGCCGTGCATTGCCTAGCCTTTCGTTGTCGTGCATTAGCCTTGCCTCGCCTGACCGTGCCTTGCCTTGCGTTACGCTTTCTTTGCCTTGCCGTGCATTGCCTAGTCCTGCGTTGTCGTGCCTTAGCCTTGTTTCCCCTTACCGTGCCGTTCCTTCCGTTACCCTTGCCTTCCCTTGCTTTCCCTTGCCTTTCTTTCCTTCCGTTACTCTTTCCTTGCCTTGCCGAGCACTGCCTAGCCTTGCGTTGTCGTGCATTAGCCTTGCCTCGCCTGACCGTGCATTGCCTTGCGTTACCCTTTCCTTGCCTTGCCGTGCATTGCCTAGACTTGCGTTGTCGTGCATTAGCCTTGCCTCGCCTGACCGTGCCTTGCCTTGCGTTACCCTTTCCTTGCCTTCCCGTGCATTGCCTAGTCCTGCGTTGTCGTGCCTTAGGCTTGTTTCCCCTTAACGTGCCGTTCCGTCCGTTGCCCTTGCCTACCCTTGCTTTCCCTTGCCTTCCTTGCCTTCCGTTACTCTTTACTTACCTTCCGTGCATTGCCTAGCCTTGCGTTGTCGTGCCTTAGCCTTGCGTCGCCTGACCGTGCCTTGCCTTGCGTTACCCTTTCTTTGCCTTGCCGTGCATTGCCTAGTCCTGCGTTGTCGTGCCTTAGCCTTGTTTCCCCTTGCTGTGCCGTTCCTTCCGTTACACTTGCCTTGCCTTTCTTTGCCTTGCCTTCCTTTCCTTCCGTTACTCTTTCCTTGCCTAGCTGTGCACTGCCTAGCCTTGCGTTGTCGTGCATTAGCCTTCCCTTGCCTCACCGTACCTTGCCTTGCGTTACCCTTTCCTTGCCTTGCCGTGCACTGCCTAGCCTTGCGTTGTCGTGCCTTACCCTTGTTTCCCCTTCCCGTGCCGTGCCTTTTGTTACACTTGCCTTGCCTTGCATTGCTTTGCCTTCCTTTCCTTCCGTTACTCTTTCCTGGCCTAGCCGTGCATTGCCTAGCCTTGCGTTGTCGTGCATTAGCCTTGCCTCGCCTGACCGTGCCTTGCCTTGCGTTACCCTTTCCTTCCCTTGCCGTGCATTGCCTAGCCGTGCGTTGTCTTGCCTTAGCCTTGTTTCCCCTTGCTGTGCCGTTTCTTCCGTTACACGTGCCTTGCCTTACTTTGCCTTGCCTTCCTTTCCTTTCCTTTCCTTGCCTAGCCGTGCACTGCCTAGCCGTGCGTTGTCGTGCCTTAGCCTTGTTTCCGCTTACCGTGCCGTTCCTTCCTTTACCTTTGCCTTCCCTTGCCTTCCTTGCCTTCCGTTACTCTTTGCTTGCCTTCCGTGCATTGCCTAGCCTTGCGTTGTCCTGCCTTAGCCTTGCCTCGCCTGACCGTGCCTTGCCTTGCGTTACCCTTTCCTTGCCTTGCCTTGCATTGCCTAGCCGTGCGTTGCCGTGCCTTACCTTTGTTTCCCCTTGCCTTGCCTTGCCTTTTGTTACACTTGCCTTGGCTTGCTTTGCCTTGCCTTCCTCTCCTTCCGTTACCCTTTCTTTGCCTTGCCGTGCATTGCCTAGTCCTGCGTTGTCGTGCCTTAGCCTTGTTTCCCCTTACCGTGCCGTTCCTTCCGTTACCCTTGCCTTCCCTTGCTTTCCCTTGCCTTTCTTTCCTTCCGTTACTCTTTCCTTGCCTTGCCGAGCACTGCCTAGCCTTGCGTTGTCGTGCATTAGCCTTGCCTCGCCTGACCGTGCATTGCCTTGCGTTACCCTTTCCTTGCCTTGCCGTGCATTGCCTAGCCTTGCGTTGTCGTGCATTAGCCTTGCCTCGCCTGACCGTGCCTTGCCTTGCGTTACCCTTTCCTTGCCTTGCCGTGCATTGCCTAGCCGTGCTTTTTCGTGCATTAGCGTTGCCTCGCCTGACCGTGCCTTGCCTTGCGTTACCCTTTCCTTGCCTTGCCGTGCATTGCCTATTCCTGCGTTGTCGTGCCTTAGGCTTGTTTCCCCTTAACGTGCCGTTCCGTCCGTTGCCCTTGCCTTCCCTTGCTTTCCCTTGCCTTCCTTGCCTTCCGTTACTCTTTACTTACCTTCCGTGCATTGCCTAGCCTTGCGTTGTCGTGCCTTAGCCTTGCGTCGCCTGACCGTGCCTTTCCTTGCGTTACCCTTTCTTTGCCTTGCCGTGCATTGCCTAGTCCTGCGTTGTCGTGCCTTAGCCTTGTTTCCCCGTACCGTGCCGTTCCTTCCGTTAGCCTTGCCTTCCCTTGCTTTCCCTTGCCTTTCTTTCCTTCCGTTACTCTTTCCTTGCCTAGCCGTGCACTGCCTAGCCGTGCGTTGTCGTGCCTTAGCCTTGTTTCCCCTTGCTGTGCCGTTCCTTCCGTTACACTTGCCTTGCCTTTCTTTGCCTTGCCTTCCTTGCCTTCCGTTACTCTTTACTTACCTTCCGTGCATTGCCTAGCCTTGCGTTGTCGTGCCTTAGCCTTGCGTCGCCTGACCGTGCCTTGCCTTGCTTTACCCTTTCTTTGCCTTGCCGTGCATTGCCTAGTCCTGCGTTGTCGTGCCTTAGCCTTGTTTCCCCGTACCGTGCCGTTCCGTCCGTTAGCCTTGCCTTCCCTTCCTTTCCCTTGCCTTTCTTTCCTTCCGTTACTCTTTCCTTGCCTTGCCGTGCACTGCCTAGCCTTGCGTTGTCGAGCCTTACCCTTGTTTCCCCTTGCCGTGCCGTGCCTTTTGTTGCACTTGCCTTGCCTTGCTTTGCTTTGCCTTCCTTTCCTTCCGTTACTCTTTCCTTGCCTAGCCGTGCATTGCCTAGCCTTGCGTTGTCGTGCATTAGCCTTGCCTCGCCTGACCGTGCCTTGCCTTGCGTTACCCTTTCTTTGCCTTGCCGTGCATTGCCTAGTCCTGCGTTGTCCTGCCTTAGCCTTGTTTCCCCTTACCGTGCCGTTCCTTCCGTTACCCTTGCCTTCCCTTGCTTTCCCTTGCCTTTCTTTCCTTCCGTTACTCTTTCCTTGCCTTGCCGAGCACTGCCTAGCCTTGCGTTGTCGTGCATTAGCCTTGCCTCGCCTGACCGTGCATTGCCTTGCGTTACCCTTTCCTTGCCTTGCCGTGCATTGCCTAGCCTTGCGTTGTCGTGCATTAGCCTTGCCTCGCCTGACCGTGCCTTGCCTTGCGTTACCCTTTCCTTGCCTTGCCGTGCATTGCCTAGCCGTGCTTTTTCGTGCATTTGCGTTGCCTCGCCTGACCGTGCCTTGCCTTGCGTTACCCTTTCCTTGCCTTGCCGTGCATTGCCTAGTCCTGCGTTGTCGTGCCTTAGGCTTCTTTCCCCTTAACGTGCCGTTCCGTCCGTTGCCCTTGCCTACCCTTGCTTTCCCTTGCCTTCCTTGCCTTCCGTTACTCTTTACTTACCTTCCGTGCATTGCCTAGCCTTGCGTTGTCGTGCCTTAGCCTTGCGTCGCCTGACCGTGCCTTGCCTTGCGTTACCCTTTCTTTGCCTTGCCGTGCATTGCCTAGTCCTGCGTTGTCGTGCCTTAGCCTTGTTTCCCCGTACCGTGCCGTTCCTTCCGTTAGCCTTGCCTTCCCTTGCTTTCCCTTGCCTTTCTTTCCTTCCGTTACTCTTTCCTTGCCTAGCCGTGCACTGCCTAGCCGTGCGTTGTCGTGCCTTAGCCTTGTTTCCCCTTGCTGTGCCGTTCCTTCCGTTACACTTGCCTTGCCTTTCTTTGCCTTGCCTTCCTTTCCTTCCGTTACTCTTTCCTTGCCTAGCCGTGCATTGCCTAGCCTTGCGTTGTCGTGCATTAGCCTTGCCTCGCCTGACCGTGCCTTGCCTTGCGTTACCCTTTCCTTGCCTTGCCTTGCATTGCCTAGTCCTGAGTTGTCGTGCCTTAGCCTTGTTTCCGCTTACCGTGCCGTTCCTTCCTTTACCTTTGCCTTCCCTTGCCTTCCTTGCCTTCCGTTACTCTTTGCTTGCCTTCCGTGCATTGCCTAGCCTTGCGTTGTCCTGCCTTAGCCTTGCCTCGCCTGACCGTGCCTTGCCTTGCGTTACCCTTTCCTTGCCTTGCCGTGCATAGCCTAATCCTGCGTTGTCGTGCCTTAGCCTTGTTTCCCCTTACCGTGCCGTTCCTTCCGTTACCCTTGCCTTCCCTTGCTTTCCCTTGCCTTTCTTTCCTTCCGTTACTCTTTCCTTGCCTTGCCGAGCACTGCCTAGCCTTGCGTTGTCGTGCCTTAGCCTTGCCTCGCCTGACCGTGCATTGCCTTGCGTTACTCTTTCCTTGCCTTGCCGTGCATTGCCTAGCCTTGCGTTGTCGTGCATTAGCCTTGCCTCGCCTGACCGTGCCTTGCCTTGCGTTACCCTTTCCTTGCCTTGCCGTGCATTGCCTAGTCCTGCGTTGTCGTGCCTTAGGCTTGTTTCCCCTTAACGTGCCGTTCCGTCCGTTGCCCTTGCCTACCCTTGCTTTCCCTTGCCTTCCTTGCCTTCCGTTACTCTTTACTTACCTTCCGTGCATTGCCTAGCCTTGCGTTGTCGTGCCTTAGCCTTGCGTCGCCTGACCGTGCCTTGCCTTGCGTTACCCTTTCTTTGCCTTGCCGTGCATTGCCTAGTCCTGCGTTGTCGTGCCTTAGCCTTGTTACCCCGTACCGTGCCATTCCTTCCGTTAGCCTTGCCTTCCCTTGCTTTCCCTTGCCTTTCTTTCCTTCCGTTACTCTTTCCTTGCCTAGCCGTGCACTGCCTAGCCGTGCGTTGTCGTGCCTTAGCCTTGTTTCCCCTTGCTGTGCCGTTCCTTCCGTTACACTTGCCTTGCCTTTCTTTGCCTTGCCTTCCTTTCCTTCCGTTACTCTTTCCTTGCCTAGCTGTGCACTGCCTAGCCTTGCGTTGTCGTGCATTAGCCTTCCCTTGCCTAACCGTACCTTGCCTTGCGTTACCCTTTCCTTGCCTTGCCGTGCACTGCCTAGCCTTGCGTTGTCGTGCCTTACCCTTGTTTCCCCATGCCGTGCCGTGCCTTTTGTTACACTTGCCTTGCCTTGCATTGCTTTGCCTTCCTTTCCTTCCGTTACTCTTTCCTTGCCTAGCCGTGCATTCCCTAGCCTTGCGTTGTCGTGCATTAGCCTTGCCTCGCCTGACCGTGCCTTGCCTTGCGTTACCCTTTCCTTCCCTTGCCGTGCATTGCCTAGCCGTGCGTTGTCTTGCCTTAGCCTTGTTTCCCCTTGCTGTGCCGTTTCTTCCGTTACACGTGCCTTGCCTTACTTTGCCTTGCCTTCCTTTCCTTCCCTTTCCTTGCCTAGCCGTGCACTGCCTAGCCGTGCGTTGTCGTGCCTTAGCCTTGTTTCCGCTTACCGTGCCGTTCCTTCCTTTACCTTTGCCTTCCCTTGCCTTCCTTGCCTTCCGTTACTCTTTGCTTGCCTTCCGTGCATTGCCTAGCCTTGCGTTGTCCTGCCTTAGCCTTGCCTCGCCTGACCGTGCCTTGCCTTGCGTTACCCTTTCCTTGCCTTGCCGTGCATTGCCTAGTCCTGCGTTGTCGTGCCTTAGCCTTGTTTCCCCTTACCGTGCCGTTCCTTCCGTTACCCTTGCCTTCCCTTGCTTTCCCTTGCCTTTCTTTCCTTCCGTTACTCTTTCCTTGCCTTGCCGAGCACTGCCTAGCCTTGCGTTGTCGTGCATTAGCCTTGCCTCGCCTGACCGTGCCTTGCCTTGCGTTATGCTTTCCTTGCCTTGCCGTGCATTGCCTAGCCCTGCATTGTCGTGCATTAGCCTTGCCTTTCCTCACCGTGCCTTGCCTTGCGTTACCCTTTCCTTGCTTGGCCGTGCATTGCCTAGCCGTGCGTTGCCGTGCCTTACCCTTGTTTCCCCTTGCCGTGCCTTGCCTTTTGTTACACTTGCCTTGCCTTGCTTTGCCTTGCCTTCCTCTCCTTCCGTTACTCTTTCCTTGCCTAGCCGTGCATTGCCTAGCCTTGCGTTGTCGTGCCTTAGCCTTGCCTCGCCTGACCGTGCATTGCCTTGCGTTACTCTTTCCTTGCCTTGCCGTGCATTGCCTAGCCTTGCGTTGTCGTGCATTAGCCTTGCCTCGCCTGACCGTGCCTTGCCTTGCGTTACCCTTTCTTTGCCTTGCCGTGCATTGCCTAGTCATGCGTTGTCGTGCCTTAGCCTTGTTTCCCCGTACCGTGCCGTTCCTTCCGTTAGCCTTGCCTTCCCTTGCTTTCCCTTGCCTTTCTTTCCTTCCGTTACTCTTTCCTTGCCTAGCCGTGCACTGCCTAGCCGTGCGTTGTCGTGCCTTAGCCTTGTTTCCCCTTGCTGTGCCGTTCCTTCCGTTACACTTGCCTTGCCTTTCTTTGCCTTGCCTTCCTTTCCTTCCGTTACTCTTTCCTTGCCTAGCCGTGCACTGCCTAGCCTTGCGTTGTCGTGCATTAGCCTTCCCTTGCCTCACCGTACCTTGCCTTGCGTTACCCTTTCCTTGCCTTGCTGTGCACTGCCTAGCCTTGCGTTGTCGTGCCTTACCCTTGTTTCCCCTTGCCGTGCCGTGCCTTTTGTTACACTTGCCTTGCTTTGCTTTGCTTTGCCTTCCTTTCCTTCCGTTACTCTTTCCTTGCCTAGCCGTGCATGCCTAGCCTTGCGTTGTCGTGCATTAGCCTTACCTCGCCTGACCGTGCCTTGCCTTGCGTTACCCTTTCCTTCCCTTGCCGTGCATTGCCTAGCCGTGCGTTGTCTTGCCTTAGCCTTGTTTCCCCTTGCTGTGCCGTTTCTTCCGTTACACTTGCCTTGCCTTACTTTGCCTTGCCTTCCTTTCCTTCCGTTACTCTTTCCTTGCCTAGCCGTGCACTGCCTAGCCTTGCGTTGTCGTGCCTTAGCCTTGGCTCGCCTGACCGTCCCTTGCCTTGCGTTACCCTTTCCTTGCTTGGCCGTGCATTGCCTAGCCGTGCGTTGCCGTGCCTTACCCTTGTTTCCCCTTGCCGTGCCTTGCCTTTTGTTACACTTGCCTTGCCTTGCTTTGCCTTGCCTTCCTCTCCTTCCGTTACTCTTTCCTTGCCTAGCCGTGCATTGCCTAGCCTTGCGTTGTCGTGCATTAGCCTTGCCTCGCCTGACCGTGCCTTGCCTTGCGTTACCCTTTCTTTGCCTTGCCGTGCATTGCCTAGTCCTGCGTTGTCGTGCCTTACCCTTGTTTCCCCTTACCGTGCCGTTCCTTCCGTTACCCTTGCCTTCCCTTGCTTTCCCTTGCCTTTCTTTCCTTCCCTTACTCTTTCCTTGCCTTGCCGAGCACTGCCTAGCCTTGCGTTGTCGTGCATTAGCCTTGCCTCACCTGACCGTGCCTTACCTTGCGTTATGCTTTCCTTGCCTTGCCGTGCATTGCCTAGCCCTGCATTGTCGTGCATTAGCCTTGCCTTTCCTCACCGTGCCTTGCCTTGCGTTACCCTTTCCTTGCTTGGCCGTGCATTGCCTAGCCGTGCGTTGCCGTGCCTTACCATTGTTTCCCCTTGCCGTGCCTTGCCTTTTGTTACACTTGCCTTGCCTTGCTTTGCCTTGCCTTCCTCTCCTTCCGTTACTCTTTCCTTGCCTAGCCGTGCATTGCCTAGCCTTGCGTTGTCGTGCATTAGCCTTGCCTCGCATGACCTTGCCTTGCCTTGCGTTACCCTTTCTTTGCCTTGCCGTGCATTGCCTAGTCCTGCGTTGTCGTGCCTTAGCCTTGTTTCCCCTTACCGTGCCGTTCCTTCCGTTACCCTTCCCTTCCCTTGCTTTCCCTTGCCTTTCTTTCCTTCCGTTACTCTTTCCTTGCCTTGCCGAGCACTGCCTAGCCTTGCGTTGTCGTGCATTAGCCTTGCCTCGCCTGACCGTGCCTTGCCTTGCGTTACCCTTTCCTTGCCTTGCCGTGCATTGCCTAGTCCTGCGTTGTCGTGCCTTAGGCTTGTTTCCCCTTAACGTGCCGTTCCGTCCGTTAGCCTTGCCTTGCCTTGCTTTCCCTTGCCTTCCTTGCCTTCCGTTACTCTTTACTTACCTTCCGTGCATTGCCTAGCCTTGCGTTGTCGTGCCTTAGCCTTGCGTCGACTGACCGTGCCTTGCCTTGCGTTACCCTTGCTTTGCCTTGCCGTGCATTGCCTAGCCTTGCGTTGTCGTGCATTAGCCTTGCCTCGCCTGACCCTGCCTTGCCTTGCGTTACGCTTTCTTTACCTTGCCGTGCATTGCCTAGTCCTGCGTCGTCGTGCCTTAGCCTTGTTTCCCCTTACCGTGCCGTTCCTTCCGTTACCCTTGCCTTCCCTTGCTTTCCCTTGCCTTTCTTTCCTTCCGTTACTCTTTCCTTGCCTTGCCGAGCACTGCCTAGCCTTGCGTTGTCGTGCCTTAGCCTTGCCTCGCCTGACCGTGCATTGCCTTGCGTTACTCTTTCCTTGCCTTGCCGTGCATTGCCTAGCCTTGCGTTGTCGTGCAATAGCCTTGACTCGCCTGACCGTGCCTTGCCTTGCGTTACCCTTTCCTTGCCTTGCCGTGCATTGCCTAGCCGTGCTTTTTCGTGCATTAGCGTTGCCTCGCCTGACCGTGCCTTGCCTTGCGTTACCCTTTCCTTGCCTTGCCGTGCATTGCCTAGTCCTGCGTTGTCGTGCCTTAGGCTTGTTTCCCCTTAACGTGCCGTTCCGTCCGTTGCCCTTGCCTACCCTTGCTTTCCCTTGCCTTCCTTGCCTTCCGTTACTCTTTACTTACCTTCCGTGCATTGCCTAGCCTTGCGTTGTCGTGCCTTAGCCTTGCGTCGCCTGACCGTGCCTTGCCTTGCGTTACCCTTTCTTTGCCTTGCCGTGCATTGCCTAGTCCTGCGTTGTCGTGCCTTAGCCTTGTTTCCCCTTGCTGTGCCGTTCCTTCCGTTACACTTGCCTTGCCTTTCTTTGCCTTGCCTTCCTTTCCTTCCGTTACTCTTTCCTTGCCTAGCTGTGCACTGCCTAGCCTTGCGTTGTCGTGCATTAGCCTTCCCTTGCCTCACCGTACCTTGCCTTGCGTTACCCTTTCCTTGCCTTGCCGTGCACTGCCTAGCCTTGCGTTGTCGTGCCTTACCCTTGTTTCCCCTTGCCGTGCCGTGCCTTTTGTTACACTTGCCTTGCCTTGCATTGCTTTGCCTTCCTTTCCTTCCGTTACTCTTTCCTTGCCTAGCCGTGCATTGCCTAGCCTTGCGTTGTCGTGCATTAGCCTTGCCTCGCCTGACCGTGCCTTGCCTTTCGTTACCCTTTCCTTCCCTTGCCGTGCATTGCCTAGCCGTGCGTTGTCTTGCCTTAGCCTTGTTTCCCCTTGCTGTGCCGTTTCTTCCGTTACACGTGCCTTGCCTTACTTTGCCTTGCCTTCCTTTCCTTTCCTTTCCTTGCCTAGCCGTGCACTGCCTAGCCGTGCGTTGTCGTGCCTTAGCCTTGTTTCCGCTTACCGTGCCGTTCCTTCCTTTACCTTTGCCTTCCCTTGCCTTCCTTGCCTTCCGTTACTCTTTGCTTGCCTTCCGTGCATTGCCTAGCCTTGCGTTGTCCTGCCTTAGCCTTGCCTCGCCTGACCGTGCCTTGCCTTGCGTTACCCTTTCCTTGCCTTGCCGTGCATTGCCTAGTCCTGCGTTGTCGTGCCTTAGCCTTGTTTCCCCTTACCGTGCCGTTCCTTACGTTAGCCTTGCCTTCCCTTTTTTTCCCTTGCCTTTCTTTCCTTCCGTTACTCTTTCCTAGCCGTGCACTGCCTAGCCTTGCGTTGTCGTGCCTTAGCCTTGCCTCGCCTGACCGTGCCTTGCCTTGCGTTATGCTTTCCTTGCCTTCCGTGCATTGCCTAGCCCTGCATTGTCGTGCATTAGCCTTGCCTTTCCTCACCGTGCCTTGCCTTGCGTTACCCTTTCCTTGCTTGGCCGTGCATTGCCTAGCCGTGCGTTGCCGTGCCTTACCTTTGTTTCCCCTTGCCGTGCCTTGCCTTTTGTTACACTTGCCTTGGCTTGCTTTGCCTTGCCTTCCTCTCCTTCCGTTACCCTTTCTTTGCCTTGCCGTGCATTGCCTAGTCCTGCGTTGTCGTGCCTTAGCCTTGTTTCCCCTTACCGTGCCGTTCCTTCCGTTACCCTTGCCTTCCCTTGCTTTCCCTTGCCTTTCTTTCCTTCCGTTACTCTTTCCTTGCCTTGCCGAGCACTGCCTAGCCTTGCGTTGTCGTGCATTAGCCTTGCCTCGCCTGACCGTGCATTGCCTTGCGTTACCCTTTCCTTGCCTTGCCGTGCATTGCCTAGCCTTGCGTTGTCGTGCATTAGCCTTGCCTCGCCTGACCGTGCCTTGCCTTGCGTTACCCTTTCCTTGCCTTGCCGTGCATTGCCTAGCCGTGCTTTTTCGTGCATTAGCGTTGCCTCGCCTGACCGTGCCTTGCCTTGCGTTACCCTTTCCTTGCCTTGCCGTGCATTGCCTATTCCTGCGTTGTCGTGCCTTAGGCTTGTTTCCCCTTAACGTGCCGTTCCGTCCGTTGCCCTTGCCTTCCCTTGCTTTCCCTTGCCTTCCTTGCCTTCCGTTACTCTTTACTTACCTTCCGTGCATTGCCTAGCCTTGCGTTGTCGTGCCTTAGCCTTGCGTCGCCTGACCGTGCCTTTCCTTGCGTTACCCTTTCTTTGCCTTGCCGTGCATTGCCTAGTCCTGCGTTGTCGTGCCTTAGCCTTGTTTCCCCGTACCGTGCCGTTCCTTCCGTTAGCCTTGCCTTCCCTTGCTTTCCCTTGCCTTTCTTTCCTTCCGTTACTCTTTCCTTGCCTAGCCGTGCACTGCCTAGCCGTGCGTTGTCGTGCCTTAGCCTTGTTTCCCCTTGCTGTGCCGTTCCTTCCGTTACACTTGCCTTGCCTTTCTTTGCCTTGCCTTCCTTGCCTTCCGTTACTCTTTACTTACCTTCCGTGCATTGCCTAGCCTTGCGTTGTCGTGCCTTAGCCTTGCGTCGCCTGACCGTGCCTTGCCTTGCTTTACCCTTTCTTTGCCTTGCCGTGCATTGCCTAGTCCTGCGTTGTCGTGCCTTAGCCTTGTTTCCCCGTACCGTGCCGTTCCGTCCGTTAGCCTTGCCTTCCCTTCCTTTCCCTTGCCTTTCTTTCCTTCCGTTACTCTTTCCTTGCCTTGCCGTGCACTGCCTAGCCTTGCGTTGTCGAGCCTTACCCTTGTTTCCCCTTGCCGTGCCGTGCCTTTTGTTGCACTTGCCTTGCCTTGCTTTGCTTTGCCTTCCTTTCCTTCCGTTACTCTTTCCTTGCCTAGCCGTGCATTGCCTAGCCTTGCGTTGTCGTGCATTAGCCTTGCCTCGCCTGACCGTGCCTTGCCTTGCGTTACCCTTTACTTCCCTTGCCGTGCATTGCCTAGCCGTGCGTTGTCTTGCCTTAGCCTTGTTTCCCCTTGCTGTGCCGTTTCTTCCGTTACACTTGCCTTGCCTTACTTTGCCTTGCCTTCCTTTCCTTCCGTTACTCTTTCCTTGCCTAGCCGTGCACTGCCTAGACTTGCGTTGTCCTGCCTTAGCCTTGGCTCGCCTGACCGTGCCTTGCCTTGCGTTACCCTTTCCTTGCCTTGCCGGGCATTGCCTAGTCCTGCGTTGTCGTGCCTTAGGCTTGTTTCCCCTTAACGTGCCGTTCCGTCCGTTGCCCTTGCCTACCCTTGCTTTCCCTTGCCTTCCTTGCCTTCCGTTACTCTTAACTTACCTTCCGTGCATTGCCTAGCCTTGCGTTGTCGTGCCTTAGCCTTGCGTCGCCTGACCGTGCCTTGCCTTGCGTTACCCTTTCCTTGCCTTGCCTTGCATTGCCTAGTCCCGAGTTGTCGTGCCTTAGCCTTGTTTCTGCTTACCGTGCCATTCCTTCCTTTACCTTTGCCTTCCCTTGCCTTCCTTGCCTTCCGTTACTCTTTGCTTGCCTTCCGTGCATTGCCTAGCCTTGCGTTGTCCTGCCTTAGCCTTGCCTCGCCTGACCGTGCCTTGCCTTGCATTACCCTTTCCTTGCCTTGCCGTGCATTGCCTAGTCCTGCGTTGTCGTGCCTTAGGCTTGTTTCCCCTTAACGTGCCGTTCCGTCCGTTAGCCTTGCCTTGCCTTGCTTTCCCTTGCCTTCCTTGCCTTCCGTTACTCTTTACTTACCTTCCGTGCATTGCCTAGCCTTGCGTTGTCGTGCCTTAGCCTTGCGTCGACTGACCGTGCCTTGCCTTGCGTTACCCTTGCTTTGCCTTGCCGTGCATTGCCTAGCCTTGCGTTGTCGTGCATTAGCCTTGCCTCGCCTGACCCTGCCTTGCCTTGCGTTACGCTTTCTTTGCCTTGCCGTGCATTGCCTAGTCCTGCGTCGTCGTGCCTTAGCCTTGTTTCCCCTTACCGTGCCGTTCCTTCCGTTACCCTTGCCTTCCCTTGCTTTCCCTTGCCTTTCTTTCCTTCCGTTACTCTTTCCTTGCCTTGCCGAGCACTGCCTAGCCTTGCGTTGTCGTGCCTTAGCCTTGCCTCGCCTGACCGTGCATTGCCTTGCGTTACTCTTTCCTTGCCTTGCCGTGCATTGCCTAGCCTTGCGTTGTCGTGCAATAGCCTTGACTCGCCTGACCGTGCCTTGCCTTGCGTTACCCTTTCCTTGCCTTGCCGTGCATTGCCTAGCCGTGCTTTTTCGTGCATTAGCGTTGCCTCGCCTGACCGTGCCTTGGTTGCGTTACCCTTTCCTTGCCTTGCCGTGCATTGCCTAGTCCTCCGTTGTCGTGCCTTAGGCTTGTTTCCCCTTAACGTGCCGTTCCGTCCGTTGCCCTTGCCTACCCTTGCTTTCCCTTGCCTTCCTTGCCTTCCGTTACTCTTTACTTACCTTCCGTGCATTGCCTAGCCTTGCGTTGTCGTGCCTTAGCCTTGCGTCGCCTGACCGTGCCTTGCCTTGCGTTACCCTTTCTTTGCCTTGCCGTGCATTGCCTAGTCCTGCGTTGTCGTGCCTTAGCCTTGTTTCCCCTTGCTGTGCCGTTCCTTCCGTTACACTTGCCTTGGCTTTCTTTGCCTTGCCTTCCTTTCCTTCCGTTACTCTTTCCTTGCCTAGCTGTGCACTGCCTAGCCTTGCGTTGTCGTGCATTAGCCTTCCCTTGCCTCACCGTACCTTGCCTTGCGTTACCCTTTCCTTGCCTTGCCGTGCACTGCCTAGCCTTGCGTTGTCGTGCCTTACCCTTGTTTCCCCTTCCCGTGCCGTGCCTTTTGTTACACTTGCCTTGCCTTGCATTGCTTTGCCTTCCTTTCCTTCCGTTACTCTTTCCTGGCCTAGCCGTGCATTGCCTAGCCTTGCGTTGTCGTGCATTAGCCTTGCCTCGCCTGACCGTGCCTTGCCTTTCGTTACCCTTTCCTTCCCTTGCCGTGCATTGCCTAGCCGTGCGTTGTCTTGCCTTAGCCTTGTTTCCCCTTGCTGTGCCGTTTCTTCCGTTACACGTGCCTTGCCTTACTTTGCCTTGCCTTCCTTTCCTTTCCTTTCCTTGCCTAGCCGTGCACTGCCTAGCCGTGCGTTGTCGTGCCTTAGCCTTGTTTCCGCTTACCGTGCCGTTCCTTCCTTTACCTTTGCCTTCCCTTGCCTTCCTTGCCTTCCGTTACTCTTTGCTTGCCTTCCGTGCATTGCCTAGCCTTGCGTTGTCCTGCCTTAGCCTTGCCTCGCCTGACCGTGCCTTGCCTTGCGTTATGCTTTCCTTGCCTTGCCGTGCATTGCCTAGCCCTGCATTGTCGTGCATTAGCCTTGCCTTTCCTCACCGTGCCTTGCCTTGCGTTACCCTTTCCTTGCTTGGCCGTGCATTGCCTAGCCGTGCGTTGCCGTGCCTTACCTTTGTTTCCCCTTGCCGTGCCTTGCCTTTTGTTACACTTGCCTTGGCTTGCTTTGCCTTGCCTTCCTCTCCTTCCGTTACCCTTTCTTTGCCTTGCCGTGCATTGCCTAGTCCTGCGTTGTCGTGCCTTAGCCTTGTTTCCCCTTACCGTGCCGTTCCTTCCGTTACCCTTGCCTTCCCTTGCTTTCCCTTGCCTTTCTTTCCTTCCGTTACTCTTTCCTTGCCTTGCCGAGCACTGCCTAGCCTTGCGTTGTCGTGCATTAGCCTTGCCTCGCCTGACCGTGCATTGCCTTGCGTTACCCTTTCCTTGCCTTGCCGTGCATTGCCTAGCCTTGCGTTGTCGTGCATTAGCCTTGCCTCGCCTGACCGTGCCTTGCCTTGCGTTACCCTTTCCTTGCCTTGCCGTGCATTGCCTAGCCGTGCTTTTTCGTGCATTAGCGTTGCCTCGCCTGACCGTGCCTTGCCTTGCGTTACCCTTTCCTTGCCTTGCCGTGCATTGCCTATTCCTGCGTTGTCGTGCCTTAGCCTTGTTTCCCCGTACCGTGCCGTTCCGTCCGTTAGCCTTGCCTTCCCTTCCTTTCCCTTGCCTTTCTTTCCTTCCGTTACTCTTTCCTTGCCTTGCCGTGCACTGCCTAGCCTTGCGTTGTCGAGCCTTACCCTTGTTTCCCCTTGCCGTGCCGTGCCTTTTGTTGCACTTGCCTTGCCTTGCTTTGCTTTGCCTTCCTTTCCTTCCGTTACTCTTTCCTTGCCTAGCCGTGCATTGCCTAGCCTTGCGTTGTCGTGCATTAGCCTTGCCTCGCCTGACCGTGCCTTGCCTTGCGTTACCCTTTACTTCCCTTGCCGTGCATTGCCTAGCCGTGCGTTGTCTTGCCTTAGCCTTGTTTCCCCTTGCTGTGCCGTTTCTTCCGTTACACTTGCCTTGCCTTACTTTGCCTTGCCTTCCTTTCCTTCCGTTACTCTTTCCTTGCCTAGCCGTGCACTGCCTAGACTTGCGTTGTCCTGCCTTAGCCTTGGCTCGCCTGACCGTGCCTTGCCTTGCGTTACCCTTTCCTTGCCTTGCCGGGCATTGCCTAGTCCTGCGTTGTCGTGCCTTAGGCTTGTTTCCCCTTAACGTGCCGTTCCGTCCGTTGCCCTTGCCTACCCTTGCTTTCCCTTGCCTTCCTTGCCTTCCGTTACTCTTAACTTACCTTCCGTGCATTGCCTAGCCTTGCGTTGTCGTGCCTTAGCCTTGCGTCGCCTGACCGTGCCTTGCCTTGCGTTACCCTTTCCTTGCCTTGCCTTGCATTGCCTAGTCCCGAGTTGTCGTGCCTTAGCCTTGTTTCTGCTTACCGTGCCATTCCTTCCTTTACCTTTGCCTTCCCTTGCCTTCCTTGCCTTCCGTTACTCTTTGCTTGCCTTCCGTGCATTGCCTAGCCTTGCGTTGTCCTGCCTTAGCCTTGCCTCGCCTGACCGTGCCTTGCCTTGCGTTACCCTTTCCTTGCCTTGCCGTGCATAGCCTAATCCTGCGTTGTCGTGCCTTAGCCTTGTTTCCCCTTACCGTGCCGTTCCTTCCGTTACCCTTGCCTTCCCTTTCTTTCCCTTGCCTTTCTTTCCTTCCGTTACTCTTTCCTTGCCTTGCCGAGCACTGCCTAGCCTTGCGTTGTCGTGCATTAGCCTTGCCTCGCCTGACCGTGCCTTGCCTTGCGTTATGCTTTCCTTACCTTGCCGTGCATTGCCTAGCCCTGCATTGTCGTGCATTAGCCTTGCCTTTCCTCACCGTGCCTTGCCTTGCGTTACCCTTTCCTTGCTTGGCCGTGCATTGCCTAGCCGTGCGTTGCCGTGCCTTACCCTTGTTTCACCTTGCCGTTCCTTGCCTTTTGTTACACTTGCCTTGCCTTGCTTTGCCTTGCCTTCCTCTCCTTCCGTTACTCTTTCCTTGCCTAGCCGTGCATTGCCTAGCCTTTCGTTGTCGTGCATTAGCCTTGCCTCGCCTGACCGTGCCTTGCCTTGCGTTACGCTTTCTTTGCCTTGCCGTGCATTGCCTAGTCCTGCGTTGTCGTGCCTTAGCCTTGTTTCCCCTTACCGTGCCGTTCCTTCCGTTACCCTTGCCTTCCCTTGCTTTCCCTTGCCTTTCTTTCCTTCCGTTACTCTTTCCTTGCCTTGCCGAGCACTGCCTAGCCTTGCGTTGTCGTGCATTAGCCTTGCCTCGCCTGACCGTGCATTGCCTTGCGTTACCCTTTCCTTGCCTTGCCGTGCATTGCCTAGCCTTGCGTTGTCGTGCATTAGCCTTGCCTCGCCTGACCGTGCCTTGCCTTGCGTTACCCTTTCCTTGCCTTGCCGTGCATTGCCTAGCCGTGCTTTTTCGTGCATTAGCGTTGCCTCGCCTGACCGTGCCTTGCCTTGCGTTACCCTTTCCTTGCCTTGCCGTGCATTGCCTATTCCTGCGTTGTCGTGCCTTAGGCTTGTTTCCCCTTAACGTGCCGTTCCGTCCGTTGCCCTTGCCTTCCCTTGCTTTCCCTTGCCTTCCTTGCCTTCCGTTAATCTTTACTTACCTTCCGTGCATTGCCTAGCCTTGCGTTGTCGTGCCTTAGCCTTGCGTCGCCTGACCGTGCCTTGCCTTTCGTTACCCTTTCTTTGCCTTGCCGTGCATTGCCTAGTCCTGCGTTGTCGTGCCTTAGCCTTGTTTCCCCGTACCGTGCCGTTCCTTCCGTTAGCCTTGCCTTCCCTTGCTTTCCCTTGCCTTTCTTTCCTTCCGTTACTCTTTCCTTGCCTAGCCGTGCACTGCCTAGCCGTGCGTTGTCGTGCCTTAGCCTTGTTTCCCCTTGCTGTGCCGTTCCTTCCGTTACACTTGCCTTGCCTTTCTTTGCCTTGCCTTCCTTGCCTTCCGTTACTCTTTACTTACCTTCCGTGCATTGCCTAGCCTTGCGTTGTCGTGCCTTAGCCTTGCGTCGCCTGACCGTGCCTTGCCTTGCTTTACCCTTTCTTTGCCTTGCCGTGCATTGCCTAGTCCTGCGTTGTCGTGCCTTAGCCTTGTTTCCCCGTACCGTGCCGTTCCGTCCGTTAGCCTTGCCTTCCCTTCCTTTCCCTTGCCTTTCTTTCCTTCCGTTACTCTTTCCTTGCCTTGCCGTGCACTGCCTAGCCTTGCGTTGTCGTGCCTTACCCTTGTTTCCCCTTGCCGTGCCGTGCCTTTTGTTGCACTTGCCTTGCCTTGCTTTGCTTTGCCTTCCTTTCCTTCCGTTACTCTTTCCTTGCCTAGCCGTGCATTGCCTAGCCTTGCGTTGTCGTGCATTAGCCTTGCCTCGCCTGACCGTGCCTTGCCTTGCGTTACACTTTACTTCCCTTGCCGTGCATTGCCTAGCCGTGCGTTGTCTTGCCTTAGCCTTGTTTCCCCTTGCTGTGCCGTTTCTTCCGTTACACTTGCCTTGCCTTACTTTGCCTTGCCTTCCTTTCCTTCCGTTACTCTTTCCTTGCCTAGCCGTGCACTGCCTAGACTTGCGTTGTCGTGCCTTAGCCTTGGCTCGCCTGACCGTGCCTTTCCTTGCGTTACCCTTTCCTTGCCTTGCCGGGCATTGCCTAGTCCTGCGTTGTCGTGCCTTAGGCTTGTTTCCCCTTAACGTGCCGTTCCGTCCGTTGCCCTTGCCTACCCTTGCTTTCCCTTGCCTTCCTTGCCTTCCGTTACTCTTAACTTACCTTCCGTGCATTGCCTAGCCTTGCGTTGTCGTGCCTTAGCCTTGCGTCGCCTGACCGTGCCTGGCCTTGCGTTACCCTTTCCTTGCCTTGCCTTGCATTGCCTAGTCCCGAGTTGTCGTGCCTTAGCCTTGTTTCCGCTTACCGTGCCGTTCCTTCCTTTACCTTTGCCTTCCCTTGCCTTCCTTGCCTTCCGTTACTCTTTGCTTGCCTTCCGTGCATTGCCTAGCCTTGCGTTGTCCTGCCTTAGCCTTGCCTCGCCTGACCGTGCCTTGCCTTGCGTTACCCTTTCCTTGCCTTGCCGTGCATAGCCTAATCCTGCGTTGTCGTGCCTTAGCCTTGTTTCCCCTTACCGTGCCGTTCCTTCCGTTACCCTTGCCTTCCCCTGCTTTCCCTTGCCTTTCTTTCCTTCCGTTACTCTTTCCTTGCCTTGCCGAGCACTGCCAAGCCTTGCGTTGTCGTGCATTAGCCTTGCCTCGCCTGACCGTGCCTTGCCTTGCGTTATGCTTTCCTTACCTTGCCGTGCATTGCCTAGCCCTGCATTGTCGTGCATTAGCCTTGCCTTTCCTCACCGTGCCTTGCCTTGCGTTACCCTTTCCTTGCTTGGCCGTGCATTGCCTAGCCGTGCGTTGCCGTGCCTTACCCTTGTTTCCCCTTGCCGTTCCTTGCCTTTTGTTACACTTGCCTTGCCTTGCTTTGCCTTGCCTTCCTCTCCTTCCGTTACTCTTTCCTTGCCTAGCCGTGCATTGCCTAGCCTTTCGTTGTCGTGCATTAGCCTTGCCTCGCCTGACCGTGCCTTGCCTTGCGTTACGCTTTCTTTGCCTTGCCGTGCATTGCCTAGTCCTGCGTTGTCGTGCCTTAGCCTTGTTTCCCCGTACCGTGCCGTTCCTTCCGTTAGCCTTGCCTTCCCTTGCTTTCCCTTGCCTTTCTTTCCTTCCGTTACTCTTTCCTTGCCTAGCCGTGCACTGCCTAGCCGTGCGTTGTCGTGCCTTAGCCTTGTTTCCCCTTGCTGTGCCGTTCCTTCCGTTACACTTGCCTTGCCTTTCTTTGCCTTGCCTTCCTTTCCTTCCGTTACTCTTTCCTTGCCTAGCTGTGCACTGCCTAGCCTTGCGTTGTCGTGCATTAGCCTTCCCTTGCCTCACCGTACCTTGCCTTGCGTTACCCTTTCCTTGCCTTGCCGTACACTGCCTAGCCTTGCGTTGTCGTGCCTTACCCTTGTTTCCCCTTGCCGTGCCGTGCCTTTTGTTACACTTGCCTTGCCTTGCATTGCTTTGCCTTCCTTTCCTTCCGTTACTCTTTCCTGGCCTAGCCGTGCATTGCCTAGCCTTGCGTTGTCGTGCATTAGCCTTGCCTCGCCTGACCGTGCCTTGCCTTTCGTTACCCTTTCCTTCCCTTGCCGTGCATTGCCTAGCCGTGCGTTGTCTTGCCTTAGCCTTGTTTCCCCTTGCTGTGCCGTTTCTTCCGTTACACGTGCCTTGCCTTACTTTGCCTTGCCTTCCTTTCCTTCCCTTTCCTTGCCTAGCCGTGCACTGCCTAGCCGTGCGTTGTCGTGCCTTAGCCTTGTTTCCGCTTACCGTGCCGTTCCTTCCTTTACCTTTGCCTTCCCTTGCCTTCCTTGCCTTCCGTTACTCTTTGCTTGCCTTCCGTGCATTGCCTAGCCTTGCGTTGTCCTGCCTTAGCCTTGCCTCGCCTGACCGTGCCTTGCCTTGCGTTACCCTTTCCTTGCCTTGCCGTGCATTGCCTAGTCCTGCGTTGTCGTGCCTTAGCCTTGTTTCCCCTTACCGTGCCGTTCCTTCCGTTACCCTTGCCTTCCCTTGCTTTCCCTTGCCTTTCTTTCCTTCCGTTACTCTTTCCTTGCCTTGCCGAGCACTGCCTAGCCTTGCGTTGTCGTGCATTAGCCTTGCCTCGCCTGACCGTGCCTTGCCTTGCGTTATGCTTTCCTTGCCTTGCCGTGCATTGCCTAGCCCTGCATTGTCGTGCATTAGCCTTGCCTTTCCTCACCGTGCCTTGCCTTGCGTTACCCTTTCCTTGCTTGGCCGTGCATTGCCTAGCCGTGCGTTGCCGTGCCTTACCTTTGTTTCCCCTTGCCGTGCCTTGCCTTTTGTTACACTTGCCTTCCCTTGCTTTCCCTTGCCTTTCTTTCCTTCCGTTACTCTTTCCTTGCCTTGCCGTGCATTGCCTAGTTCTGCGTTGTCGTGCCTTAGCCTTGTTTCCCCTTACCGTGCCGTTCCTTCCGTTACCCTTGCCTTCCCTTGCTTTCCCTTGCCTTTCTTTCCTTCCGTTACTCTTTCCTTGCCATGCCGAGCACTGCCTAGCCTTGCGTTGTCGTGCATTAGCCTTGCCTCGCCTGACCGTGCATTGCCTTGCGTTACCCTTTCCTTGCCTTGCCGTGCATTGCCTAGCCTTGCGTTGTCGTGCATTAGCCTTGCCTCGCCTGACCGTGCCTTGCCTTGCGTTACCCTTTCCTTGCCTTGCCGTGCATTGCCTAGCCGTGCTTTTTCGTGCATTAGCGTTGCCTCGCCTGACCGTGCCTTGCCTTGCGTTACCCTTTCCTTGCCTTGCCGTGCATTGCCTATTCCTGCGTTGTCGTGCCTTAGGCTTGTTTCCCCTTAACGTGCCGTTCCGTCCGTTGCCCTTGCCTTCCCTTGCTTTCCCTTGCCTTCCTTGCCTTCCGTTACTCTTTACTTACCTTCCGTGCATTGCCTAGCCTTGCGTTGTCGTGCCTTAGCCTTGCGTCGCCTGACCGTGCCTTTCCTTGCGTTACCCTTTCTTTGCCTTGCCGTGCATTGCCTAGTCCTGCGTTGTCGTGCCTTAGCCTTGTTTCCCCGTACCGTGCCGTTCCTTCCGTTAGCCTTGCCTTCCCTTGCTTTCCCTTGCCTTTCTTTCCTTCCGTTACTCTTTCCTTGCCTAGCCGTGCACTGCCTAGCCGTGCGTTGTCGTGCCTTAGCCTTGTTTCCCCTTGCTGTGCCGTTCCTTCCGTTACACTTGCCTTGCCTTTCTTTGCCTTGCCTTCCTTGCCTTCCGTTACTCTTTACTTACCTTCCGTGCATTGCCTAGCCTTGCGTTGTCGTGCCTTAGCCTTGCGTCGCCTGACCGTGCCTTGCCTTGCTTTACCCTTTCTTTGCCTTGCCGTGCATTGCCTAGTCCTGCGTTGTCGTGCCTTAGCCTTGTTTCCCCGTACCGTGCCGTTCCGTCCGTTAGCCTTGCCTTCCTTTCCTTTCCCTTGCCTTTCTTTCCTTCCGTTACTCTTTCCTTGCCTTGCCGTGCACTGCCTAGCCTTGCGTTGTCGTGCCTTACCCTTGTTTCCCCTTGCCGTGCCGTGCCTTTTGTTGCACTTGCCTTGCCTTGCTTTGCTTTGCCTTCCTTTCCTTCCGTTACTCTTTCCTTGCCTAGCCGTGCATTGCCTAGCCTTGCGTTGTCGTGCATTAGCCTTGCCTCGCCTGACCGTGCCTTGCCTTGCGTTACCCTTTACTTCCCTTGCCGTGCATTGCCTAGCCGTGCGTTGTCTTGCCTTAGCCTTGTTTCCCCTTGCTGTGCGGTTTCTTCCGTTACACTTGCCTTGCCTTACTTTGCCTTGCCTTCCTTTCCTTCCGTTACTCTTTCCTTGCCTAGCCGTGCACTGCCTAGACTTGCGTTGTCGTGCCTTAGCCTTGGCTCGCCTGACCGTGCCTTGCCTTGCGTTACCCTTTCCTTGCCTTGCCGGGCATTGCCTAGTCCTGCGTTGTCGTGCCTTAGGCTTGTTTCCCCTTAACGTGCCGTTCCGTCCGTTGCCCTTGCCTACCCTTGCTTTCCCTTGCCTTCCTTGCCTTCCGTTACTCTTAACTTACCTTCCGTGCATTGCCTAGCCTTGCGTTGTCGTGCCTTAGCCTTGCGTCGCCTGACCGTGCCTTGCCTTGCGTTACCCTTTCCTTGCCTTGCCGTGCATTGCCTAGTCCCGAGTTGTCGTGCCTTAGCCTTGTTTCCGCTTACCGTGCCGTTCCTTCCTTTACCTTTGCCTTCCCTTGCCTTCCTTGCCTTCCGTTACTCTTTGCTTGCCTTCCGTGCATTGCCTAGCCTTGCGTTGTCCTGCCTTAGCCTTGCCTCGCCTGACCGTGCCTTGCCTTGCGTTACCCTTTCCTTGCCTTGCCGTGCATTGCCTAGTCCTGCGTTGTCGTGCCTTAGCCTTGTTTCCCCTTACCGTGCCGTTCCTTCCGTTACCCTTGCCTTCCCTTGCTTTCCCTTGCCTTTCTTTCCTTCCGTTATTCTTTCCTTGCCTTGCCGAGCACTGCCTAGCCTTGCGTTGTCGTGCATTAGCCTTGCCTCGCCTGACCGTGCCTTGCCTTGCGTTATGCTTTCCTTACCTTGCCGTGCATTGCCTAGCCCTGCATTGTCGTGCATTAGCCTTGCCTTTCCTCACCGTGCCTTGCCTTGCGTTACCCTTTCCTTGCTTGGCCGTGCATTGCCTAGCCGTGCGTTGCCGTGCCTTACCCTTGTTTCCCCTTGCCGTTCCTTGCCTTTTGTTACACTTGCCTTGCCTTGCATTGCTTTGCCTTCCTTTCCTTCCGTTACTCTTTCCTTGCCTAGCCGTGCATTGCCTAGCCTTGCGTTGTCGTGCATTAGCCTTGCCTCGCCTGACCGTGCCTTGCCTTTCGTTACCCTTTCCTTCCCTTGCCGTGCATTGCCTAGCCGTGCGTTGTCTTGCCTTAGCCTTGTTTCCCCTTGCTGTGCCGTTTCTTCCGTTACACGTGCCTTGCCTTACTTTGCCTTGCCTTCATTTCCTTCCCTTTCCTTGCCTAGCCGTGCACTGCCTAGCCGTGCGTTGTCGTGCCTTAGCCTTGTTTCCGCTTACCGTGCCGTTCCTTCCTTTACCTTTGCCTTCCCTTGCCTTCCTTGCCTTCCGTTACTCTTTGCTTGCCTTCCGTGCATTGCCTAGCCTTGCGTTGTCCTGCCTTAGCCTTGCCTCGCCTGACCGTGCCTTGCCTTGCGTTACCCTTTCCTTGCCTTGCCGTGCATTGCCTAGTCCTGCGTTGTCGTGCCTTAGCCTTGTTTCCCCTTACCGTGCCGTTCCTTCCGTTACCCTTGCCTTCCCTTGCTTTCCCTTGCCTTTCTTTCCTTCCGTTACTCTTTCCTTGCCTTGCCGAGCACTGCCTAGCCTTGCGTTGTCGTGCATTAGCCTTGCCTCGCCTGACCGTGCCTTGCCTTGCGTTATGCTTTCCTTGCCTTGCCGTGCATTGCCTAGCCCTGCATTGTCGTGCATTAGCCTTGCCTTTCCTCACCGTGCCTTGCCTTGCGTTACCCTTTCCTTGCTTGGCCGTGCATTGCCTAGCCGTGCGTTGCCGTGCCTTACCTTTGTTTCCCCTTGCCGTGCCTTGCCTTTTGTTACACTTGCCTTGGCTTGCTTTGCCTTGCCTTCCTCTCCTTCCGTTACCCTTTCTTTGCCTTGCCGTGCATTGCCTAGTCCTGCGTTGTCGTGCCTTAGCCTTGTTTCCCCTTACCGTGCCGTTCCTTCCGTTACCCTTGCCTTCCCTTGCTTTCCCTTGCCTTTCTTTCCTTCCGTTACTCTTTCCTTGCCTTGCCGAGCACTGCCTAGCCTTGCGTTGTCGTGCATTAGCCTTGCCTCGCCTGACCGTGCATTGCCTTGCGTTACCCTTTCCTTGCCTTGCCGTGCATTGCCTAGCCTTGCGTTGTCGTGCATTAGCCTTGCCTCGCCTGACCGTGCCTTGCCTTGCGTTACCCTTTCCTTGCCTTGCCGTGCATTGCCTAGCCGTGCTTTTTCGTGCATTAGCGTTGCCTCGCCTGACCGTGCCTTGCCTTGCGTTACCCTTTCCTTGCCTTGCCGTGCATTGCCTATTCCTGCGTTGTCGTGCCTTAGGCTTGTTTCCCCTTAACGTGCCGTTCCGTCCGTTGCCCTTGCCTTCCCTTGCTTTCCCTTGCCTTCCTTGCCTTCCGTTACTCTTTACTTACCTTCCGTGCATTGCCTAGCCTTGCGTTGTCGTGCCTTAGCCTTGCGTCGCCTGACCGTGCCTTTCCTTGCGTTACCCTTTCTTTGCCTTGCCGTGCATTGCCTAGTCCTGCGTTGTCGTGCCTTAGCCTTGTTTCCCCGTACCGTGCCGTTCCTTCCGTTAGCCTTGCCTTCCCTTGCTTTCCCTTGCCTTTCTTTCCTTCCGTTACTCTTTCCTTGCCTAGCCGTGCACTGCCTAGCCGTGCGTTGTCGTGCCTTAGCCTTGTTTCCCCTTGCTGTGCCGTTCCTTCCGTTACACTTGCCTTGCCTTTCTTTGCCTTGCCTTCCTTGCCTTCCGTTACTCTTTACTTACCTTCCGTGTATTGCCTAGCCTTGCGTTGTCGTGCCTTAGCCTTGCGTCGCCTGACCGTGCCTTGCCTTCCTTTACCCTTTCTTTGCCTTGCCGTGCATTGCCTAGTCCTGCGTTGTCGTGCCTTAGCCTTGTTTCCCCGTACCGTGCCGTTCCGTCCGTTAGCCTTGCCTTCCCTTCCTTTCCCTTGCCTTTCTTTCCTTCCGTTACTCTTTCCTTGCCTTGCCGTGCACTGCCTAGCCTTGCGTTGTCGTGCCTTACCCTTGTTTCCCCTTGCCGTGCCGTGCCTTTTGTTGCACTTGCCTTGCCTTGCTTTGCTTTGCCTTCCTTTCCTTCCGTTACTCTTTCCTTGCCTAGCCGTGCATTGCCTAGCCTTGCGTTGTCGTGCATTAGCCTTGCCTCGCCTGACCGTGCCTTGCCTTGCGTTACCCTTTACTTCCCTTGCCGTGCATTGCCTAGCCGTGCGTTGTCTTGCCTTAGCCTTGTTTCCCCTTGCTGTGCCGTTTCTTCCGTTACACTTGCCTTGCCTTACTTTGCCTTGCCTTCCTTTCCTTCCGTTACTCTTTCCTTGCCTAGCCGTGCACTGCCTAGACTTGCGTTGTCGTGCCTTAGCCTTGGCTCGCCTGACCGTGCCTTGCCTTGCGTTACCCTTTCCTTGCCTTGCCGGGCATTGCCTAGTCCTGCGTTGTCGTGCCTTAGGCTTGTTTCCCCTTAACGTGCCGTTCCGTCCGTTGCCCTTGCCTTCCCTTGCTTTCCCTTGCCTTCCTTGCCTTCCGTTACTCTTTACTTACCTTCCGTGCATTGCCTAGCCTTGCGTTGTCGTGCCTTAGCCTTGCGTCGCCTGACCGTGCCTTGCCTTGCGTTACCCTTTCTTTGCCTTGCCGTGCATTGCCTAGTCCTGCGTTGTCGTGCCTTAGCCTTGTTTCCCCGTACCGTGCCGTTCCTTCCGTTAGCCTTGCCTTCCCTTGCTTTCCCTTGCCTTTCTTTCCTTCCGTTACTCTTTCCTTGCCTAGCCGTGCACTGCCTAGCCGTGCGTTGTCGTGCCTTAGCCTTGTTTCCCCTTGCTGTGCCGTTCCTTCCGTTACACTTGCCTTGCCTTTCTTTGCCTTGCCTTCCTTGCCTTCCGTTACTCTTTACTTGCCTAGCCGTGCATTGCCTAGCCTTGCGTTGTCGTGCCTTAGCCTTGCGTCGCCTGACCGTGCCTTGCCTTGCTTTACCCTTTCTTTGCCTTGCCGTGCATTGCCTAGTCCTGCGTTGTCGTGCCTTAGCCTTGTTTCCCCGTACCGTGCCGTTCCGTCCGTTAGCCTTGCCTTCCCTTCCTTTCCCTTGCCTTTCTTTCCTTCCGTTACTCTTTCCTTGCCTTGCCGTGCACTGCCTAGCCTTGCGTTGTCGTGCCTTACCCTTGTTTCCCCTTGCCGTGCCGTGCCTTTTGTTGCACTTGCCTTGCCTTGCTTTGCTTTGCCTTTCTTTCCTTCCGTTACTCTTTCCTTGCCTTGCCTTGCATTGCCTAGTCCTGAGTTGTCGTGCCTTAGCCTTGTTTCCGCTTACCGTGACGTTCCTTCCTTTACCTTTGCCTTCCCTTGCCTTCCTTGCCTTCCGTTACTCTTTGCTTGCCTTCCGTGCATTGCCTAGCCTTGCGTTGTCCTGCCTTAGCCTTGCCTCGCCTGACCGTGCCTTGCCTTGCGTTACCCTTTCCTTGCCTTGCCGTGCATTGCCTAATCCTGCGTTGTCGTGCCTTAGCCTTGTTTCCCCTTACCGTGCCGTTCCTTCCGTTACCCTTGCCTTCCCTTGCTTTCCCTTGCCTTTCTTTCCTTCCGTTACTCTTTCCTTGCCTTGCCGAGCATTGCCTAGCCTTGCGTTGTCGTGCATTAGCCTTGCCTCGCCTGACCGTGCCTTGCCTTGCGTTATGCTTTCCTTGCCTTGCCGTGCATTGCCTAGCCCTGCATTGTCGTGCATTAGCCTTGCCTCGCCTGACCGTGCCTTGCCTTGCGTTACGCTTTCTTTGCCTTGCCGTGCATTGCCTAGTCCTGCGTTGTCGTGCCTTAGCCTTGTTTCCCCTTACCGTGCCGTTCCTTCCGTTACCCTTGCCTTCCCTTGCTTTCCCTTGCCTTTCTTTCCTTCCGTTACTCTTTCCTTGCCTTGCCGAGCACTGCCTAGCCTTGCGTTGTCGTGCCTTAGCCTTGCGTCGCCTGACCGTGCATTGCCTTGCGTTACTCTTTCCTTGCCTTGCCGTGCATTGCCTAGCCTTGCGTTGTCGTGCATTAGCCTTGCCTCGCCTGACCGTGCCTTGCCTTGCGTTACCCTTTCCTTGCCTTGCCGTGCATTGCCTAGCCGTGCTTTTTCGTGCATTAGCGTTGCCTCGCCTGACCGTGCCTTGCCTTGCGTTACCCTTTCCTTGCCTTGCCGTGCATTGCCTAGTCCTGCGTTGTCGTGCCTTAGGCTTGTTTCCCCTTAACGTGCCGTTCCGTCCGTTGCCCTTGCCTACCCTTGCTTTCCCTTGACTTCCTTGCCTTCCGTTACTCTTTACTTACCTTCCGTGCATTGCCTAGCCTTGCGTTGTCGTGCCTTAGCCTTGCGTCGCCTGACCGTGCCTTGCCTTGCGTTACCCTTTCTTTGCCTTGCCGTGCATTGCCTAGTCCTGCGTTGTCGTGCCTTTGCCTTGTTTCCCCGTACCGTGCCGTTCCTTCCGTTAGCCTTGCCTTCCCTTGCTTTCCCTTGCCTTTCTTTCCTTCCGTTACTCTTTCCTTGCCTAGCCGTGCACTGCCTAGCCGTGCGTTGTCGTGCCTTAGCCTTGTTTCCCCTTGCTGTGCCGTTCCTTCCGTTACACTTGCCTTGCCTTTCTTTGCCTTGCCTTCCTTTCCTTCCGTTACTCTTTCCTTGCCTAGCTGTGCACTGCCTAGCCTTGCGTTGTCGTGCATTAGCCTTCCCTTGCCTAACCGTACCTTGCCTTGCGTTACCCTTTCCTTGCCTTGCCGTGCACTGCCTAGCCTTGCGTTGTCGTGCCTTACCCTTGTTTCCCCTTGCCGTGCCGTGCCTTTTGTTACACTTGCCTTGCCTTGCATTGCTTTGCCTTCCTTTCCTTCCGTTACTCTTTCCTTGCCTAGCCGTGCATTGCCTAGCCTTGCGTTGTCGTGCATTAGCCTTGCCTCGCCTGACCGTGCCTTGCCTTGCGTTACCCTTTCCTTCCCTTGCCGTGCATTGCCTAGCCGTGCGTTGTCTTGCCTTAGCCTTGTTTCCCCTTGCTGTGCCGTTTCTTCCGTTACACGTGCCTTGCCTTACTTTGCCTTGCCTTCCTTTCCTTCCCTTTCCTTGCCTAGCCGTGCACTGCCTAGCCGTGCGTTGTCGTGCCTTAGCCTTGTTTCCGCTTACCGTGCCGTTCCTTCCTTTACCTTTGCCTTCCCTTGCCTTCCTTGCCTTCCGTTACTCTTTGCTTGCCTTCCGTGCATTGCCTAGCCTTGCGTTGTCCTGCCTTAGCCTTGCCTCGCCTGACCGTGCCTTGCCTTGCGTTACCCTTTCCTTGCCTTGCCGTGCATTGCCTAGTCCTGCGTTGTCGTGCCTTAGCCTTGTTTCCCCTTACCGTGCCGTTCCTTCCGTTACCCTTGCCTTCCCTTGCTTTCCCTTGCCTTTCTTTCCTTCCGTTACTCTTTCCTTGCCTTGCCGAGCACTGCCTAGCCTTGCGTTGTCGTGCATTAGCCTTGCCTCGCCTGACCGTGCCTTGCCTTGCGTTATGCTTTCCTTGCCTTGCCGTGCATTGCCTAGCCCTGCATTGTCGTGCATTATCCTTGCCTTTCCTCACCGTGCCTTGCCTTGCGTTACCCTTTCCTTGCTTGGCCGTGCATTGCCTAGCCGTGCGTTGCCGTGCCTTACCCTTGTTTCCCCTTGCCGTGCCTTGCCTTTTGTTACACTTGCCTTGCCTTGCTTTGCCTTGCCTTCCTCTCCTTCCGTTACTCTTTCCTTGCCTAGCCGTGCATTGCCTAGCCTTGCGTTGTCGAGCCTTAGCCTTGCCTCGCCTGACCGTGCATTGCCTTGCGTTACTCTTTCCTTGCTTTGCCGTGCATTGCCTAGCCTTGCGTTGTCGTGCATTAGCCTTGCCTCGCCTGACCGTGCCTTGCCTTGCGTTACCCTTTCCTTGCCTTGCCGTGCATTGCCTAGCCGTGCTTTTTCGTGCATTAGCGTTGCCTCGCCTGACCGTGCCTTGCCTTGCGTTACCCTTTCCTTGCCTTGCCGTGCATTGCCTAGTCCTGCGTTGTCGTGCCTTAGGCTTGTTTCCCCTTAACGTGCCGTTCCGTCCGTTGCCCTTGCCTACCCTTGCTTTCCCTTGCCTTCCTTGCCTTCCGTTACTCTTTACTTACCTTCCGTGCATTGCCTAGCCTTGCGTTGTCGTGCCTTAGCCTTGCGTCGCCTGACCGTGCCTTGCCTTGCGTTACCCTTTCTTTGCCTTGCCGTGCATTGCCTAGTCCTGCGTTGTCGTGCCTTAGCCTTGTTTCCCCGTACCGTGCCGTTCCTTCCGTTAGCCTTGCCTTCCCTTGCTTTCCCTTGCCTTTCTTTCCTTCTGTTACTCTTTCCTTGCCTAGCCGTGCACTGCCTAGCCGTGCGTTGTCGTGCCTTAGCCTTGTTTCCCCTTGCTGTGCCGTTCCTTCCGTTACACTTGCCTTGCCTTTCTTTGCCTTGCCTTCCTTTCCTTCCGTTACTCTTTCCTTGCCTAGCCGTGCATTGCCTAGCCTTGCGTTGTCGTGCATTAGCCTTGCCTCGCCTGACCGTGCCTTGCCTTGCGTTACCCTTTCTTTGCCTTGCCGTGCATTGCCTAGTCCTGCGTTGTCGTGCCTTAGCCTTGTTTCCCCTTACCGTGCCGTTCCTTCCGTTACCCTTGCCTTCCCTTGCTTTCCCTTGCCTTTCTTTCCTTCCGTTACTCTTTCCTTGCCTTGCCGTGCACTGCCTAGCCTTGCGTTGTCGTGCATTAGCCTTGCCTCGCCTGACCGTGCCTTGCCTTGCGTTATGCTTTCCTTGCCTTGCCGTGCATTGCCTAGCCCTGCTTTGTCGTGCATTAGCCTTGCCTTTCCTGACCGTGCCTTGCCTTGCGTTACCCTTTCCTTGCTTGGCCGTGCATTGCCTAGCCGTGCGTTGCCGTGCCTTACCCTTGTTTCCCCTTGCCGTGCCTTGCCTTTTGTTACACTTGCCTTGCCTTGCTTTGCCTTGCCTTCCTCTCCTTCCGTTACTCTTTCCTTGCCTAGCCGTGCATTGCCTAGCTTTGCGTTGTCGTGCATTAGCCTTGCCTCGCCTGACCGTGCCTTGCCTTGCGTTACCCTTTCCTTGCCTTGCCGTGCATTGCCTAGTCCTGCGTTGTCGTGCCTTAGCCTTGTTTCCCCTTACCGTGCCGTTCCTTCCGTTACCATTGCCTTCCCTTGCTTTCCCTTGCCTTTCTTTCCTTCCCTTACTCTTTCCTTGCCTTGCCGAGCACTGCCTAGCCTTGCGTTGTCGTGCATTAGCCTTGCCTCGCCTGACCGTGCCTTGCCTTGCGTTATGCTTTCCTTGCCTTGCCGTGCATTGCCTAGCCCTGCATTGTAGTGCATTAGCCTTGCCTTTCCTCACCGTGCCTTGCCTTGCGTTACCCTTTCCTTGCTTGGCCGTGCATTGCCTAGCCGTGCGTTGCCGTGCCTTACCCTTGTTTCCCCTTGCCGTGCCTTGCCTTTTGTTACACTTGCCTTGCCTTGCTTTGCCTTGCCTTCCTCTCCTTACGTTACTCTTTCCTTGCCTAGCCGTGCATTGCCTAGCCTTGCGTTGTCGTGCATTAGCCTTGCCTCGCCTGACCGTGCCTTGCCTTGCGTTACCCTTTCTTTGCCTTGCCGTGCATTGCCTAGTCCTGCGTTGTCGTGCCTTAGCCTTGTTTCCCCTTACCGTGCCGTTCCTTCCGTTACCCTTGCCTTCCCTTGCTTTGCCTTGCCTTTCTTTCCTTCCGTTACTCTTTCCTTGCCTTGCCGAGCACTGCCTAGCCTTGCGTTGTCGTGCATTAGCCTTGCCTCGCCTGACCGTGCATTGCCTTGCGTTACCCTTTCCTTGCCTTGCCGGGCATTGCCTAGTCCTGCGTTGTCGTGCCTTAGGCTTGTTTCCCCTTAACGTGCCGTTCCGTCCGTTGCCCTTGCCTACCCTTGCTTTCCCTTGCCTTCCTTGCCTTCCGTTACTCTTAACTTACCTTCCGTGCATTGCCTAGCCTTGCGTTGTCGTGCCTTAGCCTTGCGTCGCCTGACCGTGCCTTGCCTTGCGTTACCCTTTCTTTGCCTTGCCGTGCATTGCCTAGTCCTGCGTTGTCGTGCCTTAGCCTTGTTTCCCCGTACCGTGCCGTTCCTTCCGTTAGCCTTGCCTTCCCTTGCTTTCCCTTGCCTTTCTTTCCTTCCGTTACTCTTTCCTTGCCTTGCCGAGCACTGCCTAGACTTGCGTTGTCGTGCATTAGCCTTGCCTCGCCTGAACGTGCATTGCCTTGCGTTACCCTTTCCTTGCCTTGCCGTGCATTGCCTAGCCTTGCGTTGTCGTGCATTAGCCTTGCCTCGCCTGACCGTGCCTTGCCTTGCGTTACCCTTTCCTTGCTTGGCCGTGCATTGCCTAGCCGTGCGTTGCCGTGCCTTACCCTTGTTTCCCCTTGCCGTGCCTTGCCTTTTGTTACACTTGCCTTGCCTTGCTTTGCCTTGCCTTCCTCTCCTTCCGTTACTCTTTCCTTGCCTAGCCGTGCATTGCCTAGCTTTGCGTTGTCGTGCATTAGCCTTGCCTCGCCTGACCGTGCCTTGCCTTGCGTTACCCTTTCTTTGCCTTGCCGTGCATTGCCTAGTCCTGCGTTGTCGTGCCTTAGCCTTGTTTCCGCTTACCGTGCCGTTCCTTCCGTTACCATTGCCTTCCCTTGCTTTCCCTTGCCTTTCTTTCCTTCCCTTACTCTTTCCTTGCCTTGCCGAGCACTGCCTAGCCTTGCGTTGTCGTGCATTAGCCTTGCCTCGCCTGACCGTGCCTTGCCTTGCGTTATGCTTTCCTTGCCTTGCCGTGCATTGCCTAGCCCTGCATTGTAGTGCATTAGCCTTGCCTTTCCTCACCGTGCCTTGCCTTGCGTTACCCTTTCCTTGCTTGGCCGTGCATTGCCTAGCCGTGCGTTGCAGTGCCTTACCCTTGTTTCCCCTTGCCGTGCCTTGCCTTTTGTTACACTTGCCTTGCCTTGCTTTGCCTTGCCTTCCTCTCCTTCCGTTACTCTTTCCTTGCCTAGCCGTGCATTGCCTAGCCTTGCGTTTTCGTGCATTAGCCTTGCCTCGCCTGACCGTGCCTTGCCTTGCGTTACCCTTTCTTTGCCTTGCCGTGCATTGCCTAGTCCTGCGTTGTCGTGCCTTAGCCTTGTTTCCCCTTACCGTGCCGTTCCTTCCGTTACCCTTGCCTTCCCTTGCTTTCCCTTGCCTTTCTTTCCTTCCCTTACTCTTTCCTTGCCTTGCCGAGCACTGCCTAGCCTTGCGTTGTCGTGCATTAGCCTTGCCTCGCCTGACCGTGCCTTGCCTTGCGTTATGCTTTCCTTGCCTTGCCGTGCATTGCCTAGCCCTGCATTGTCGTGCATTAGCCTTGCCTTTCCTCACCGTGCCTTGCCTTGCGTTACCCTTTCCTTGCTTGGCCGTGCATTGCCTAGCCGTGCGTTGCCGTGCCTTACCCTTGTTTCCCCTTGCCGTGCCTTGCCTTTTGTTACACTTGCCTTGCCTTGCTTTGCCTTGCCTTCCTCTCCTTCCGTTACTCTTTCCTTGCCTAGCCGTGCATTGCCTAGCCTTGCGTTGTCGTGCATTAGCCTTGCCTCGCCTGACCGTGCCTTGCCTTGCGTTACCCTTTCTTTGCCTTGCCGTGCATTGCCTAGTCCTGCGTTGTCGTGCCTTAGCCTTGTTTCCCCTTACCGTGCCGTTCCTTCCGTTACCCTTGCCTTCCCTTGCTTTCCCTTGCCTTTCTTTCCTTCCGTTACTCTTTCCTTGCCTTGCCGAGCACTGCCTAGCCTTGCGTTGTCGTGCATTAGCCTTGCCTCGCCTAACCGTGCCTTGCCTTGCGTTATGCTTTCCTTGCCTTGCCGTGCATTGCCTAGCCCTGCATTGTAGTGCATTAGCCTTGCCTTTCCTCACCGTGCCTTGGCTTGCGTTACCCTTTCCTTGTTTGGCCGTGCATTGCCTAGCTGTGCGTTGCCGTGCCTTACCCTTGTTTCCCCTTGCCGTGCCTTGCCTTTTGTTACACTTGCCTTGCCTTGCTTTGCCTTGCCTTCCTCTCCTTCCGTTACTCTTTCCTTGCCTAGCCGTGCATTGCCTAGCCTTGCGTTGTCGTGCATTAGCCTTGCCTCGCCTGACCGTGCCTTGCCTTGCGTTACCCTTTCTTTGCCTTGCCGTGCATTGCCTAGTCCTGCGTTGTCGTGCCTTAGCCTTGTTTCCCCTTACCGTGCCGTTCCTTCCGTTACCCTTGCCTTCCCTTGCTTTGCCTTGCCTTTCTTTCCTTCCGTTACTCTTTCCTTGCCTTGCCGAGCACTGCCTAGCCTTGCGTTGTCGTGCATTAGCCTTGCCTCGCCTGACCGTGCATTGCCTTGCGTTACCCTTTCCTTGCCTTGCCGGGCATTGCCTAGTCCTGCGTTGTCGTGCCTTAGGCTTGTTTCCCCTTAACGTGCCGTTCCGTCCGTTGCCCTTGCCTACCCTTGCTTTCCCTTGCCTTCCTTGCCTTCCGTTACTCTTAACTTACCTTCCGTGCATTGCCTAGCCTTGCGTTGTCGTGCCTTAGCCTTGCGTCGCCTGACCGTGCCTTGCCTTGCGTTACCCTTTCTTTGCCTTGCCGTGCATTGCCTAGTCCTGCGTTGTCGTGCCTTAGCCTTGTTTCCCCGTACCGTGCCGTTCCTTCCGTTAGCCTTGCCTTCCCTTGCTTTCCCTTGCCTTTCTTTCCTTCCGTTACTCTTTCCTTGCCTTGCCGAGCACTGCCTAGACTTGCGTTGTCGTGCATTAGCCTTGCCTCGCCTGACCGTGCATTGCCTTGCGTTACCCTTTCCTCACCTTGCCGTGCATTGCCTAGCCTTGCGTTGTCGTGCATTAGCCTTGCCTCGCCTGACCGTGCCTTGCCTTGCGTTACCCTTTCCTTGCTTGGCCGTGCATTGCCTAGCCGTGCGTTGCCGTGCCTTACCCTTGTTTCCCCTTGCCGTGCCTTGCCTTTTGTTACACTTGCCTTGCCTTGCTTTGCCTTGCCTTCCTCTCCTTCCGTTACTCTTTCCTTGCCTAGCCGTGCATTGCCTAGCCTTGCGTTGTCGTGCATTAGCCTTGCCTCGCCTGACCGTGCCTTGCCTTGCGTTACCCTTTCCTTGCCTTGCCGTGCATTGCCTAGTCCTGCGTTGTCGTGCCTTAGCCTTGTTTCCGCTTACCGTGCCGTTCCTTCCTTTACCTTTGCCTTCCCTTGCCTTCCTTGCCTTCCGTTACTCTTTGCTTGCCTTCCGTGCATTGCCTAGCCTTGCGTTGTCCTGCCTTAGCCTTGCCTCGCCTGACCGTGCCTTGCCTTGCGTTACCCTTTCCTTGCCTTGCCGTGCATTGCCTAGTCCTGCGTTGTCGTGCCTTAGCCTTGTTTCCCCTTACCGTGCCGTTCCTTCCGTTACCCTTGACTTCCCTTGCTTTCCCTTGCCTTTCTTTCCTTCCGTTACTCTTTCCTTGCCTTGCCGAGCACTGCCTAGCCTTGCGTTGTCGTGCATTAGCCTTGCCTCGCCTGACCGTGCCTTGCCTTGCGTTATGCTTTCCTTGCCTTGCCGTGCATTGCCTAGCCCTGCATTGTCGTGCATTAGCCTTGCCTTTCCTCACCGTGCCTTGCCTTGCGTTACCCTTTCCTTGCTTGGCCGTGCATTGCCTAGCCGTGCGTTGCCGTGCCTTACCCTTGTTTCCCCTTGCCGTGCCTTGCCTTTTGTTACACTTGCCTTGCCTTGCTTTGCCTTGCCTTCCTCTCCTTCCGTTACTCTTTCCTTGCCTAGCCGTGCATTGCCTAGCCTTGCGTTGTCGTGCCTTAGCCTTGCCTCGCCTGACCGTGCATTGCCTTGCGTTACTCTTTCCTTGCCTTGCCGTGCATTGCCTAGCCTTGCGTTGTCGTGCATTAGCCTTGCCTCGCCTGACCGTGCCTTGCCTTGCGTTACCCTTTCCTTGCCTTGCCGTGCATTGCCTAGCCGTGCTTTTTCGTGCATTAGCGTTGCCTCGCCTGACCGTGCCTTGCCTTGCGTTACCCTTTCCTTGCCTTGCCGTGCATTGCCTAGTCCTGCGTTGTCGTGCCTTAGGCTTGTTTCCCCTTAACGTGCCGTTCCGTCCGTTGCCCTTGCCTACCCTTGCTTTCCCTTGCCTTCCTTGCCTTCCGTTACTCTTTACTTACCTTCCGTGCATTGCCTAGCCTTGCGTTGTCGTGCCTTAGCCTTGCGTCGCCTGACCGTGCCTTGCCTTGCGTTACCCTTTCTTTGCCTTCCCGTGCATTGCCTAGTCCTGCGTTGTCGTGCCTTAACCTTGTTTCCCCGTACCGTGCCGTTCCTTCCGTTAGCCTTGCCTTCCCTTGCTTTCCCTTGCCTTTCTTTCCTTCCGTTACTCTTTCCTTGCCTAGCCGTGCACTGCCTAGCCGTGCGTTGTCGTGCCTTAGCCTTGTTTCCCCTTGCTGTGCCGTTCCTTCCGTTACACTTGCCTTGCCTTTCTTTGCCTTGCCTTCCTTTCCTTCCGTTACTCTTTCCTTGCCTAGCCGTGCACTGCCTAGCCTTGCGTTGTCGTGCATTAGCCTTCCCTTGCCTCACCGTACCTTGCCTTGCGTTACCCTTTCCTTGCCTTGCCGTGCACTGCCTAGCCTTGCGTTGTCGTGCCTTACCCTTGTTTCCCCTTGCCGTGCCGTGCCTTTTGTTACACTTGCCTTGCCTTGCTTTGCTTTGCCTTCCTTTCCTTCCGTTACTCTTTCCTTGCCTAGCCGTGCATTGCCTAGCCTTGCGTTGTCGTGCATTAGCCTTGCCTCGCCTGACCGTGCCTTGCCTTGCGTTACCCTTTCCTTCCCTTGCCGTGCATTGCCTAGCCGTGCGTTGTCTTGCCTTAGCCTTGTTTCCCCTTGCTGTGCCGTTTCTTCCGTTACACTTGCCTTGCCTTACTTTGCATTGCCTTCCTTTCCTTCCGTTACTCTTTCCTTCCCTAGCCGTGCACTGCCTAGCCTTGCGTTGTCGTGCCTTAGCCTTGGCTCGCCTGACCGTGCCTTGCCTTGCGTTACCCTTTCCTTGCTTGGCCGTGCATTGCCTAGCCGTGCGTTGCCGTGCCTTACCCTTGTTTCCCCTTGCCGTGCCTTGCCTTTTGTTACACTTGCCTTGCCTTGCTTTGCCTTGCCTTCCTCTCCTTCCGTTACTCTTTCCTTGCCTAGCCGTGCATTGCCTAGCCTTGCGTTGTCGTGCATTAGCCTTGCCTCGCCTGACCGTGCCTTGCCTTGCGTTACCCTTTCTTTGCCTTGCCGTGCATTGCCTAGTCCTGCGTTGTCGTGCCTTAGCCTTGCCTCCCCTTACCGTGCCGTTCCTTCCGTTACCCTTGCCTTCCCTTGCTTTCCCTTGCCTTTCTTTCCTTCCCTTACTCTTTCCTTGCCTTGCCGAGCACTGCCTAGCCTTGCGTTGTCGTGCATTAGCCTTGCCTCGCCTGACCGTGCCTTGCCTTGCGTTATGCTTTCCTTGCCTTGCCGTGCATTGCCTAGCCCTGCATTGTCGTGCATTAGCCTTGCCTTTCCTCACCGTGCCTTGCCTTGCGTTACCCTTTCCTTGCTTGGCCGTGCATTGCCTAGCCGTGCGTTGCCGTGCCTTACCCTTGTTTCCCCTTGCCGTGCCTTGCCTTTTGTTACACTTGCCTTGCCTTGCTTTGCCTTGCCTTCCTCTCCTTCCGTTACTCTTTCCTTGCCTAGCCGTGCATTGCCTAGCCTTGCGTTGTCGTGCATTAGCCTTGCCTCGCCTGACCTTGCCTTGCCTTGCGTTACCCTTTCTTTGCCTTGCCGTGCATTTCCTAGTCCTGCGTTGTCCTGCCTTAGCCTTGTTTCCCCTTACCGTGCCGTTCCTTCCGTTACCCTTGCCTTCCCTTGCTTTCCCTTGCCTTTCTTTCCTTCCGTTACTCTTTCCTTGCCTTGCCGAGCACTGCCTAGCCTTGCGTTGTCGTGCATTAGCCTTGCCTCGCCTGACCGTGCATTGCCTTGCGTTACCCTTTCCTTGCCTTGCCGTGCATTGCCTAGCCTTGCGTTGTCGTGCATTAGCCTTGCCTCGCCTGACCGTGCCTTGCCTTGCGTTACCCTTTCCTTGCCTTGCCGTGCATTGCCTAGCCGTGCTTTTTCGTGCATTAGCGTTGCCTCGCCTGACCGTGCCTTGCCTTGCATTACCCTTTCCTTGCCTTGCCGTGCATTGCCTAGTCCTGCGTTGTCGTGCCTTAGGCTTGTTTCCCCTTAACGTGCCGTTCCGTCCGTTGCCCTTGCCTACCCTTGCTTTCCCTTGCCTTCCTTGCCTTCCGTTACTCTTTACTTACCTTCCGTGCATTGCCTAGCCTTGCGTTGTCGTGCCTTAGCCTTGCGTCGCCTGACCGTGCCTTGCCTTGCGTTACCCTTTCTTTGCCTTGCCGTGCATTGCCTAGTCCTGCGTTGTCGTGCCTTAGCCTTGTTTCCCCGTACCGTGCCGTTCCTTCCGTTAGCCTTGCCTTCCCTTGCTTTCCCTTGCCTTTCTTTCCTTCCGTTACTCTTTCCTTGCCTAGCCGTGCACTGCCTAGCCGTGCGTTGTCGTGCCTTAGCCTTGTTTCCCCTTGCTGTGCAGTTCCTTCCGTTACACTTGCCTTGCCTTTCTTTGCCTTGCCTTCCTTTCCTTCCGTTACTCTTTCCTTGCCTAGCCGTGCATTGCCTAGCCTTGCGTTGTCGTGCATTAGCCTTGCCTCGCCTGACCGTGCCTTGCCTTGCGTTACCCTTTCCTTGCCTTTCCTTGCATTGCCTAGTCCCGAGTTGTCGTGCCTTAGCCTTGTTTCCGCTTACCGTGCCGTTCCTTCCTTTACCTTTGCCTTCCCTTGCCTTCCTTGCCTTCCGTTACTCTTTGCTTGCCTTCCGTGCATTGCCTAGCCTTGCGTTGTCCTGCCTTAGCCTTGCCTCGCCTGACCGTGCCTTGCCTTGCGTTACCCTTTCCTTGCCTTGCCGTGCATAGCCTAATCCTGCGTTGTCGTGCCTTAGCCTTGTTTCCCCTTACCGTGCCGTTCCTTCCGTTACCCTTGCCTTCCCTTGCTTTCCCTTGCCTTTCTTTGTTCCGTTACTCTTTCCTTGCCTTGCCGAGCACTGCCTAGCCTTGCGTTGTCGTGCATTAGCCTTGCCTCGCCTGACCGTGCCTTGCCTTGCGTTATGCTTTCCTTACCTTGCCGTGCATTGCCTAGCCCTGCATTGTCGTGCATTAGCCTTGCCTTTCCTCACCGTGCCTTGCCTTGCGTTACCCTTTCCTTGCTTGGCCGTGCATTGCCTAGCCGTGCGTTGCCGTGCCTTACCCTTGTTTCCCCTTGCCGTGCCTTGCCTTTTGTTACACTTGCCTTGCCTTGCTTTGCCTTGCCTTCCTCTCCTTCCGTTACTCTTTCCTTGCCTAGCCGTGCATTGCCTAGCCTTGCGTTGTCGTGCATTAGCCTTGCCTCGCCTGACCGTGCCTTGCCTTGCGTTACGCTTTCTTTGCCTTGCCGTGCATTGCCTAGTCCTGCGTTGTCGTGCCTTAACCTTGTTTCCCCGTACCGTGCCGTTCCTTCCGTTAGCCTTGCCTTCCCTTGCTTTCCCTTGCCTTTCTTTCCTTCCGTTACTCTTTCCTTGCCTAGCAGTGCACTGCCTAGCCGTGCGTTGTCGTGCCTTAGCCTTGTTTCCCCTTGCTGTGCCGTTCCTTCCGTTACACTTGCCTTGCCTTTCTTTGCCTTGCCTTCCTTTCCTTCCGTTACTCTTTCCTTGCCTAGCCGTGCACTGCCTAGCCTTGCGTTGTCGTGCCTTAGCCTTGGCTCGCCTGACCGTGCCTTGCCTTGCGTTACCCTTTCCTTGCTTGGCCGTGCATTGCCTAGCCGTGCGTTGCCGTGCCTTACCCTTGTTTCCCCTTGCCGTGCCTTGCCTTTTGTTACACTTGCCTTGCCTTGCTTTGCCTTGCCTTCCTCTCCTTCCGTTACTCTTTCCTTGCCTAGCCGTGCATTGCCTAGCCTTGCGTTGTCGTGCATTAGCCTTGCCTCGCCTGACCGTGCCTTGCCTTGCGTTACCCTTTCTTTGCCTTGCCGTGCATTGCCTAGTCCTGCGTTGTCGTGCCTTACCCTTGTTTCCCCTTACCGTGCCGTTCCTTCCGTTACCCTTGCCTTCCCTTGCTTTCCCTTGCCTTTCTTTCCTTCCCTTACTCTTTCCTTGCCTTGCCGAGCACTGCCTAGCCTTGCGTTGTCGTGCATTAGCCTTGCCTCGCCTGACCGTGCCTTGCCTTGCGTTATGCTTTCCTTGCCTTGCCGTGCATTGCCTAGCCCTGCATTGTCGTGCATTAGCCTTGCCTTTCCTCACCGTGCCTTGCCTTGCGTTACCCTTTCCTTGCTTGGCCGTGCATTGCCTAGCCGTGCGTTGCCGTGCCTTACCCTTGTTTCCCCTTGCCGTGCCTTGCCTTTTGTTACACTTGCCTTGCCTTGCTTTGCCTTGCCTTCCTGTCCTTCCGTTACTCTTTCCTTGCCTAGCCGTGCATTGCCTAGCCTTGCGTTGTCGTGCATTAGCCTTGCCTCGCCTGACCTTGCCTTGCCTTGCGTTACCCTTTCTTTGCCTTGCCGTGCATTGCCTAGTCCTGCGTTGTCCTGCCTTAGCCTTGTTTCCCCTTACCGTGCCGTTCCTTCCGTTACCCTTGCCTTCCCTTGCTTTCCCTTGCCTTTCTTTCCTTCCGTTACTCTTTCCTTGCCTTGCCGAGCACTGCCTAGCCTTGCGTTGTCGTGCATTAGCCTTGCCTCGCCTGACCGTGCATTGCCTTGCGTTACCCTTTCCTTGCCTTGCCGTGCATTGCCTAGCCTTGCGTTGTCGTGCATTAGCCTTGCCTCGCCTGACCGTGCCTTGCCTTGCGTTACCCTTTCCTTGCCTTGCCGTGCATTGCCTAGCCGTGCTTTTTCGTGCATTAGCGTTGCCTCGCCTGACCGTGCCTTGCCTTGCATTACCCTTTCCTTGCCTTGCCGTGCATTGCCTAGTCCTGCGTTGTCGTGCCTTAGGCTTGTTTCCCCTTAACGTGCCGTTCCGTCCGTTGCCCTTGCCTACCCTTGCTTTCCCTTGCCTTCCTTGCCTTCCGTTACTCTTTACTTACCTTCCGTGCATTGCCTAGCCTTGCGTTGTCGTGCCTTAGCCTTGCGTCGCCTGACCGTGCCTTGCCTTGCGTTACCCTTTCTTTGCCTTGCCGTGCATTGCCTAGTCCTGCGTTGTCGTGCCTTAGCCTTGTTTCCCCGTACCGTGCCGTTCCTTCCGTTAGCCTTGCCTTCCCTTGCTTTCCCTTGCCTTTCTTTCCTTCCGTTACTCTTTCCTTGCCTAGCCGTGCACTGCCTAGCCGTGCGTTGTCGTGCCTTAGCCTTGTTTCCCCTTGCTGTGCAGTTCCTTCCGTTACACTTGCCTTGCCTTTCTTTGCCTTGCCTTCCTTTCCTTCCGTTACTCTTTCCTTGCCTAGCCGTGCATTGCCTAGCCTTGCGTTGTCGTGCATTAGCCTTGCCTCGCCTGACCGTGCCTTGCCTTGCGTTACCCTTTCCTTGCCTTTCCTTCCATTGCCTAGTCCCGAGTTGTCGTGCCTTAGCCTTGTTTCCGCTTACCGTGCCGTTCCTTCCTTTACCTTTGCCTTCCCTTGCCTTCCTTTCCTTCCGTTACTCTTTCCTTGCCTAGCCGTGCACTGCCTAGCCTTGCGTTGTCGTGCATTAGCCTTCCCTTGCCTCACCGTACCTTGCCTTGCGTTACCCTTTCCTTGCCTTGCCGTGCACTGCCTAGCCTTGCGTTGTCGTGCCTTACCCATGTTTCCCCTTGCCGTGCCGTGCCTTTTGTTACACTTGCCTTGCCTTGCTTTGCTTTGCCTTCCTTTCCTTCCGTTACTCTTTCCTTGCCTAGCCGTGCATTGCCTAGCCGTGCTTTTTCGTGCATTAGCGTTGCCTCGCCTGACCGTGCCTTGCCTTGCGTTACCCTTTCCTTGCCTTGCCGTGCATTGCCTAGTCCTGCGTTGTCGTGCCTTAGCCTTGTTTAACCGTACCGTGCCGTTCCTTCCGTTAGCCTTGCCTTCCCTTGCTTTCCCTTGCCTTTCTTTCCTTCCGTTACTCTTTCCTTGCCTAGCCGTCACTGCCTAGCGTTGCGTTGTCGTGCCTTAGCCTTGTTTCCCCTTGCTGTGCCGTTCCTTCCGTTACACTTGCCTTGCCTTTCTTTGCCTTGCCTTCCTTTCCTTCCTTTACTCTTTCCTTGCCTAGCTGTGCACTGCCTAGCCTTGCGTTGTCGTGCATTAGCCTTCCCTTGCCTCACCGTACCTTGCCTTGCCTTACCCTTTCCTTGCCTTGCCGTGCATTGCCTAGCCGAGCGTTGTCGTGCATTAGCCTTCCCTTGCCTCACCGTGCCTTGCTTTGCGTTACCCTTTCCTTGCCTTTCCATGCATTGCCTAGCCGTGCGTTGCCGTGCCTTACCCTTGTTTCCCCTTGCCGTGGCTTGCCTTTTGTTACACTTGCCTTGCCTTGCTTTGCCTTGCTTTCCTCTCCTTCCGTTACTCTTTCCTTGCCTAGCCGTGCACTGCCTAGACTTGCGTTGTCGTGCCTTAGCCTTGCCTCGCCTGACCGTGCCTTGCCTTGCGTTACCCTTTCCTTGCCTTGCCGTGCAGTGCCTAGTCCTGCGTTGTCGTGCCTTAGCCTTGTTTCCCCTTACCGTGCCGTTGCTTCCGTTACCCTTTCCTTCCCTTGCTTTCCCTTGCCTTTCTTTCCTTCCCTTACTCTTTCCTTGCCTTCCCGAGCACTGCCTAGCCTTGCGTTATCGTGCATTAGCCTTGCCTCGCCTGACCGTGCATTGCCTTGCGTTACCCTTTCCTTCCCTTGCCGTGCATTGCCTAGTCCTGAGTTGTCGGGCCTTAGCCTTGTTTCCGCTTACCGTGCCGTTCCTTCCTTTACCTTTGCCTTCCCTTGCCTTCCGTTACTCTTTGCTTGCCTTCCGTGCATTCCCTAGCCTTGCGTTGTCCTGCCTTAGCCTTGCCTCGCCTGACCGTGCATTGCCTTGCGTTACCCTTTCCTTGCCTTGCCGTGCATTGCCTAGCCTTGCGTTGTCGTGCATTAGCCTTGCCTCGCCTGACCGTGCCTTGCCTTGCGTTACCCTTTCCTTGCCTTGCCGTGCATTGCCTAGCCGTGCTTTTTCGTGCATTAGCGTTGCCTCGCCTGACCGTGCCTTGCCTTGCATTACCCTTTCCTTGCCTTGCCGTGCATTGCCTAGTCCTGCGTTGTCGTGCCTTAGGCTTGTTTCCCCTTAACGTGCCGTTCCGTCCGTTGCCCTTGCCTACCCTTGCTTTCCCTTGCCTTCCTTGCCTTCCGTTACTCTTTGCTTGCCTTCCGTGCATTGCCTAGCCTTGCGTTGTCCTGCCTTAGCCTTGCCTCGCCTGACCGTGCCTTGCCTTGCGTTACCCTTTCCTTGCCTTGCCGTGCATAGCCTAATCCTGCGTTGTCGTGCCTTAGCCTTGTTTCCCCTTACCGTGCCGTTCCTTCCGTTACCCTTGCCTTCCCTTGCTTTCCCTTGCCTTTCTTTCCTTCCGTTACTCTTTCCTTGCCTTGCCGAGCACTGCCTAGCCTTGCGTTGTCGTGCATTAGCCTTGCCTCGCCTGACCGTGCCTTGCCTTGCGTTATGCTTTCCTTACCTTGCCGTGCATTGCCTAGCCGTGCGTTGCCGTGCCTTACCCTTGTTTCCCCTTGCCGTGCCTTGCCTTTTGTTACACTTGCCTTGCCTTGCTTTGCCTTGCCTTCCTCTCCTTCCGTTACTCTTCCCTTGCCTAGCCGTGCATTGCCTAGCCTTGCGTTGTCGTGCATTAGCCTTGCCTTGCCTGACCTTGCCTTGCCTTGCGTTACGCTTTCTTTGCCTTGCCGTGCATTGCCTAGTCCTGCGTTGTCGTGCCTTAACCTTGTTTCCCCGTACCGTGCCGTTCCTTCCGTTAGCCTTGCCTTCCCTTGCTTTCCCTTGCCTTTCTTTCCTTCCGTTACTCTTTCCTTGCCTAGCCGTGCACTGCCTAGCCGTGCGTTGTCGTGCCTTAGCCTTGTTTCCCCTTGCTGTGCCGTTCCTTCCGTTACACTTGCCTTGCCTTTCTTTGCCTTGCCTTCCTTTCCTTCCGTTACTCTTTCCTTGCCTAGCCGTGCACTGCCTAGCCTTGCGTTGTCGTGCATTAGCCTTCCCTTGCCTCACCGTACCTTGCCTTGCGTTACCCTTTCCTTGCCTTGCCGTGCACTGCCTAGCCTTGCGTTGTCGTGCCTTACCCTTGTTTCCCCTTGCCGTGCCGTGCCTTTTGTTACACTTGCCTTGCCTTGCTTTGCTTTGCCTTCCTTTCCTTCCGTTACTCTTTCCTTGCCTAGCCGTGCATTGCCTAGCCTTGCGTTGTCGTGCATTAGCCTTGCCCCGCCTGACCGTGCCTTGCCTTGCGTTACACTTTCCTTCCATTGCCGTGCATTGCCTAGCCGTGCGTTGTCTTGCCTTAGCCTTGTTTCCCCTTGCTGTGCCGTTTCTTCCGTTACACTTGCCTTGCCTTACTTTGCCTTGCCTTCCTTTCCTTCCGTTACTCTTTCCTTGCCTAGCCGTGCACTGCCTAGCCTTGCGTTGTCGTGCCTTAGCCTTGGCTCGCCTGACCGTGCCTTGCCTTGCGTTACCCTTTCCTTGCTTGGCCGTGCATTGCCTAGCCGTGCGTTGCCGTGCCTTACCCTTGTTTCCCCTTGCCGTGCCTTGCCTTTTGTTACACTTGCCTTGCCTTGCTTTGCCTTGCCTTCCTCTCCTTCCGTTACTCTTTCCTTGCCTAGCCGTGCATTGCCTAGCCTTGCGTTGTCGTGCATTAGCCTTGCCTCGCCTGACCGTGCCTTGCCTTGCGTTACCCTTTCTTTGCCTTGCCGTGCATTGCCTAGTCCTGCGTTGTCGTGCCTTAGCCTTGTTTCCCCTTACCGTGCCGTTCCTTCCGTTACCCTTGCCTTCCCTTGCTTTCCCTTGCCTTTCTTTCCTTCCCTTACTCTTTCCTTGCCTTGCCGAGCACTGCCTAGCCTTGCGTTGTCGTGCATTAGCCTTGCCTCGCCTGACCGTGCCTTGCCTTGCGTTATGCTTTCCTTGCCTTGCCGTGCATTGCCTAGCCCTGCATTGTCGTGCATTAGCCTTGCCTTTCCTCACCGTGCCTTGCCTTGCGTTACCCTTTCCTTGCTTGGCCGTGCATTGCCTAGCCGTGCGTTGCCGTGCCTTACCCTTGTTTCCCCTTGCCGTGCCTTGCCTTTTGTTACACTTGCCTTGCCTTGCCTTCCCTTGCCTTCCTTGCCTTCCGTTACTCTTTGCTTGCCTTCCGTGCAATGCCTAGCCTTGCGTTGTCCTGCCTTAGCCTTGCCTCGCCTGACCGTGCCTTGCCTTGCGTTACCGTTTCCTTGCCTTGCCGTGCATTGCCTAGTCCTGCGTTGTCGTGCCTTAGCCTTGTTTCCCCTTACCGTGCCGTTCCTTCCGTTACCCTTGCCTTCCCTTGCTTTCCCTTGCCTTTCTTTCCTTCCGTTACTCTTTCCTTGCCTTGCCGAGCACTGCCTAGCCTTGCGTTGTCGTGCATTAGCCTTGCCTCGCCTGACCGTGCCTTGCCTTGCGTTACCCTTTCTTGCCTTGCCGTGCATTGCCTAGCCTTGCGTTGTCGTGCATTAGCCTTGCCTCGCCTGACCGTGCCTTGCCTTGCGTTACCCTTTCCTTGCCTTGCCGTGCATTGCCTAGCCGTGCTTTTTCGTGCATTAGCGTTGCCTCGCCTGACCGTGCCTTGCCTTGCATTACCCTTTCCTTGCCTTGCCGTGCATTGCCTAGTCCTGCGTTGTCGTGCCTTAGGCTTGTTTCCCCTTAACGTGCCGTTCCGTCCGTTGCCCTTGCCTACCCTTGCTTTCCCTTGCCTTCCTTGCCTTCCGTTACTCTTTACTTACCTTCCGTGCATTGCCTAGCCTTGCGTTGTCGTGCCTTAGCCTTGCGTCGACTGACCGTGCCTTGCCTTGCGTTACCCTTTCTTTGCCTTGCCGTGCATTGCCTAGTCCTGCGTTGTCGTGCCTTAGCCTTGTTTCCCCGTACCGTGCCGTTCCTTCCGTTAGCCATGCCTTCCCTTGCTTTCCCTTGCCTTTCTTTCCTTCCGTTACTCTTTCCTTGCCTAGCCGTGCACTGCCTAGCCGTGCGTTGTCGTGCCTTAGCCTTGTTTCCCCTTGCTGTGCAGTTCCTTCCGTTACACTTGCCTTGCCTTTCTTTGCCTTGCCTTCCTTTCCTTCCGTTACTCTTTCCTTGCCTAGCCGTGCATTGCCTAGCCTTGCGTTGTCGTGCATTAGCCTTGCCTCGCCTGACCGTGCCTTGCCTTGCGTTACCCTTTCCTTGCCTTTCCTTGCATTGCCTAGTCCCGAGTTGTCGTGCCTTAGCCTTGTTTCCGCTTACCGTGCCGTTCCTTCCTTTACCTTTGCCTTCCCTTGCCTTCCTTGCCTTCCGTTACTCTTTGCTTGCCTTCCGTGCATTGCCTAGCCTTGCGTTGTCCTGCCTTAGCCTTGCCTCGCCTGACCGTGCCTTGCCTTGCGTTACCCTTTCCTTGCCTTGCCGTGCATAGCCTAATCCTGCGTTGTCGTGCCTTAGCCTTGTTTCCCCTTACCGTGCCGTTCCTTCCGTTACCCTTGCCTTCCCTTGCTTTCCCTTGCCTTTCTTTCCTTCCGTTACTCTTTCCTTGCCTTGCCGAGCACTGCCTAGCCTTGCGTTGTCGTGCATTAGCCTTGCCTCGCCTGACCGTGCCTTGCCTTGCGTTATGCTTTCCTTACCTTGCCGTGCATTGCCTAGCCCTGCATTGTCGTGCATTAGCCTTGCCTTTCCTCACCGTGCCTTGCCTTGCGTTACCCTTTCCTTGCTTGGCCGTGCATTGCCTAGCCGTGCGTTGCCGTGCCTTACCCTTGTTTCCCCTTGCCGTGCCTTGCCTTTTGTTACACTTGCCTTGCCTTGCTTTGCCTTGCCTTCCTCTCCTTCCGTTACTCTTTCCTTGCCTAGCCGTGCATTGCCTAGCCTTGCGTTGTCGTGCATTAGCCTTGCCTCGCCTGACCGTGCCTTGCCTTGCGTTACGCTTTCTTTGCCTTGCCGTGCATTGCCTAGTCCTGCGTTGTCGTGCCTTAGCCTTGTTTCCCCTTACCGTGCCGTTCCTTCCGTTACCCTTGCCTTCCCTTGCTTTCCCTTGCCTTTCTTTCCTTCCGTTACTCTTTCCTTGCCTTGCCGAGCACTGCCTAGCCTTGCGTTGTCGTGCCTTAGCCTTGCCTCGCCTGACCGTGCATTGCATTGCGTTACTCTTTACTTGCCTTGCCGTGCATTGCCTAGCCTTGCGTTGTCGTGCATTAGCCTTGCCTCGCCTGACCGTGCCTTGCCTTGCGTTACCCTTTCCTTGCCTTGCCGTGCATTGCCTAGCCGTGCTTTTTCGTGCATTAGCGTTGCCCCGCCTGACCGTGCCTTGCCTTGCGTTACCCTTTCCTTGCCTTGCCGTGCATTGCCTAGTCCTGCGTTGTCGTGCCTTAGGCTTGTTTCCCCTTAATGTGCCGTTCCGTCCGTTGCCCTTGCCTACCCTTGCTTTCCCTTGCCTTCCTTGCCTTCCGTTACTCTTTACTTACCTTCCGTGCATTGCCTAGCCTTGCGTTGTCGTGCCTTAGCCTTGCGTCGCCTGACCGTGCCTTGCCTTGCGTTACCCTTTCTTTGCCTTGCCGTGCATTGCCTAGTCCTGCGTTGTCGTGCCTTAGCCTTGTTTCCCCGTACCGTGCCGTTCCTTCCGTTAGCCTTGCCTTCCCTTGCTTTCCCTTGCCTTTCTTTCCTTCCGTTACTCTTTCCTTGCCTAGCCGTGCACTGCCTAGCCGTGCGTTGTCGTGCCTTAGCCTTGTTTCCCCTTGCTGTGCCGTTCCTTCCGTTACACTTGCCTTGCCTTTCTTTGCCTTGCCTTCCTTTCCTTCCGTTACTCTTTCCTTGCCTAGCTGTGCACTGCCTAGCCTTGCGTTGTCGTGCATTAGCCTTCCCTTGCCTCACCGTACCTTGCCTTGCGTTACCCTTTCCTTGCCTTGCCGTGCACTGCCTAGCCTTGCGTTGTCGTGCCTTACCCTTGTTTCCCCTTGCCGTGCCGTGCCTTTTGTTACACTTGCCTTGCCTTGCATTGCTATGCCTTCCTTTCCTTCCGTTACTCTTTCCTTGCCTAGCCGTGCATTGCCTAGCCTTGCGTTGTCGTGCATTAGCCTTGCCTCGCCTGACCGTGCCTTGCCTTGCGTTACCCTTTCCTTCCCTTGCCGTGCATTGCCTAGCCGTGCGTTGTCTTGCCTTAGCCTTGTTTCCCCTTGCTGTGCCGTTTCTTCCGTTACACGTGCCTTGCCTTACTTTGCCTTGCCTTCCTTTCCTTCCCTTTCCTTGCCTAGCCGTGCACTGCCTAGCCGTGCGTTGTCGTGCCTTAGCCTTGTTTCCGCTTACCGTGCCGTTCCTTCCTTTACCTTTGCCTTCCCTTGCCTTCCTTGCCTTCCGTTACTCTTTGCTTGCCTTCCGTGCATTGCCTAGCCTTGCGTTGTCCTGCCTTAGCCTTGCCTCGCCTGACCGTGCCTTGCCTTGCGTTACCCTTTCCTTGCCTTGCCGTGCATTGCCTAGTCCTGCGTTGTCGTGCCTTAGCCTTGTTTCCCCTTACCGTGCCGTTCCTTCCGTTACCCTTGCCTTCCCTTGCTTTCCCTTGCCTTTCTTTCCTTCCGTTACTCTTTCCTTGCCTTGCCGAGCACTGCCTAGCCTTGCGTTGTCGTGCATTAGCCTTGCCTCGCCTGACCGTGCCTTGCCTTGCGTTATGCTTTCCTTGCCTTGCCGTGCATTGCCTAGCCCTGCATTGTCGTGCATTAGCCTTGCCTTTCCTCACCGTGCCTTGCCTTGCGTTACCCTTTCCTTCCTTGGCCGTGCATTGCCTAGCCGTGCGTTGCCGTGCCTTACCCTTGTTTCCCATTGCCGTGCCTTGCCTTTTGGTACACTTGCCTTGCCTTGCTTTGCCTTGCCTTCCTCTCCTTCCGTTACTCTTTCCTTGCCTAGCCGTGCATTGCCTAGCCTTGCGTTGTCGTGCATTAGCCTTGCCTCGCCTGACCGTGCCTTGCCTTGCGTTACCCTTTCTTTGCCTTGCAGTGCATTGCCTAGTCCTGCGTTGTCGTGCCTTAGCCTTGTTTCCCCTTACCGTGCCGTTCCTTCCGTTACCCTTGCCTTCCCTTGCTTTCCCTTGCCTTTCTTTCCTTCCGTTACTCTTTCCTTGCTTTGCTGAGCACTGCCTAGCCTTGCGTTGTCGTGCATTAGCCTTGCCTCGCCTGACCGTGCATTGCCTTGCGTTACCCTTTCCTTGCCTTGCCGTGCATTGCCTAGCCTTGCGTTGTCGTGCATTAGCCTTGCCTCGCCTGACCGTGCCTTGCCTTGCGTTACCCTTTCCTTGCCTTGCCGTGCATTGCCTAGCCGTGGTTTTTCGTGCATTAGCGTTGCCTCGCCTGACCGTGCCTTGCCTTGCGTTACCCTTTCCTTGCCTTGCCGTGCATTGCCTAGTCCTGCGTTGTCGTGCCTTAGGCTTGTTTCCCCTTAACGTGCCGTTCCGTCCGTTGCCCTTGCCTACCCTTGCATTCCCTTGCCTTCCTTGCCTTCCGTTACTCTTTACTTACCTTCCGTGCATTGCCTAGCCTTGCGTTGTCGTGCCTTAGCCTTGCGTCGCCTGACCGTGCCTTGCCTTGCGTTACCCTTTCTTTGCCTTGCCGTGCATTGCCTAGTCCTGCGTTGTCGTGCCTTAGCCTTGTTTCCCCGTACCGTGCCGTTCCTTCCGTTAGCCTTGCCTTCCCTTCCTTTCCCTTGCCTTTCTTTCCTTCCGTTACTCTTTCCTTGCCTAGCCGTGCACTGCCTAGCCGTGCGTTGTCGTGCCTTAGCCTTGTTTCCCCTTGCTGTGCCGTTCCTTCCGTTACACTTGCCTTGCCTTTCTTTGCCTTGCCTTCCTTGCCTTCCGTTACTCTTTCCTTGCCTAGCCGTGCATTGCCTAGCCTTGCGTTGTCGTGCATTAGCCTTGCCTCGCCTGACCGTGCCTTGCCTTGCGTTACCCTTTCCTTGCCTTGCCGTGCATTGCCTAGTCCTGAGTTGTCGTGCCTTAGCCTTGTTTCCGCTTACCGTGCCGTTCCTTCCTTTACCTTTGCCTTCCCTTGCCTTCCTTGCCTTCCGTTACTCTTTGCTTGCCTTCCGTGCATTGCCTAGCCTTACGTTGTCCTGCCTTAGCCTTGCCTCGCCTGACCGTGCCTTGCCTTGCGTTACCCTTTCCTTGCCTTGCCGTGCATTGCCTAATCCTGCGTTGTCGTGCCTTAGCCTTGTTTCCACTTACCGTGCCGTTCCTTCCGTTACCCTTGCCTTCCCTTGCTTTCCGTTGCCTTTCTTTCCTTCCGTTACTCTTTCCTTGCCTTGCCGAGCACTGCCTAGCCTTGCGTTGTCGTGCATTAGCCTTGCCTCGCCTGACCGTGCCTTGCCTTGCGTTATGCTTTCCTTGCCTTGCCGTGCATTGCCTAGCCCTGAATTGTCGTGCATTAGCCTTGCCTTTCCTCACCGTGCCTTGCCTTGCGTTACCCTTTCCTTGCTTGGCCGTGCATTGCCTAGCCGTGCGTTGCCGTGCCTTACCCTTGTTTCCCCTTGCCGTGCCTTGCCTTTTGTTACACTTGCCTTGGCTTGCTTTGCCTTGCCTTCCTCTGCTTCCGTTACTCTTTCCTTGCCTAGCCGTGCATTGCCTAGCCTTGCGTTGTCGTGCATTAGCCTTGCCTCGCCTGACCGTGCCTTGCCTTGCGTTACCCTTTCTTTGCCATCCCGTGCATTGCCTAGTCCTGCGTTGTCGTGCCTTAGCCTTGTTTCCCCTTACCGTGCCGTTCCTTCCGTTACCCTTGCCTTCCCTTGCTTTCCCTTGCCTTTCTTTCCTTCCGTTACTCTTTCCTTGCCTTGCCGAGCACTGCCTAGCCTTGCGTTGTCGTGCATTAGCCTTGCCTCGCCTGACCGTGCATTGCCTTGCGTTACCCTTTCCTTGCCTTGCCGTGCATTGCCTAGCCTTGCGTTGTCGTGCATTAGCCTTGCCTCGCCTGACCGGCCTTGCCTTGCGTTACCCTTTCCTTGCCTTGCCGTGCATTGCCTAGCCGTGCTTTTTCGTGCATTAGCGTTGCCTCGCCTGACCGTGCCTTGCCTTGCGTTACCCTTTCCTTGCCTTGCCGTGCATTGCCTAGTCCTGCGTTGTCGTGCCTTAGGCTTGTTTCCCCTTAACGTGCCGTTCCGTCCGTTGCCCTTGCCTACCCTTGCTTTCCCTTGCCTTCCTTGCCTTCCTTTACTCTTTACTTACCTTCCGTGCATTGCCTAGCCTTGCGTTGTCGTGCCTTAGCCTTGCGTCGCCTGACGGTGCCTTGCCTTGCGTTACCCTTTCTTTGCCTTGCCGTGCATTGCCTAGTCCTGCGTTGTCGTGCCTTAGCCTTGTTTCCCCGTACCGTGCCGTTCCTTCCGTTAGCCTTGCCTTCCCTTGCTTTCCCTTGCCTTTCTTTCCTTCCGTTACTCTTTCCTTGCCTAGCTGTGCACTGCCTAGCCTTGCGTTGTCGTGCCTTAGCCTTCCCTTGCCTCACCGTACCTTGCCTTGCGTTACCCTTTCCTTGCCTTGCCGTGCACTGCATAGCCTTGCGTTGTCGTGCCTTACCCTTGTTTCCCCTTGCCGTGCCGTGCCTTTTGTTACACTTGCCTTGCCTTGCATTGCTTTGCCTTCCTTTCCTTCCGTTACTCTTTCCTTGCCTAGCCGTGCATTGCCTAGCCTTGCGTTGTCGTGCATTAGCCTTGCCTCGCCTGACCGTGCCTTGCCTTGCGTTAACCTTTCCTTCCCTTGCCGTGCATTGCCTAGCCGTGCGTTGTCTTGCCTTAGCCTTGTTTCCCCTTACCGTGCCGTTCCTTCCGTTACCCTTGCCTTCCCTTGCTTTCCCTTGCCTTTCTTTCCTTCCGTTACTCTTTCCTTGCCTTGCCGAGCACTGCCTAGCGTTGCGTTGTCGTGCATTAGCCTTGGCTCGCCTGACCGTGCCTTGCCTTGCGTTATGCTTTCCTTGCCTTGCCGTGCATTGCCTAGCCCTGCATTGTCGTGCATTAGCCTTGCCTTTCCTCACCGTGCCTTGCCTTGCGTTACCCTTTTCTTGCTTGGCGGTGCATTGCCTAGCCGTGCGTTGCCGTGCCTTAGCCTTGTTTCCCCTTGCCGTGCCTTGCCTTTTGTTACACTTGCCTTGCCTTGCTTTGCCTTGCCTTCCTCTCCTTCCGTTACTCTTTCCTTGCCTAGCCGTGCATTGCCTAGCCTTGCGTTGTCGTGCATTAGCCTTGCGTCCCCTGACCGTGCCTTGCCTTGCGTTACCCTTTCCTTGCCTTGCCGTGCATTGCCTAGTCCTGCGTTGTCGTGCCTTAGCCTTGTTTCCCCTTACCGTGCCGTTCCTTCCGTTACCCTTGCCTTCCCTTGCTTTCCCTTGCCTTTCTTTCCTTCCGTTACTCTTTCCTTGCCTTGCCGAGCACTGCCTAGCCTTGCGTTGTCGTGCATTAGCCTTGCCTCGCCTGACCGTGCATGGCCTTGCGTTACCCTTTCCTTGCCTTGCCGTGCATTGCCTAGCCTTGCGTTGTCGTGCCTTAGCCTTGCGTCGCCTGACCGTGCCTTGCCTTGCGTTACCCTTTCTTTGCCTTGCCGTGCATTGCCTAGTCCTGCGTTGTCGTGCCTTAGCCTTGTTTCCCCGTACCGTGCCGTTCCTTCCGTTAGCCTTGCCTTCCCTTGCTTTCCCTTGCCTTTCTTTCCTTCCGTTACTCTTTCCTTGCCTAGCCGTGCACTGCCTAGCCGTGCGTTGTCGTGCCTTAGCCTTGTTTCCCCTTGCTGTGCCGTTCCTTCCGTTACACTTGCCTTGCCTTTATTTGCCTTGCCTTCCTTTCCTTCCGTTACTCTTTCCTTGCCTAGCTGTGCACTGCCTAGCCTTGCGTTGTCGTGCATTAGCCTTCCCTTGCCTCACCGTACCTTGCCTTGCGTTACCCTTTCCTTGCCTTGCCGTGCACTTCCTAGCCTTGCGTTGTCGTGCCTTACCCTTGTTTCCCCTTGCCGTGCCGTGCCTTTTGTTACACTTGCCTTGCCTTGCTTTGCTTTGCCTTCCTTTCCGTCCGTTACTCTTTCCTTGCCTAGCCGTGCATTGCCTAGCCTTGCGTTGTCTTGCATTAGCCTTGCCTCGCCTGACCGTGCCTTGCCTTGCGTTACCCTTTCCTTCCCTTGCCGTGCATTGCCTAGTCGTGCGTTGTCTTGCCTTAGCCTTGTTTCCCCTTGCTGTGCCGTTTCTTCCGTTACACTTGCCTTGCCTTACTTTGCCTTGCCTTCCTTTCCTTCCGTTACTCTTTCCTTGCCTAGCCGTGCACTGCCTAGACTTGCTTTGTCATGCCTTAGCCTTGGCTCGCCTGACAGTGCCTTGCCTTGCGTTACCCTTTCCTTGCCTTGCCGTGCATTGCCTAGCCTTGCGTTGTCGTGCATTAGCCTTCCCTTGCCTCACCCTGCCTTGCTTTGCGTTACCCTTTCCTTGCCTAGCCATGCATTGCCTAGCCGTGCGTTGCCGTGCCTTACCCTTGTTTCCCCTTGCCGTGGCTTGCCTTTTGTTACACTTGCCTTGCCTTGCTTTGCCTTGCTTTCCTCTCCTTCCGTTACTCTTTCCTTGCCTAGCCGTGCACTGCCTAGACTTGCGTTGTCGTGCCTTAGCCTTGCCTCGCCTCACCGTGCCTTGCCTTGCGTTACCCTTTCCTTGCCTTGCCGTGCATTGCCTCGTCCTGCGTTGTCGTGCCTTAGCCTTGTTTCCCCTTACCGTGCCGTTGCTTCCGTTACCCTTTCCTTCCCTTGCTTTCCCTTGCCTTTCTTTCCTTCCGTTACTCTTTCCTTGCCTTGCCGAGCACTGCCTAGCCTTGCGTTGTCGTGCATTAGCCTTGCCTCGCCTGTCCGTGCATTGCCTTGCGTTACCCTTTCCTTCCCTTGCCGTGCATTGCCTAGTCCTGAGTTTTCGTGCCTTAGCCTTGTTTCCGCTTACCGTGCCGTTCCTTCCTTTACCTTTGCCTTCCCTTCCCTTCCTTGCCTTCCGTTACTCTTTGCTTGCCTTCCGTGCATTGCCTAGCCTTGCGTTGTCCTGCCTTAGCCTTGCCTCGCCTGACCGTGCCTTGCCTTGCGTTACCCTTTCCTTGCCTTGCCGTGCATTGCCTAGTCCTGCGTTGTCGTGCCTTAGCCTTGTTTCCCCTTACCGTGCCGTTCCTTCCGTTACCCTTGCCTTCCCTTGCTTTCCCTTGCCTTTCTTTCCTTCCGTTACTCTTTCCTTGCCTTGCCGAGCACTGCCTAGCCTTGCGTTGTCGTGCATTAGCCTTGCCTCGCCTGACCGTGCCTTGCCTTGCGTTATGCTTTCCTTGCCTTGCCGTGCATTGCCTAGCCCTGCATTGTCGTGCATTAGCCTTGCCTTTCCTCACCGTGCCTTGCCTTGCGTTACCCTTTCCTTGCTTGGCCGTGCATTGCCTAGCCGTGCGTTGCCGTGCCTTACCCTTGTTTCCCCTTGCCGTGCCTTGCCTTTTGTTACACTTGCATTGCCTTGCTTTGCCTTGCCTTCCTCTCCTTCCGTTACTCTTTCCTTGCCTAGCCGTGCATTGCCTAGCCTTGCGTTGTCGTGCATTAGCCTTGCCTCGCCTGACCGTGCCTTGCCTTGCGTTACGCTTTCTTTGCCTTGCCGTGCATTGCCTAGTCCTGCGTTGTCGTGCCTTAGCCTTGTTTCCGCTTACCGTGCCGTTCCTTCCGTTACCCTTGCCTTCCCTTGCTTTCCCTTGCCTTTCTTTCCTTCCGTTACTCTTTCCTTGCCTTGCCGAGCACTGCCTAGCCTTGCGTTGTCGTGCATTAGCCTTGCCTCGCCTGACCGTGCATTGCCTTGCGTTACCCTTTCCTTGCCTTGCCGTGCATTGCCTAGCCTTGCGTTGTCGTGCATTAGCCTTGCCTCGCCTGACCGTGCCTTGCCTTGCGTTACCCTTTCCTTGCCTTGCCGTGCATTGCCTAGCCGTGCTTTTTCGTGCATTAGCGTTGCCTCGCCTGACCGTGCCTTGCCTTGCGTTACCCTTTCCTTGCCTTGCCGTGCATTGCCTAGTCCTGCGTTGTCGTGCCTTAGGCTTGTTTCCCCTTAACGTGCCGTTCCGTCCGTTGCCCTTGCCTACCCTTGCTTTCCCTTGCCTTCCTTGCCTTCCGTTACTCTTTACTTACCTTCCGTGCATTGCCTAGCCTTGCGTTGTCGTGCCTTAGACTTGCGTCGCCTGACCGTGCCTTGCCTTGCGTTACCCTTTCTTTGCCTTGCCGTGCATTGCCTAGTCCTGCGTTGTCGTGCCTTAGCCTTGTTTCCCCGTACCGTGCCGTTCCTTCCGTTAGCCTTGCCTTCCCTTGCTTTCCCTTGACTTTCTTTCCTTCCGTTACTCTTTCCTTGCCTAGCCGTGCACTGCCTAGCCGTGCGTTGTCGTGCCTTAGCCTTGTTTCCCCTTGCTGTGCCGTTCCTTCCGTTACACTTGCCTTGCCTTTCTTTGCCTTGCCTTCCTTTCCTTCCGTTACTCTTTCCTTGCCTAGCCGTGCATTGCCTAGCCTTGCGTTGTCTTGCATTAGCCTTGCCTCGCCTGTCCGTGCCTTGCCTTGCGTTACCCTTTCCTTGCCTTGCCTTGCATTGCCTAGTCCTGAGTTGTCGTGCCTTAGCCTTGTTTCCGCTTACCGTGCCGTTCCTACCTTTACCTTTGCCTTCCCTTGCCTTCCTTGCCTTCCGTTACTCTTTGCTTGCCTTCCGTGCATTGCCTAGCCTTGCGTTGTCCTGCCTTAGCCTTGCCTCGCCTGACCGTGCCTTGCCTTGCGTTACCCTTTCCTTGCCTTGCCGTGCATTGCCTAATCCTGCGTTGTCGTGCCTTAGCCTTGTTTCCCCTTACCGTGCCGTTCCTTCCGTTACCCTTGCATTCCCTTGCTTTCCCTTGCCTTTCTTTCCTTCCCTTACTCTTTCCTTGCCTTGCCGAGCACTGCCTAGCCTTGCGTTGCGTGCATTAGCCTTGCCTCGCCTGACCGTGCCTTGCCTTGCGTTATGCTTTCCGTGCCTTGCCGTGCATTGCCTAGCCCTGCATTGTCGTGCATTAGCCTTGCCTTTCCTCACCGTGCCTTGCCTTGCGTTACCCTTAACTTGCTTGGCCGTGCATTTCCTAGCCGTGCGTTGCCGTGCCTTACCCTTGTTTCCCCTTGCCGTGCCTTGCCTTTTGTTACACTTGCCTTGGCTTGCTTTGCCTTGCCTTCCTCTCCTTCCGTTACTCTTTCCTTGCCTAGCCGTGCATTGCCTAGCCTTGCGTTGTCGTGCATTAGCCTTGCCTCGCCTGACCGTGCCTTGCCTTGCGTTACCCTTTCTTTGCCTTGCCGTGCATTGCCTAGTCCTGCGTTTTCGTGCCTTAGCCTTGTTTCCCCTTACCGTGCCGTTCCTTCCGTTACCCTTGCCTTCCCTTGCTTTCCCTTGCCTTTCTTTACTTCCGTTACTCATTCCTTGCCTTGCCGAGCACTGCCTAGCCTTGCGTTGTCGTGCATTAGCCTTGCCTCGCCTGACCGTGCATTGCCTTGCGTTACCCTTTCCTTGCCTTGCCGTGCATTGCCTAGCCTTGCGTTGTCGTGCATTAGCCTTGCCTCGCCTGACCGTGCCTTGCCTTGCGTTACCCTTTCCTTGCCTTGCCGTGCTTTGCCTAGTCCTGCGTTGTCGTGCCTTAGGCTTGTTTCCCCTTAACGTGCCGTTCCGTCCGTTGCCCTTGCCTACCCTTGCTTTCCCTTGCCTTCCTTGCCTTCCGTTACTCTTTACTTACCTTCCGTGCATTGCCTAGCCTTGCGTTGTCATGCCTTAGCCTTGCGTCGCCTGACCGTGCCTTGCCTTGCGTTACCCTTTCTTTGCCTTGCCGTGCATTGCCTAGTCCTGCGTTGTCGTGCCTTAGCCTTGTTTCCCCGTACCGTGCCGTTCCTTCCGTTAGCCTTGCCTTCCCTTGCTTTCCCTTGCCTTTCTTTCCTTCCGTTACTCTTTCCTTGCCTAGCCGTGCACTGCCTAGCCGTGCGTTGTCGTGCCTTAGCCTTGTTTCCCCTTGCTGTGACGTTCCTTCCGTTACACTTGCCTTGCCTTTCTTTGCCTTGCCTTCCTTTCCTTCCGTTACTCTTTCCTTGCCTAGCCGTGCACTGCCTAGCCTTGCGTTGTCGTGCATTAGCCTTCCCTTGCCTCACCGTACCTTGCCTTGCGTTACCCTTTCCTTGCCTTGCCGTGCAATGCCTAGACGTGCGTTGTCTTGCCTTAGCCTTGTTTCCCCTTGCTGTGCCGTTTCTTCCGTTACACTTGCCTTGCCTTACTTTGCCTTGCCTTCCTTTCCTTCCGTTACTCTTTCCTTGCCTAGCCGTGCACTGCCTAGACTTGCGTTGTCGTGCCTTAGCCTTGGCTCGCCTGACCGTGCCTTGCCTTGCGTTACCCTTTCCTTGCCTTGCCTTGCATTGCCTAGTCCTGAGTTGTCGTGCCTTAGCCTTGTTTCCGCTTACCGTGCCGTTCCTTCCTTTACCTTTGCCTTCCCTTGCCTTCCTTGCCTTCCGTTACTCTTTGCTTGCCTTCCGTGCATTGCCTAGACTTCCGTTGTCCTGCCTTAGCCTTGCCTCGCCTGACCGTGCCTTGCCTTGCGTTACCCTTTACTTCCCTTGCCGTGCATTGCCTAGCCCTGCATTGTCGTGCCTTAGCCTTGCCTTTCCTCACCGTGCCTTGCCTTGCGTTACCCTTTCCTTGCTTGGCCGTGCATTGCCTAGCCGTGCGTTGCCGTGCCTTACCTTTGTTTCCCCTTGCCGTGCCTTGCCTTTTGTTACACTTGCCTTGGCTTGCTTTGCCTTGCCTTCCTCTCCTTCCGTTACCCTTTCTTTGCCTTGCCGTGCATTGCCTAGTCCTGCGTTGTCGTGCCTTAGCCTTGTTTCCCCTTACCGTGCCGTTCCTTCCGTTACCCTTGCCTTCCCTTGCTTTCCCTTGCCTTTCTTTCCTTCCGTTACTCTTTCCTTGCCTTGCCGAGCACTGCCTAGCCTTGCGTTGTCGTGCATTAGCCTTGCCTCGCCTGACCGTGCATTGCCTTGCGTTACCCTTTCCTTGCCTTGCCGTGCATTGCCTAGCCTTGCGTTGTCGTGCATTAGCCTTGCCTCACCTGACCGTGCCTTGCCTTGCGTTACCCTTTCCTTGCCTTGCCGTGCATTGCCTAGCCGTGCTTTTTCGTGCATTAGCGTTGCCTCGCCTGACCGTGCCTTGCCTTGCGTTACCCTTTCCTTGCCTTGCCGTGCACTGCCTAGCCTTGCGTTGTCGTGCCTTACCCTTGTTTCCCCTTGCCGTGCCGTGCCTTTTGTTACAATTGCCTTGCCTTGCATTGCTTTGCCTTCCTTTCCTTCCGTTACTCTTTCCTTGCCTAGCCGTGCATTGCCTAGCCTTGCGTTGTCGTGCATTAGCCTTGCCTCGCCTGACCGTGCCTTGCCTTGCGTTACCCTTTCCTTCCCTTGCCGTGCATTGCCTAGCCGTGCGTTGTCTTGCCTTAGCCTTGTTTCCCTTTGCTGTGCCGTTTCTTCCGTTACACGTGCCTTGCCTTACTTTGCCTTGCCTTCCTTTCCTTCCCTTTCCTTGCCTAGCCGTGCACTGATTAGCCGTGCGTTGTCGTGCCTTAGATTTGTTTCCGCTTACCGTGCCGTTCCTTCCTTTACCTTTGCCTTCCCTTGCCTTCCTTGCCTTCCGTTACTCTTTGCTTGCCTTCCGTGCATTGCCTAGCCTTGCGTTGTCCTGCCTTAGCCTTGCCTCGCCTGACCGTGCCTTGCCTTGCGTTACCCTTTCCTTGCCTTGCCGTGCATTGCCTAGTCCTGCGTTGTCGTGCCTTAGCCTTGTTTCCCCTTACCGTGCCGTTCCTTCGGTTACCCTTGCCTTCCCTTGCTTTCCCTTGCCTTTCTTTCCTTCCGTTACTCTTTCCTTGCCTTGCCGAGCACTGCCTAGCCTTGCGTTGTCGTGCATTAGCCTTGCCTCGCCTGACCGTGCCTTGCCTTGCGTTATGCTTTCCTTGCCTTGCCGTGCATTGCCTAGCCCTGCATTGTCGTGCATTAGCCTTGCCTTTCCTCACCGTGCCTTGCCTTGCGTTACCCTTTCCTTGCTTGGCCGTGCATTGCCTAGCCGTGCGTTGCCGTGCCTTACCCTTGTTTCCCCTTGCCGTGCCTTGCCTTTTGTTACACTTGCCTTGCCTTGCTTTGCCTTGCCTTCCTCTCCTTCCGTTACTCTTTCCTTGCCTAGCCGTGCATTGCCTAGCCTTGCGTTGTCGTGCCTTAGCCTTGCCTCGCCTGACCGTGCATTGCCTTGCGTTACTCTTTCCTTGCCTTGCCGTGCATTGCCTAGCCTTGCGTTGTCGTGCCTTGCGTTGTCGTGCATTAGCCTTGCCTCGCCTGACCGTGCCTTGCCTTGCGTTACCCTTTCCTTGCCTTGCCGTGCATTGCCTAGCCGTGCTTTTTCGTGCATTAGCGTTGCCTCGCCTGACCGTGCCTTGCCTTGCGTTACCCTTTCCTTGCCTTGCCGTGCATTGCCTAGTCCTGCGTTGTCGTGCCTTAGGCTTGTTTCCCCTTAACGTGCCGTTCCGTCCGTTGCCCTTGCCTACCCTTGCTTTCCCTTGCCTTCCTTGCCTTCCGTTACTCTTTACTTACCTTCCGTGCATTGCCTAGCCTTGCGTTGTCGTGCCTTAGCCTTGCGTCGCCTGACCGTGCCTTGCCTTGCTTTACCCTTTCTTTGCCTTGCCGTGCATTGCCTAGTCCTGCGTTGTCGTGCCTTAGCCTTGTTTCCCCGTACCGTGCCGTTCCTTCCGTTAGCCTTGCCTTCCCTTGCTTTCCCTTGCCTTTCTTTCCTTCCGTTACTCTTTCCTTGCCTAGCCGTGCACTGCCTAGCCGTGCGTTGTCGTGCCTTAGCCTTGTTTCCCCTTGCTGTGCCGTTCCTTCCGTTACACTTGCCTTGCCTTTCTTTGCCTTGCCTTCCTTTCCTTCCGTTACTCTTTCCTTGCCTAGCCGTGCACTGCCTAGCCTTGCGTTGTCGTGCATTAGCCTTCCCTTGCCTCACCGTACCTTGCCTTGCGTTACCCTTTCCTTGCCTTGCCGTGCACTGCCTAGCCTTGCGTTGTCGTGCCTTACCCTTGTTTCCCCTTGCCGTGCCGTGCCTTTTGTTGCACTTGCCTTGCCTTGCTTTGCTTTGCCTTCCTTTCCTTCCGTTACTCTTTCCTTGCCTAGCCGTGCATTGCCTAGCCTTGCGTTGTCGTGCATTAGCCTTGCCTCGCCTGACCGTGCCTTGCCTTGCGTTACCCTTTCCTTCCCTTGCCGTGCATTGCCTAGCCGTGCGTTGTCTTGCCTTAGCCTTGTTTCCCCTTGCTGTGCCGTTTCTTCCGTTACACTTGCCTTGCCTTACTTTGCCTTGCCTTCCTTTCCTTCCGTTACTCTTTCCTTGCCTAGCCGTGCACTGCCTAGACTTGCGTTGTCGTGCCTTAGCCTTGGCTCGCCTGACCGTGCCTTGCCTTGCGTTACCCTTTCCTTGCTTGGCCGTGCATTGCCTAGCCGTGCGTTGCCGTGCCTTACCCTTGTTTCCCCTTGCCGTGCCTTGCCTTTTGTTACACTTGCCTTGCCTTGCTTTGCCTTGCCTTCCTCTCCTTCCGTTACTCTTTCCTTGCCTAGCCGTGCATTGCCTAGCCTTGCGTTGTCGTGCATTAGCCTTGCCTCGCCTGACCGTGCCTTGCCTTGTGTTACCCTTTCTTTGCCTTGCCGTGCATTGCCTAGTCCTGCGTTGTCGTGCCTTAGCCTTGATTCCCCTTACCGTGCCGTTCCTTCCGTTACCCTTGCCTTCCCTTGCTTTCCCTTGCCTTTCTTTCCTTCCGTTACTCTTTCTTTGCCTTGCCGAGCACTGCCTAGCCTTGCGTTGTCGTGCATTAGCCTTGCCTCGCCTGACCGTGCCTTGCCTTGCGTTATGCTTTCCTTGCCTTGCCGTGCATTGCCTAGCCCTGCATTGTCGTGCATTAGACTTGCCTTTCCTCACCGTGCCTTGCCTTGCGTTACCCTTTCCTTGCTTGGCCGTGCATTGCCTAGCCGTGCGTTGCCGTGCCTTACCCTTGTTTCCCCTTGCCGTGCCTTGCCTTTTGTTACACTTGCCTTGCCTTGCTTTGCCTTGCCTTCCTCTCCTTCCGTTACTCTTTCCTTGCCTAGCCGTGCATTGCCTAGCCTTGCGTTGTCGTGCATTAGCCTTGCCTCGCCTGACCGTGCCTTGCCTTGCGTTACCCTTTCTTTGCCTTGCCGTGCATTGCCTAGTCCTGCGTTGTCGTGCCTTAGCCTTGTTTCCCCTTACCGTGCCGTTCCTTCCGTTACCCTTGCCTTCCCTTGCTTTCCCTTGCCTTTCTTGCCTTCCGTTACTCTTTCCTTGCCTTGCCGAGCACTGCCTAGCCTTGCGTTGTCGTGCATTAGCCTTGCCTCGCCTGACCGTGCATTGCCTTGCGTTACCCTTTCCTTGCCTTGCCGTGCATTGCCTAGTCCTGCGTTGTCGTGCCTTAGGCTTGTTTCCCCTTAACGTGCCGTTCCGTCCGTTGCCCTTGCCTACCCTTGCTTTCCCTTGCCTTCCTTGCCTTCCGTTACTCTTTACTTACCTTCCGTGCATTGCCTAGCCTTGCGTTGTCGTGCCTTAGCCTTGCGTCGCCTGACCGTGCCTTGCCTTGCGTTACCCTTTCTTTGCCTTGCCGTGCATTGCCTAGTCCTGCGTTGTCGTGCCTTAGCCTTGTTTCCCCGTACCGTGCCGTTCCTTCCGTTAGCCTTGCCTTCCCTTGCTTTCCCTTGCCTTTCTTTCCTTCCGTTACTCTTTCCTTGCCTATCCGTGCACTGCCTAGCCGTGCGTTGTCGTGCCTTAGCCTTGTTTCCCCTTGCTGTGCCGTTCCTTCCGTTACACTTGCCTTGCCTTTCTTTGCCTTGCCTTCCTTTCCTTCCGTTACTCTTTCCTTGCCTAGCTGTGCACTGCCTAGCCTTGCTTTGTCGTGCATTAGCCTTCCCTTGCCTCACCGTACCTTGCCTTGCGTTACCCTTTCCTTGCCTTGCCGTGCACTGCCTAGCCTTGCGTTGTCGTGCCTTACCCTTGTTTCCCCTTGCCGTGCCGTGCCTTTTGTTACACTTGCCTTGCCTTGCATTGCTTTGCCTTCCTTTCCTTCCGTTACTCTTTCCTTGCCTAGCCGTGCATTGCCTAGCCTTGCGTTGTCGTGCATTAGCCTTGCCTCGCCTGACCGTGCCTTGCCTTGCGTTACCCTTTCCTTCCCTTGCCGTGCATTGCCTAGCCGTGCGTTGTCTTGCCTTAGCCTTGTTTCCCCTTGCTGTGCCGTTTCTTCCGTTACACGTGCCTTGCCTTACTTTGCCTTGCCTTCCTTTCCTTCCCTTTCCTTGCCTAGCCGTGCACTGCCTAGCCGTGCGTTGTCGTGCCTTAGCCTTGTTTCCGCTTACCGTGCCGTTCCTTCCTTTACCTTTGCCTTCCCTTGCCTTCCTTGCCTTCCGTTACTCTTTGCTTGCCTTCCGTGCATTGCCTAGCCTTGCGTTGTCCTGCCTTAGCCTTGCCTCGCCTGACCGTGCCTTGCCTTGCGTTACCCTTTCCTTGCCTTGCCGTGCATTGCCTAGCCGTGCGTTGCCGTGCCTTACCCTTGTTTCCCCTTGCCGTGCCTTGCCTTTTGTTACACTTGCCTTGCCTTGCTTTGCCTTGCCTTCCTCTCCTTCCGTTACTCTTTCCTTGCCTAGCCGTGCATTGCCTAGCCTTGCGTTGTCGTGCATTAGCCTTGCCTCGCCTGACCGTGCCTTGCCTTGCGTTACCCTTTCTTTGCCTTGCCGTGCATTGCCTAGTCCTGCGTTGTCGTGCCTTACCCTTGTTTCCCCTTACCGTGCCCTTCCTTCCGTTACCCTTGCCTTCCCTTGCTTTCCCTTGCCTTTCTTTCCTTCCCTTACTCTTTCCTTGCCTTGCCGAGCACTGCCTAGCCTTGCGTTGTCGTGCATTAGCCTTGCCTCGCCTGACCGTGCCTTGCCTTGCGTTATGCTTTCCTTGCCTTGCCGTGCATTGCCTAGCCCTGCATTGTCGTGCATTAGCCTTGCCTTTCCTCACCGTGCCTTGCCTTGCGTTACCCTTTCCTTGCTTGGCCGTGCATTGCCTAGCCGTGCGTTGCCGTGCCTTACCCTTGTTTCCCCTTGCCGTGCCTTGCCTTTTGTTACACTTGCCTTGCCTTGCTTTGCCTTGCCTTCCTCTCCTTCCGTTACTCTTTCCTTGCCTAGCCGTGCATTGCCTAGCCTTGCGTTGTCGTGCATTAGCCTTGCCTCGCCTGACCGTGCCTTGCCTTGCGTTACCCTTTCTTTGCCTTGCCGTGCATTGCCTAGTCCTGCGTTGTCGTGCCTTAGCCTTGTTTCCCCTTACCGTGCCCTTCCTTCCGTTACCCTTGCCTTCCCTTGCTTTCCCTTGCCTTTCTTTCCTTCCGTTACTCTTTCCTTGCCTTGCCGAGCACTGCCTAGCCTTGCGTTGTCGTGCATTAGCCTTGCCTCGCCTGACCGTGCATTGCCTTGCGTTACCCTTTCCTTGCCTTGCCGTGCATTGCCTAGCCTTGCGTTGTCGTGCATTAGCCTTGCCTCGCCTGACCGTGCCTTGCCTTGCGTTACCCTTTCCTTGCCTTGCCGTGCATTGCCTAGCCGTGCTTTTTCGTGCATTAGCGTTGCCTCGCCTGACCGTGCCTTGCCTTGCGTTACCCTTTCCTTGCCTTGCCGTGCATTGCCTAGTCCTGCGTTGTCGTGCCTTAGGCTTGTTTCCCCTTAACGTGCCGTTCCGTCCGTTGCCCTTGCCTTCCCTTGCTTTCCCTTGCCTTCCTTGCCTTCCGTTACTCTTTACTTACCTTCCGTGCATTGCCTAGCCTTGCGTTGTCGTGCCTTAGCCTTGCCTCGCCTGACCGTGCCTTTCCTTGCGTTACCCTTTCTTTGCCTTGCCGTGCATTGCCTAGTCCTGCGTTGTCGTGCCTTAGCCTTGTTTCCCCGTACCGTGCCGTTCCTTCCGTTAGCCTTGCCTTCCCTTGCTTTCCCTTGCCTTTCTTTCCTTCCGTTACTCTTTCCTTGCCTAGCCGTGCACTGCCTAGCCGTGCGTTGTCGTGCCTTAGCCTTGTTTCCCCTTGCTGTGCCGTTCCTTCCGTTACACTTGCCTTGCCTTTCTTTGCCTTGCCTTCCTTGCCTTCCGTTACTCTTTACTTACCTTCCGTGCATTGCCTAGCCTTGCGTTGTCGTGCCTTAGCCTTGCGTCGCCTGACCGTGCCTTGCCTTGCTTTACCCTTTCTTTCCCTTGCCGTGCATTGCCTAGTCCTGCGTTGTCGTGCCTTAGCCTTGTTTCCCCGTACCGTGCCGTTCCGTCCGTTAGCCTTGCCTTCCCTTCCTTTCCCTTGCCTTTCTTTCCTTCCGTTACTCTTTCCTTGCCTTGCCGTGCACTGCCTAGCCTTGCGTTGTCGTGCCTTACCCTTGTTTCCCCTTGCCGTGCCGTGCCTTTTGTTGCACTTGCCTTGCCTTGCTTTGCTTTGCCTTCCTTTCCTTCCGTTACTCTTTCCTTGCCTAGCCGTGCATTGCCTAGCCTTGCGTTGTCGTGCATTAGCCTTGCCTCGCCTGACCGTGCCTTGCCTTGCGTTACCCTTTACTTCCCTTGCCGTGCATTGCCTAGCCGTGCGTTGTCTTGCCTTAGCCTTGTTTCCCCTTGCTGTGCCGTTTCTTCCGTTACACTTGCCTTGACTTAATTTGCCTTGCCTTCCTTTCCTTCCGTTACTCTTTCCTTGCCTAGCCGTGCACTGCCTAGACTTGCGTTGTCGTGCCTTAGCCTTGGCTCGCCTGACCGTGCCTTGCCTTGCGTTACCCTTTCCTTGCCTTGCCGGGCATTGCCTAGTCCTGCGTTGTCGTGCCTTAGGCTTGTTTCCCCTTAACGTGCCGTTCCGTCCGTTGCCCTTGCCTACCCTTGCTTTCCCTTGCCTTCCTTGCCTTCCGTTACTCTTAACTTACCTTCCGTGCATTGCCTAGCCTTGCGTTGTGGTGCCTTAGCCTTGCGTCGCCTGACCGTGCCTTGCCTTGCGTTACCCTTTCTTTGCCTTGCCGTGCATTGCCTAGTCCTGCGTTGTCGTGCCTTAGCCTTGTTTCCCCGTACCGAGCCGTTCCTTCCGTTAGCCTTGCCTTCCCTTGCTTTCCCTTGCCTTTCTTTCCTTCCGTTACTCTTTACCTGCCTAGCCGTGCACTGCCTAGCCGTGCGTTGTCGTGCCTTAGCCTTGTTTCCCCTTGCTGTGCCGTTCCTTCCGTTACACTTGCCTTGCCTTTCTTTGCCTTGCCTTCCTTTCCTTCCGTTACTCTTTCCTTGCCTAGCCGTGCATTGCCTAGCCTTGCGTTGTCGTGCATTAGCCTTGCCTCGCCTGACCGTGCCTTGCCTTGCGTTACCCTCTCCTTGCCTTGCCTGGCATTGCCCAGTCCTGAGTTGTCGTGCCTTAGCCTTGTTTCCCCTTACCGTGCCGTTCCTTCCGTTACCCTTGCCTTCCCTTGCTTTCCCTTGCCTTTCTTTCCTTCCGTTACTCTTTCCTTGCCTTGCCGAGCACTGCCTAGCCTTGCGTTGTCGTGCATTAGCCTTGCCTCGCCTGACCGTGCCTTGCCTTGCGTTATGCTTTCCTTACCTTGCCGTGCATTGCCTAGCCCTGCATTGTCGTGCATTAGCCTTGCCTTTCCTCACCGTGCCTTGCCTTGCGTTACCCTTTCCTTGCTTGGCCGTGCATTGCCTAGCCGTGCGTTGCCGTGCCTTACCCTTGTTTCCCCTTGCCGTGCCTTGCCTTTTGTTACACTTGCCTTGCCTTGCTTTGCCTTGCCTTCCTCTCCTTCCGTTACTCTTTCCTTGCCTAGCCGTGCATTGCCTAGCCTTGCGTTGTCGTGCATTAGCCTTGCCTCGCCCGACCGTGCCTTGCCTTGCGTTACGCTTTCTTTGCCTTGCCGTGCATTGCCTAGTCCTGCGTTGTCGTGCCTTAGCCTTGTTTCCCCTTACCGTGCCGTTCCTTCCGTTACCCTTGCCTTCCCTTGCTTTCCCTTGCCTTTCTTTCCTTCCGTTACTCTTTCCTTGCCTTGCCGAGCACTGCCTAGCCTTGCGTTGTCGTGCCTTAGCCTTGCCTCGCCTGACCGTGCATTGCCTTGCGTTACTCTTTCCTTGCCTTGCCGTGCATTGCCTAGCCTTGCGTTGTCGTGCATTAGCCTTGCCTCGCCTGACCGTGCCTTGCCTTGCGTTACCCTTTCCTTGCCTTGCCGTGCATTGCCTAGCCGTGCTTTTTCGTGCATTAGCGTTGCCTCGCCTGACCGTGCCTTGCCTTGCGTTACCCTTTCCTTGCCTTGCCGTGCATTGCCTAGTCCTGCGTTGTCGTGCCTTAGGCTTGTTTCCCCTTAACGTGCCGTTCCGTCCGTTGCCCTTGCCTACCCTTGCTTTCCCTTGCCTTCCTTGCCTTCCGTTACTCTTTACTTACCTTCCGTGCATTGCCTAGCCTTGCGTTGTCGTGCCTTAGCCTTGCGTCGCCTGACCGTGCCTTGCCTTGCGTTACCCTTTCTTTGCCTTGCCGTGCATTGCCTAGTCCTGCGTTGTCGTGCCTTAGCCTTGTTTCCCCGTACCGTGCCGTTCCTTCCGTTAGCCTTGCCTTCCCTTGCTTTCCCTTGCCTTTCTTTCCTTCCGTTACTCTTTCCTTGCCTAGCCGTGCACTGCCTAGCCGTGCGTTGTCGTGCCTTAGCCTTGTTTCCCCTTGCTGTGCCGTTCCTTCCGTTACACTTGCCTTCCCTTGCATTGCTTTGCCTTCCTTTCCTTCCGTTACTCTTTCCTTGCCTAGCCGTGCATTGCCTAGCCTTGCGTTGTCGTGCATTAGCCTTGCCTCGCCTGACCGTGCCTTGCCTTGCGTTACCCTTTCCTTCCCTTGCCGTGCATTGCCTAGCCGTGCGTTGTCTTGCCTTAGCCTTGTTTCCCCTTGCTGTGCCGTTTCTTCCGTTACACGTGCCTTGCCTTACTTTGCCTTGCCTTCCTTTCCTTCCCTTTCCTTGCCTAGCCGTGCACTGCCTAGCCGTGCGTTGTCGTGCCTTAGCCTTGTTTCCGCTTACCGTGCCGTTCCTTCCTTTACCTTTGCCTTCCCTTGCCTTCCTTGCCTTCCGTTACTCTTTGCTTGCCTTCCGTGCATTACCTAGCCTTGCGTTGTCCTGCCTTAGCCTTGCCTCGCCTGACCGTGCCTTGCCTTGCGTTACCCTTTCCTTGCCTTGCCGTGCATTGCCTAGTCCTGCGTTGTCGTGCCTTAGCCTTGTTTCCCCTTACCGTGCCGTTCCTTCCGTTACCCTTGCCTTCCCTTGCTTTCACTTGCCTTTCTTTCCTTCCGTTACTCTTTCCTTGCCTTGCCGAGCACTGCCTAGCCTTGCGTTGTCGTGCATTAGCCTTGCCTCGCCTGACCGTGCCTTGCCTTGCGTTATGCTTTCCTTGCCTTGCCGTGCATTGCCTAGCCCTGCATTGTCGTGCATTAGCCTTCCCTTCCCTCACCGTACCTTGCCTTGCGTTACCCTTTCCTTGCTTGGCCGTGCATTGCCTAGCCGTGCGTTGCCGTGCCTTACCCTTGTTTCCCCTTGCCGTGCCTTGCCTTTTGTTACACTTGCCTTGCCTTGCTTTGCCTTGCCTTCCTTTCCTTCCGTTACTCTTTCCTTGCCTAGCCGTGCACTGCCTAGCCTTGCGTTGTCGTGCATTAGCCTTCCCTTGCCTCACCGTACCTTGCCTTGCGTTACCCTTTCCTTGCCTTGCCGTGCACTGCCTAGCCTTGCGTTGTCGTGCCTTACCCTTGTTTCCCCTTGCCGTGCCGTGCCTTTTGTTACACTTGCCTTGCCTTGCTTTGCTTTGCCTTCCTTTCCTTCCGTTACTCTTTCCTTGCCTAGCCGTGCATTGCCTAGCCTTGCGTTGTCGTGCATTAGCCTTGCCTCGCCTGACCGTGCCTTGCCTTGCGTTACCCTTTCCTTCCCTTGCCGTGCATTGCCTAGCCGTGCGTTGTCTTGCCTTAGCCTTGTTTCCCCTTGCTGTGCCGTTTCTTCCGTTACACTTGCCTTGCCTTACTTTGCCTTGCCTTCCTTTCCTTCCGTTACTCTTTCCTTGCCTAGCCGTGCACTGCCTAGCCTTGCGTTGTCGTGCCTTAGCCTTGGCTCGCCTGACCGTGCCTTGCCTTGCGTTACCCTTTCCTTGCTTGGCAGTGCATTGCCTAGCCGTGCGTTGCCGTGCCTTACCCTTGTTTCCCCTTGCCGTGCCTTGCCTTTTGTTACACTTGCCTTGCCTTGCTTTGCCTTGCCTTCCTCTCCTTCCGTTACTCTTTCCTTGCCTAGCCGTGCATTGCCTAGCCTTGCGTTGTCGTGCATTAGCCTTGCCTCGCCTGACCGTGCCTTGCCTTGCGTTACCCTTTCTTTGCCTTGCCGTGCATCGCCTAGTCCTGCGTTGTCGTGCCTTAGCCTTGTTTCCCCTTACCGTGCCGTTCCTTCCGTTACCCTTGCCTTCCCTTGCTTTCCCTTGCCTTTCTTTCCTTCCCTTACTCTTTCCTTGCCTTGCCGAGCACTGCCTAGCCTTGCGTTGTCGTGCATTAGCCTTGCCTCGCCTGACCGTGCCTTGCCTTGCGTTATGCTTTCCTTGCCTTGCCGTGCATTGCCTAGCCCTGCATTGTCGTGCATTAGCCTTGCCTTTCCTCACCGTGCCTTGCCTTGCGTTACCCTTTCCTTGCTTGGCCGTGCATTGCCTAGCCGTGCGTTGCCGTGCCTTACCCTTGTTTCCCCTTGCCGTGCCTTGCCTTTTGTTACACTTGCCTTGCCTTGCTTTGCCTTGCCTTCCTCTCCTTCCGTTACTCTTTCCTTGCCTAGCCGTGCATTGCCTAGCCTTGCGTTGTCGTGCATTAGCCTTGCCTCGCCTGACCGTGCCTTGCCTTGCGTTACCCTTTCTTTGCCTTGCCGTGCATTGCCTAGTCCTGCGTTGTCGTGCCTTAGCCTTGTTTCCCCTTACCGTGCCGTTCCTTCCGTTACCCTTGCCTTCCCTTGCTTTCCCTTGCCTTTCTTTCCTTCCGTTACTCTTTCCTTGCCTTGCCGAGCACTGCCTAGCCTTGCGTTGTCGTGCATTAGCCTTGCCTCGCCTGACCGTGCCTTGCCTTGCGTTATGCTTTCCCTGCCTTGCCGTGCATTGCCTAGCCCTGCATTGTAGTGCATTAGCCTTGCCTTTCCTCACCGTGCCTTGCCTTGCGTTACCCTTTCCTTGCTTGGCCGTGCATTGCCTAGCCGTGCGTTGCCGTGCCTTACCCTTGTTTCCCCTTGCCGTGCCTTGCCTTTTGTTACACTTGCCTTGCCTTGCTTTGCCTTGCCTTCCTCTCCTTCCGTTACTCTTTCCTTGCCTAGCCGTGCATTGCCTAGCCTTGCGTTGTCGTGCATTAGCCTTGCCTCGCCTGACCGTGCCTTGCCTTGCGTTACCCTTTCTTTGCCTTGCCGTGCATTGCCTAGTCCTGCGTTGTCGTGCCTTAGCCTTGTTTCCCCTTACCGTGCCGTTCCTTCCGTTACCCTTGCCTTCCCTTGCTTTCCCTTGCCTTTCTTTCCTTCCGTTACTCTTTCCTTGCCTTGTCGAGCACTGCCTAGCCTTGCGTTGTCGTGCATTAGCCTTGCCTCGCCTGACCGTGCATTGCCTTGCGTTACCCTTTCCTTGCCTTGCCGGGCATTGCCTAGTCCTGCGTTGTCGTGCCTTAGGCTTGTTTCCCCTTAACGTGCCGTTCCGTCCGTTGCCCTTGCCTACGCTTGCTTTCCCTTGCCTTCCTTGCCTTCCGTTACTCTTAACTTACCTTCCGTGCATTGCCTAGCCTTGCGTTGTCGTGCCTTAGCCTTGCGTCGCCTGACCGTGCCTTGCCTTGCGTTACCCTTTCTTTGCCTTGCCGTGCATTGCCTAGTCCTGCGTTGTCGTGCCTTAGCCTTGTTTCCCCGTACCGTGCCGTTCCTTCCGTTAGCCTTGCCTTCCCTTGCTTTCCCTTGCCTTTCTTTCCTTCCGTTACTCTTTCCTTCCCTTGCCGAGCACTGCCTAGACTTGCGTTGTCGTGCATTAGCCTTGCCTCGCCTGACCGTGCATTGCCTTGCGTTACCCTTTCCTTGCCTTGCCGTGCATTACCTAGCCTTGCGTTGTCGTGCATTAGCCTTTCCTCGCCTGACCGTGCCTTGCCTTGCGTTACCCCTTCCTTGCTTGGCCGTGCATTGCCTAGCCGTGCGTTGCCGTGCCTTACCCTTGTTTCCCCTTGCCGTGCCTTGCCTTTTGTTACACTTGCCTTGCCTTGCTTTGCCTTGCCTTCCTCTCCTTCCGTTACTCTTTCCTTGCCTAGCCGTGCATTGCCTAGCCTTGCGTTGTCGTGCATTAGCCTTGCCTCGCCTGACCGTGCCTTGCCTTGCGTTACCCTTTCTTTGCCTTGCCGTGCATTGCCTAGTCCTGCGTTGTCGTGCCTTAGCCTTGTTTCCCCTTACCGTGCCGTTCCTTCCGTTACCCTTGCCTTCCCTTGCTTTCCCTTGCCTTTCTTTCCTTCCCTTACTCTTTCCTTGCCTTGCCGAGCACTGCCTAGCCTTGCGTTGTCGTGCATTAGCCTTGCCTCGCCTGACCGTGCCTTGCCTTGCGTTATGCTTTCCTTGCCTTGCCGTGCATTGCCTAGCCCTGCATTGTAGTGCATTAGCCTTGCCTTTCCTCACCGTGCCTTGCCTTGCGTTACCCTTTCCTTGCTTGGCCGTGCATTGCCTAGCCGTGCGTTGCCGTGCCTTACCCTTGTTTCCCCTTGCCGTGCCTTGCCTTTTGTTACACTTGCCTTGCCTTGCTTTGCCTTGCCTTCCTCTCCTTCCGTTACTCTTTCCTTGCCTAGCCGTGCATTGCCTAGCCTTGCGTTGTCGTGCATTAGCCTTGCCTCGCCTGACCGTGCATTGCCTTGCGTTACTCTTTCCTTGCCTTGCCGTGCATTGCCTAGCCTTGCGTTGTCGTGCATTAGCCTTGCCTCGCCTGACCGTGCCTTGCCTTGCGTTACCCTTTCCTTGCCTTGCCGTGCATTGCCTAGCCGTGCTTTTTCGTGCATTAGCGTTGCCTCGCCTGACCGTGCCTTGCCTTGCGTTACCCTTTCCTTGCCTTGCCGTGCATTGCCTAGTCCTGCGTTGTCGTGCCTTAGGCTTGTTTCCCCTTAACGTGCCGTTCCGTCCGTTGCCCTTGCCTACCCTTGCTTTCCCTTGCCTTCCTTGCCTTCCGTTACTCTTTACTTACCTTCCGTGCATTGCCTAGCCTTGCGTTGTCGTGCCTTAGCCTTGCGTCGCCTGACCGTGCCTTGCCTTGCGTTACCCTTTCTTTGCCTTGCCGTGCATTGCCTAGTCCTGCGTTGTCGTGCCTTAGCCTTGTTTCCCCGTACCGTGCCGTTCCTTCCGTTAGCCTTGCCTTCCCTTGCTTTCCCTTGCCTTTCTTTCCTTCCGTTACTCTTTCCTTGCCTAGCCGTGCACTGCCTAGCCGTGCGTTGTCGTGCCTTAGCCTTGTTTCCCCTTGCTGTGCCGTTCCTTCCGTTACACTTGCCTTGCCTTTCTTTGCCTTGCCTTCCTTTCCTTCCGTTACTCTTTCCTTGCCTAGCCGTGCACTGCCTAGCCTTGCGTTGTCGTGCATTAGCCTTGCCTAGCCGTGCATTGCCTAGCCTTGCGTTGTCGTGCCTGACCGTGCCTTGCCTTGCGTTACCCTTTCCTTCCCTTGCCGTGCATTGCCTAGCCGTGCGTTGTCTTGCCTTAGCCTTGTTTCCCCTTGCTGTGCCGTTTCTTCCGTTACACTTGCCTTGCCTTACTTTGCCTTGCCTTCCTTTCCTTCCGTTACTCTTTCCTTGCCTAGCCGTGCACTGCCTAGCCTTGCGTTGTCGTGCCTTAGCCTTGGCTCGCCTGACCGTGCCTTGCCTTGCGTTACCCTTTCCTTGCTTGGCCGTGCATTGCCTAGCCGTGCGTTGCCGTGCCTTACCCTTGTTTCCCCTTGCCGTGCCTTGCCTTTTGTTACACTTGCCTTGCCTTGCTTTGCCTTGCCTTCCTCTCCTTCCGTTACTCTTTCCTTGCCTAGCCGTGCATTGCCTAGCCTTGCGTTGTCGTGCATTAGCCTTGCCTCGCCTGACCGTGCCTTGCCTTGCGTTACCCTTTCTTTGCCTTGCCGTGCATTGCCTAGTCCTGCGTTGTCGTGCCTTAGCCTTGTTTCCCCTTACCGTGCCGTTCCTTCCGTTACCCTTGCCTTCCCTTGCTTTCCCTTGCCTTTCTTTCCTTCCCTTACTCTTTCTTGCCTTGCCGAGCACTGCCTAGCCTTGCGTTGTCGTGCATTAGCCTTGCCTCGCCTGACCGTGCCTTGCCTTGCGTTATGCTTTCCTTGCCTTGCCGTGCATTGCCTAGCCCTGCATTGTCGTGCATTAGCCTTGCCTTTCCTCACCGTGCCTTGCCTTGCGTTACCCTTTCCTTGCGTGGCCGTGCATTGCCTAGCCGTGCGTTGCCGTGCCTTACCCTTGTTTCCCCTTGACGTGCCTTGCCTTTTGTTACACTTGCCTTGCCTTGCTTTGCCTTGCCTTCCTCTCCTTCCGTTACTCTTTCCTTGCCTAGCCGTGCATTGCCTAGCCTTGCGTTGTCGTGCATTAGCCTTGCCTCGCCTGACCTTGCCTTGCCTTGCGTTACCCTTTCTTTGCCTTGCCGTGCATTGCCTAGTCCTGCGTTGTCCTGCCTTAGCCTTGTTTCCCCTTACCGTGCCGTTCCTTCCGTTACCCTTGCCTTCCCTTGCTTTCCCTTGCCTTTCTTTCCTTCCGTTACTCTTTCCTTGCCTTGCCGAGCACTGCCTAGCCTTGCGTTGTCGTGCATTAGCCTTGCCTCGCCTGACCGTGCATTGCCTTGCGTTACCCTTTCCTTGCCTTGCCGTGCATTTCCTAGCCTTGCGTTGTCGTGCATTAGCCTTGCCTCGCCTGACCGTGTCTTGCCTTGCGTTACCCTTTCCTTGCCTTGCCGTGCATTGCCTAGCCGTGCTTTTTCGTGCATTAGCGTTGCCTCGCCTGACCGTGACTTGCCTTGCATTACCCTTTCCTTGCCTTGCCGTGCATTGCCTAGTCCTGCGTTGTCGTGCCTTAGGCTTGTTTCCCCTTAACGTGCCGTTCCGTCCGTTGCCCTTGCCTACCCTTGCTTTCCCTTGCCTTCCTTGCCTTCCGTTACTCTTTACTTACCTTCCGTGCATTGCCTAGCCTTGCGTTGTCGTGCCTTAGCCTTGCGTCGCCTGACCGTGCCTTGCCTTGCGTTACCCTTTCTTTGCCTTGCCGTGCATTGCCTAGTCCTGCGTTGTCGTGCCTTAGCCTTGTTTCCCCGTACCGTGCCGTTCCTTCCGTTAGCCTTGCCTTCCCTTGCTTTCCCTTGCCTTTCTTTCCTTCCGTTACTCTTTCCTTGCCTAGCCGTGCACTGCCTAGCCGTGCGTTGTCGTGCCTTAGCCTTGTTTCCCCTTGCTGTGCAGTTCCTTCCGTTACACTTGCCTTGCATTTCTTTGCCTTGCCTTCCTTTCCTTCCGTTACTCTTTCCTTGCCTAGCCGTGCATTGCCTAGCCTTGCGTTGTCGTGCATTAGCCTTGCCTCGCCTGACCGTGCCTTGCCTTGCGTTACCCTTTCCTTGCCTTGCCGTGCATTGCCTAGTCCTGCGTTGTCGTGCCTTAGCCTTGTTTCCCCTTACCGTGCCGTTCCTTCCTTTACCTTTGCCTTCCCTTGCCTTCCTTGCCTTCCGTTACTCTTTGCTTGCCTTCCGTGCATTGCCTAGCCTTGCGTTGTCCTGCCTTAGCCTTGCCTCGCCTGACCGTGCCTTGCCTTGCGTTACCCTTTCCTTGCCTTGCCGTGCATAGCCTAATCCTGCGTTGTCGTGCCTTAGCCTTGTTTCCCCTTACCGTGCCGTTCCTTCCGTTACCCTTGCCTTCCCTTGCTTTCCCTTGCCTTTCTTTCCTTCCGTTACTCTTTCCTTGCCTTGCCGAGCACTGCCTAGCCTTGCGTTGTCGTGCATTAGCCTTGCCTCGCCTGACCGTGCCTTGCCTTGCGTTATGCTTTCCTTACCTTGCCGTGCATTGCCTAGCCCTGCATTGTCGTGCATTAGCCTTGCCTTTCCTCACCGTGCCTTGCCTTGCGTTACCCTTTCCTTGCTTGGCCGTGCATTGCCTAGCCGTGCGTTGCCGTGCCTTACCCTTGTTTCCCCTTGCCGTGCCTTGCCTTTTGTTACACTTGCCTTGCCTTGCTTTGCCTTGCCTTCCTCTCCTTCCGTTACTCTTTCCTTGCCTAGCCGTGCATTGCCTAGCCTTGCGTTGTCGTGCATTAGCCTTGCCTCGCCTGACCGTGCCTTGCCTTGCGTTACGCTTTCTTTGCCTTGCCGTGCATTGCCTAGTCCTGCGTTGTCGTGCCTTAGCCTTGTTTCCCCTTACCGTGCCGTTCCTTCCGTTACCCTTGCCTTCCCTTGCTTTCCCTTGCCTTTCTTTCCTTCCGTTACTCTTTCCTTGCCTTGCCGAGCACTGCCTAGCCTTGCGTTGTCGTGCCTTAGCCTTGCCTCGCCTGACCGTGCATTGCCTTGCGTTACTCTTTCCTTGCCTTGCCGTGCATTGCCTAGCCTTGCGTTGTCGTGCATTAGCTTTGCCTCGCCTGACCGTGCCTTGCCTTGCGTTACCCTTTCCTTGCGTTGCCGTGCATTGCCTAGCCGTGCTTTTTCGTGCATTAGCGTTGCCTCGCCTGACCGTGCCTTGCCTTGCGTTACCCTTTCCTTGCCTTGCCGTGCATTGCCTAGTCCTGCGTTGTCGTGCCTTAGGCTTGTTTCCCCTTAACGTGCCGTTCCGTCCGTTGCCCTTGCCTACCCTTGCTTTCCCTTGCCTTCCTTGCCTTCCGTTACTCTTTACTTACCTTCCGTGCATTGCCTAGCCTTGCGTTGTCGTGCCTTAGCCTTGCGTCGCCTGACCGTGCCTTGCCTTGCGTTACCCTTTCTTTGCCTTGCCGTGCATTGCCTAGTCCTGCGTTGTCGTGCCTTAGCCTTGTTTCCCCGTACCGTGCCGTTCCTTCCGTTAGCCTTGCCTTCCCTTGCTTTCCCTTGCCTTTCTTTCCTTCCGTTACTCTTTCCTTGCCTAGCCGTGCATTGCCTAGCCTTGCGTTGTCGTGCATTAGCCTTGCCTCGCCTGACCTTGCCTTGCCTTGCGTTACCCTTTCTTTGCCTTGCCGTGCATTGCCTAGTCCTGCGTTGTCCTGCCTTAGCCTTGTTTCCCCTTACCGTGCCGTTCCTTCCGTTACCCTTGCCTTCCCTTGCTTTCCCTTGCCTTTCTTTCCTTCCGTTACTCTTTCCTTGCCTTGCCGAGCACTGCCTAGCCTTGCGTTGTCGTGCATTAGCCTTGCCTCGCCTGACCGTGCCTTGCCTTGCGTTACCCTTTCTTTGCCTTGCCGTGCATCGCCTAGTCCTGCGTTGTCGTGCCTTAGCCTTGTTTCCCCTTACCGTGCCGTTCCTTCCGTTACCCTTGCCTTCCCTTGCTTTCCCTTGCCTTTCTTTCCTTCCCTTACTCTTTCCTTGCCTTGCCGAGCACTGCCTAGCCTTGCGTTGTCGTGCATTAGCCTTGCCTCGCCTGACCGTGCCTTGCCTTGCGTTATGCTTTCCTTGCCTTGCCGTGCATTGCCTAGCCCTGCATTGTCGTGCATTAGCCTTGCCTTTCCTCACCGTGCCTTGCCTTGCGTTACCCTTTCCTTGCTTGGCCGTGCATTGCCTAGCCGTGCGTTGCCGTGCCTTACCCTTGTTTCCCCTTGCCGTGCCTTGCCTTTTGTTACACTTGCCTTGCCTTGCTTTGCCTTGCCTTCCTCTCCTTCCGTTACTCTTTCCTTGCCTAGCCGTGCATTGCCTAGCCTTGCGTTGTCGTGCATTAGCCTTGCCTCGCCTGACCGTGCCTTGCCTTGCGTTACCCTTTCTTTGCCTTGCCGTGCATTGCCTAGTCCTGCGTTGTCGTGCCTTAGCCTTGTTTACCCTTACCGTGCCGTTCCTTCCGTTACCCTTGCCTTCCCTTGCTTTCCCTTGCCTTTCTTTCCTTCCGTTACTCTTTCCTTGCCTTGAAGCACTGCCTAGCCTTGCGTTGTCGTGCATTAGCCTTGCCTCGCCTGACCGTGCCTTGCCTTGCGTTATGCTTTCCCTGCCTTGCCGTGCATTGCCTAGCCCTGCATTGTAGTGCATTAGCCTTGCCTTTCCTCACCGTGCCTTGCCTTGCGTTACCCTTTCCTTGCTTGGCCGTGCATTGCCTAGCCGTGCGTTGCCGTGCCTTACCCTTGTTTCCCCTTGCCGTGCCTTGCCTTTTGTTACACTTGCCTTGCCTTGCTTTGCCTTGCCTTCCTCTCCTTCCGTTACTCTTTCCTTGCCTAGCCGTGCATTGCCTAGCCTTGCGTTGTCGTGCATTAGCCTTGCCTCGCCTGACCGTGCCTTGCCTTGCGTTACCCTTTCTTTGCCTTGCCGTGCATTGCCTAGTCCTGCGTTGTCGTGCCTTAGCCTTGTTTCCCCTTACCGTGCCGTTCCTTCCGTTACCCTTGCCTTCCCTTGCTTTCCCTTGCCTTTCTTTCCTTCCGTTACTCTTTCCTTGCCTTGCCGAGCACTGCCTAGCCTTGCGTTGTCGTGCATTAGCCTTGCCTCGCCTGACCGTGCATTGCCTTGCGTTACCCTTTCCTTGCCTTGCCGGGCATTGCCTAGTCCTGCGTTGTCGTGCCTTAGGCTTGTTTCCCCTTAACGTGCCGTTCCGTCCGTTGCCCTTGCCTACGCTTGCTTTCCCTTGCCTTCCTTGCCTTCCGTTACTCTTAACTTACCTTCCGTGCATTGCCTAGCCTTGCGTTGTCGTGCCTTAGCCTTGCGTCGCCTGACCGTGCCTTGCCTTGCGTTACCCTTTCTTTGCCTTGCCGTGCATTGCCTAGTCCTGCGTTGTCGTGCCTTAGCCTTGTTTCCCCGTACCGTGCCGTTCCTTCCGTTAGCCTTGCCTTCCCTTGCTTTCCCTTGCCTTTCTTTCCTTCCGTTACTCTTTCCTTCCCTTGCCGAGCACTGCCTAGACTTGCGTTGTCGTGCATTAGCCTTGCCTCGCCTGACCGTGCATTGCCTTGCGTTACCCTTTCCTTGCCTTGCCGTGCATTACCTAGCCTTGCGTTGTCGTTCATTAGCCTTTCCTCGCCTGACCGTGCCTTGCCTTGCGTTACCCCTTCCTTGCTTGGCCGTGCATTGCCTAGCCGTGCGTTGCCGTGCCTTACCCTTGTTTCCCCTTGCCGTGCCTTGCCTTTTGTTACACTTGCCTTGCCTTGCTTTGCCTTGCCTTCCTCTCCTTCCGTTACTCTTTCCTTGCCTAGCCGTGCATTGCCTAGCCTTGCGTTGTCGTGCATTAGCCTTGCCTCGCCTGACCGTGCCTTGCCTTGCGTTACCCTTTCTTTGCCTTGCCGTGCATTGCCTAGTCCTGCGTTGTCGTGCCTTAGCCTTGTTTCCCCTTACCGTGCCGTTCCTTCCGTTACCCTTGCCTTCCCTTGCTTTCCCTTGCCTTTCTTTCCTTCCCTTACTCTTTCCTTGCCTTGCCGAGCACTGCCTAGCCTTGCGTTGTCGTGCATTAGCCTTGCCTCGCCTGACCGTGCCTTGCCTTGCGATATGCTTTCCTTGCCTTGCCGTGCATTGCCTAGCCCTGCATTGTAGTGCATTAGCCTTGCCTTTCCTCACCGTGCCTTGCCTTGCGTTACCCTTTCCTTGCTTGGCCGTGCATTGCCTAGCCGTGCGTTGCCGTGCCTTACCCTTGTTTCCCCTTGCCGTGCCTTGCCTTTTGTTACACTTGCCTTGCCTTGCTTTGCCTTGCCTTCCTCTCCTTCCGTTACTCTTTCCTTGCCTAGCCGTGCATTGCCTAGCCTTGCGTTGTCGTGCATTAGCCTTGCCTCGCCTGACCGTGCATTGCCTTGCGTTACTCTTTCCTTGCCTTGCCGTGCATTGCCTAGCCTTGCGTTGTCGTGCATTAGCCTTGCCTCGCCTGACCGTGCCTTGCCTTGCGTTACCCTTTCCTTGCCTTGCCGTGCATTGCCTAGCCGTGCTTTTTCGTGCATTAGCGTTGCCTCGCCTGACCGTGCCTTGCCTTGCGTTACCCTTTCCTTGCCTTGCCGTGCATTGCCTAGTCCTGCGTTGTCGTGCCTTAGGCTTGTTTCCCCTTAACGTGCCGTTCCGTCCGTTGCCCTTGCCTACCCTTGCTTTCCCTTGCCTTCCTTGCCTTCCGTTACTCTTTACTTACCTTCCGTGCATTGCCTAGCCTTGCGTTGTCGTGCCTTAGCCTTGCGTCGCCTGACCGTGCCTTGCCTTGCGTTACCCTTTCTTTGCCTTGCCGTGCATTGCCTAGTCCTGCGTTGTCGTGCCTTAGCCTTGTTTCCCCGTACCGTGCCGTTCCTTCCGTTAGCCTTGCCTTCCCTTGCTTTCCCTTGCCTTTCTTTCCTTCCGTTACTCTTTCCTTGCCTAGCCGTGCACTGCCTAGCCGTGCGTTGTCGTGCCTTAGCCTTGTTTCCCCTTGCTGTGCCGTTCCTTCCGTTACACTTGCCTTGCCTTTCTTTGCCTTGCCTTCCTTTCCTTCCGTTACTCTTTCCTTGCCTAGCCGTGCACTGCCTAGCCTTGCGTTGTCGTGCATTAGCCTTCCCTTGCCTCACCGTACCTTGCCTTGCGTTACCCTTTCCTTGCCTTGCCGTGCACTGCCTAGCCTTGCGTTGTCGTGCCTTACCCTTGTTTCCCCTTGCCGTGCCGTGCCTTTTGTTACACTTGCCTTGCCTTGCTTTGCTTTGCCTTCCTTTCCTTCCGTTACTCTTTCCTTGCCTAGCCGTGCATTGCCTAGCCTTGCGTTGTCGTGCATTAGCCTTGCCTCGCCTGACCGTGCCTTGCCTTGCGTTACCCTTTCCTTCCCTTGCCGTGCATTGCCTAGCCGTGCGTTGTCTTGCCTTAGCCTTGTTTCCCCTTGCTGTGCCGTTTCTTCCGTTACACTTGCCTTGCCTTACTTTGCCTTGCCTTCCTTTCCTTCCGTTACTCTTTCCTTGCCTAGCCGTGCACTGCCTAGCCTTGCGTTGTCGTGCCTTAGCCTTGGCTCGCCTGACCGTGCCTTGCCTTGCGTTACCCTTTCCTTGCTTGGCCGTGCATTGCCTAGCCGTGCGTTGCCGTGCCTTACCCTTGTTTCCCCTTGCCGTGCCTTGCCTTTTGTTACACTTGCCTTGCCTTGCTTTGCCTTGCCTTCCTCTCCTTCCGTTACTCTTTCCTTGCCTAGCCGTGCATTGCCTAGCCTTGCGTTGTCGTGCATTAGCCTTGCCTCGCCTGACCGTGCCTTGCCTTGCGTTACCCTTTCTTTGCCTTGCCGTGCATTGCCTAGTCCTGCGTTGTCGTGCCTTAGCCTTGTTTCCCCTTACCGTGCCGTTCCTTCCGTTACCCTTGCCTTCCCTTGCTTTCCCTTGCCTTTCTTTCCTTCCCTTACTCTTTCTTGCCTTGCCGAGCACTGCCTAGCCTTGCGTTGTCGTGCATTAGCCTTGCCTCGCCTGACCGTGCCTTGCCTTGCGTTATGCTTTCCTTGCCTTGCCGTGCATTGCCTAGCCCTGCATTGTCGTGCATTAGCCTTGCCTTTCCTCACCGTGCCTTGCCTTGCGTTACCCTTTCCTTGCGTGGCCGTGCATTGCCTAGCCGTGCGTTGCCGTGCCTTACCCTTGTTTCCCCTTGACGTGCCTTGCCTTTTGTTACACTTGCCTTGCCTTGCTTTGCCTTGCCTTCCTCTCCTTCCGTTACTCTTTCCTTGCCTAGCCGTGCATTGCCTAGCCTTGCGTTGTCGTGCATTAGCCTTGCCTCGCCTGACCTTGCCTTGCCTTGCGTTACCCTTTCTTTGCCTTGCCGTGCATTGCCTAGTCCTGCGTTGTCCTGCCTTAGCCTTGTTTCCCCTTACCGTGCCGTTCCTTCCGTTACCCTTGCCTTCCCTTGCTTTCCCTTGCCTTTCTTTCCTTCCGTTACTCTTTCCTTGCCTTGCCGAGCACTGCCTAGCCTTGCGTTGTCGTGCATTAGCCTTGCCTCGCCTGACCGTGCATTGCCTTGCGTTACCCTTTCCTTGCCTTGCCGTGCATTTCCTAGCCTTGCGTTGTCGTGCATTAGCCTTGCCTCGCCTGACCGTGTCTTGCCTTGCGTTACCCTTTCCTTGCCTTGCCGTGCATTGCCTAGCCGTGCTTTTTCGTGCATTAGCGTTGCCTCGCCTGACCGTGACTTGCCTTGCATTACCCTTTCCTTGCTTTGCCGTGCATTGCCTAGTCCTGCGTTGTCGTGCCTTAGGCTTGTTTCCCCTTAACGTGCCGTTCCGTCCGTTGCCCTTGCCTACCCTTGCTTTCCCTTGCCTTCCTTGCCTTCCGTTACTCTTTACTTAGCTTCCGTGCATTGCCTAGCCTTGCGTTGTCGTGCCTTAGCCTTGCGTCGCCTGACCGTGCCTTGCCTTGCGTTACCCTTTCTTTGCCTTGCCGTGCATTGCCTAGTCCTGCGTTGTCGTGCCTTAGCCTTGTTTCCCCGTACCGTGCCGTTCCTTCCGTTAGCCTTGCCTTCCCTTGCTTTCCCTTGCCTTTCTTTCCTTCCGTTACTCTTTCCTTGCCTAGCCGTGCACTGCCTAGCCGTGCGTTGTCGTGCCTTAGCCTTGTTTCCCCTTGCTGTGCAGTTCCTTCCGTTACACTTGCCTTGCATTTCTTTGCCTTGCCTTCCTTTCCTTCCGTTACTCTTTCCTTGCCTAGCCGTGCATTGCCTAGCCTTGCGTTGTCGTGCATTAGCCTTGCCTCGCCTGACCGTGCCTTGCCTTGCGTTACCCTTTCCTTGCCTTTCCTTGCATTGCCTAGTCCCGAGTTGTCGTGCTTTAGCCTTGTTTCCGCTTACCGTGCCGTTCCTTCCTTTACCTTTGCCTTCCCTTGCCTTCCTTGCCTTCCGTTACTCTTTGCTTGCCTTCCGTGCATTGCCTAGCCTTGCGTTGTCCTGCCTTAGCCTTGCCTCGCCTGACCGTGCCTTGCCTTGCGTTACCCTTTCCTTGCCTTGCCGTGCATAGCCTAATCCTGCGTTGTCGTGCCTTAGCCTTGTTTCCCCTTACCGTGCCGTTCCTTCCGTTACCCTTGCCTTCCCTTGCTTTCCCTTGCCTTTCTTTCCTTCCGTTACTCTTTCCTTGCCTTGCCGAGCACTGCCTAGCCTTGCGTTGTCGTGCATTAGCCTTGCCTCGCCTGACCGTGCCTTGCCTTGCGTTATGCTTTCCTTACCTTGCCGTGCATTGCCTAGCCCTGCATTGTCGTGCATTAGCCTTGCCTTTCCTCACCGTGCCTTGCCTTGCGTTACCCTTTCCTTGCTTGGCCGTGCATTGCCTAGCCGTGCGTTGCCGTGCCTTACCCTTGTTTCCCCTTGCCGTGCCTTGCCTTTTGTTACACTTGCCTTGCCTTGCTTTGCCTTGCCTTCCTCTCCTTCCGTTACTCTTTCCTTGCCTAGCCGTGCATTGCCTAGCCTTGCGTTGTCGTGCATTAGCCTTGCCTCGCCTGACCGTGCCTTGCCTTGCGTTACGCTTTCTTTGCCTTGCCGTGCATTGCCTAGTCCTGCGTTGTCGTGCCTTAGCCTTGTTTCCCCTTACCGTGCCGTTCCTTCCGTTACCCTTGCCTTCCCTTGCTTTCCCTTGCCTTTCTTTCCTTCCGTTACTCTTTCCTTGCCTTGCCGAGCACTGCCTAGCCTTGCGTTGTCGTGCCTTAGCCTTGCCTCGCCTGACCGTGCATTGCCTTGCGTTACTCTTTACTTGCCTTGCCGTGCATTGCCTAGCCTTGCGTTGTCGTGCATTAGCCTTGCCTCGCCTGACCGTGCCTTGCCTTGCGTTACCCTTTCCTTGCCTTGCCGTGCATTGCCTAGCCGTGCTTTTTCGTGCATTAGCGTTGCCTCGCCTGACCGTGCCTTGCCTTGCGTTACCCTTTCCTTGCCTTGCCGTGCATTGCCTAGTCCTGCGTTGTCGTGCCTTAGGCTTGTTTCCCCTTAACGTGCCGTTCCGTCCGTTGCCCTTGCCTACCCTTGCTTTCCCTTGCCTTCCTTGCCTTCCGTTACTCTTTACTTACCTTCCGTGCATTGCCTAGCCTTGCGTTGTCGTGCCTTAGCCTTGCGTCGCCTGACCGTGCCTTGCCTTGCGTTACCCTTTCTTTGCCTTGCCGTGCATTGCCTAGTCCTGCGTTGTCGTGCCTTAGCCTTGTTTCCCCGTACCGTGCCGTTCCTTCCGTTAGCCTTGCCTTCCCTTGCTTTCCCTTGCCTTTCTTTCCTTCCGTTACTCTTTCCTTGCCTAGCCGTGCATTGCCTAGCCTTGCGTTGTCGTGCATTAGCCTTGCCTCGCCTGACCTTGCCTTGCCTTGCGTTACCCTTTCTTTGCCTTGCCGTGCATTGCCTAGTCCTGCGTTGTCCTGCCTTAGCCTTGTTTCCCCTTACCGTGCCGTTCCTTCCGTTACCCTTGCCTTCCCTTGCTTTCCCTTGCCTTTCTTTCCTTCCGTTAATCTTTCCTTGCCTTGCCGAGCACTGCCTAGCCTTGCGTTGTCGTGCATTAGCCTTGCCTCGCCTGACCGTGCATTGCCTTGCGTTACCCTTTCCTTGCCTTGCCGTGCATTGCCTAGCCTTGCGTTGTCGTGCCTTAGCCTTGTTTCCCCTTACCGTGCCGTTCCTTCCGTTACCCTTGCCTTCCCTTGCTTTCCCTTGCCTTTCTTTCCTTCCGTTACTCTTTCCTTGCCTTGCCGAGCACTGCCTAGCCTTGCGTTGTCGTGCATTAGCCTTGCCTCGCCTGACCGTGCCTTGCCTTGCGTTACCCTTTCCTTGCCTTGCCGTGCATTGCCTAGCCGTGCTTTTTCGTGCATTAGCGTTGCCTCGCCTGACCGTGCCTTGCCTTGCGTTACCCTTTCCTTGCCTTGCCGTGCATTGCCTAGTCCTGCGTTGTCGTGCCTTAGGCTTGTTTCCCCTTAACGTGCCGTTCCGTCCGTTGCCCTTGCCTACCCTTGCTTTCCCTTGCCTTCCTTGCCTTCCGTTACTCTTTACTTACCTTCCGTGCATTGCCTAGCCTTGCGTTGTCGTGCATTAGCCTTCCCTTGCCTCACCGTACCTTGCCTTGCGTTACCCTTTCCTTGCCTTGCCGTGCACTGCCTAGCCTTGCGTTGTCGTGCCTTACCCTTGTTTCCCCTTGCCGTGCCGTGCCTTTTGTTACAATTGCCTTGCCTTGCATTGCTTTGCCTTCCTTTCCTTCCGTTACTCTTTCCTTGCCTAGCCGTGCATTGCCTAGCCTTGCGTTGTCGTGCATTAGCCTTGCCTCGCTTGACCGTGCCTTGCCTTGCGTTACCCTTTCCTTCCCTTGCCGTGCATTGCGTAGCCGTGCGTTGTCTTGCCTTAGCCTTGTTTCCCCTTGCTGTGCCGTTTCTTCCGTTACACGTGCCTTGCCTTACTTTGCCTTGCCTTCCTTTCCTTCCCTTTCCTTGCCTAGCCGTGCATTGCCTAGCCTTGCGTTGTCCTGCCTTAGCCTTGTTTCCCCTTACCGTGCCGTTCCTTCCGTTACCCTTGCCTTCCCTTGCTTTCCCTTGCCTTTCTTTCCTTCCGTTACTCTTTCCTTGCCTTGCCGAGCACTGCCTAGCCTTGCGTTGTCGTGCATTAGCCTTGCCTCGCCTGACCGTGCCTTGCCTTGCGTTATGCTTTCCTTGCCTTGCCGTGCATTGCCTAGCCCTGCATTGTCGTGCATTAGCCTTGCCTTTCCTCACCGTGCCTTGCCTTGCGTTACCCTTTCCTTGCTTGGCCGTGCATTGCCTAGCCGTGCGTTGCCGTGCCTTACCCTTGTTTCCCCTTGCCGTGCCTTGCCTTTTGTTACACTTGCCTTGCCTTGCTTTGCCTTGCCTTCCTCTCCTTCCGTTACTCTTTCCTTGCCTAGCCGTGCATTGCCTAGCCTTGCGTTGTCGTGCCTTAGCCTTGCCTCGCCTGACCGTGCATTGCCTTGCGTTACTCTTTCCTTGCCTTGCCGTGCATTGCCTAGCCTTGCGTTGTCGTGCATTAGCCTTGCCTCGCCTGACCGTGCCTTGCCTTGCGTTACCCTTTCCTTGCCTTGCCGTGCATTGCCTAGCCGTGCTTTTTCGTGCATTAGCGTTGCCTCGCCTGACCGTGCCTTGCCTTGCGTTACCCTTTCCTTGCCTTGCCGTGCATTGCCTAGTCCTGCGTTGTCGTGCCTTAGGCTTGTTTCCCCTTAACGTGCCGTTCCGTCCGTTGCCCTTGCCTACCCTTGCTTTCCCTTGCCTTCCTTGCCTTCCGTTACTCTTTACTTACCTTCCGTGCATTGCCTAGCTTTTTGTTGTCGTGCCTTAGCCTGGCGTCGCCTGACCGTGCCTTGCCTTGCGTTACCCTTTCTTTGCCTTGCCGTGCATTGCCTAGTCCTGCGTTGTCGTGCCTTAGCCTTGTTTCCCCGTACCGTGCCGTTCCTTCCGTTAGCCTTGCCTTCCCTTGCTTTCCCTTGCCTTTCTTTCCTTCCGTTACTCTTTCCTTGCCTAGCCGTGCACTGCCTAGCCGTGCGTTGTCGTGCCTTAGCCTTGTTTCCCCTTGCTGTGCCGTTCCTTCCGTTACACTTGCCTTGCCTTTCTTTGCCTTGCGTTCCTTTCCTTCCGTTACTCTTTCCTTGCCTAGCCGTGCACTGCCTAGCCTTGCATTGTCGTGCATTAGCCTTCCCTTGCCTCACCGTACCTTGCCTTGCGTTACCCTTTCCTTGCCTTGCCGTGCACTGCCTAGCCTTGCGTTGTCGTGCCTTACCCTTGTTTCCCCTTGCCGTGCCGTGCCTTTTGTTACACTTGCCTTGCCTTGCTTTGCTTTGCCTTCCTTTCCTTCCGTTACTCTTTCCTTGCCTAGCCGTGCATTGCCTAGCCTTGCGTTGTCGTGCATTAGCCTTGCCTCGCCTGACCGTGCCTTGCCTTGCGTTACCCTTTCCTTCCCTTGCCGTGCATTGCCTAGCCGTGCGTTGTCTTGCCTTAGCCTTGTTTCCCCTTGCTGTGCCGTTTCTTCCGTTACACTTGCCTTGCCTTACTTTGCCTTGCCTTCCTTTCCTTCCGTTACTCTTTCCTTGCCTAGCCGTGCACTGCCTAGCCTTGCGTTGTCGTGCCTTAGCCTTGGCTCGCCTGACCGTGCCTTGCCTTGCGTTACCCTTTCCTTGCTTGGCCGTGCATTGCCTAGCCGTGCGTTGCCGTGCCTTACCCTTGTTTCCCCTTGCCGTGCCTTGCCTTTTGTTACACTTGCCTTGCCTTGCTTTGCCTTGCCTTCCTCTCCTTCCGTTACTCTTTCCTTGCCTAGCCGTGCATTGCCTAGCCTTTCGTTGTCGTGCATTAGCCTTGCCTCGCCTGACCGTGCCTTGCCTTGCGTTACCCTTTCTTTGCCTTGCCGTGCATTGCCTAGTCCTGCGTTGTCGTGCCTTAGCCTTGTTTCCCCTTACCGTGCCGTTCCTTCCGTTACCCTTGCATTCCCTTGCTTTCCCTTGCCTTTCTTTCCTTCCCTTACTCTTTCCTTGCCTTGCCGAGCACTGCCTAGCCTTGCGTTGTCGTGCATTAGCCTTGCCTCGCCTGACCGTGCCTTGCCTTGCGTTATGCTTTCCTTGCCTTGCCGTGCATTGCCTAGCCCTGCATTGTCGTGCATTAGCCTTGCCTTTCCTCACCGTGCCTTGCCTTGCGTTACCCTTTCCTTGCTTGGCCGTGCATTGCCTAGCCGTGCGTTGCCGTGCCTTACCCTTGTTTCCCCTTGCCGTGCCTTGCCTTTTGTTACACTTGCCTTGCCTTGCTTTGCCTTGCCTTCCTCTCCTTCCGTTACTCTTTCCTTGCCTAGCCGTGCATTGCCTAGCCTTGCGTTGTCGTGCATTAGCCTTGCCTCGCCTGACCTTGCCTTGCCTTGCGTTACCCTTTCTTTGCCTTGCCGTGCATTGGCTAGTCCTGCGTTGTCCTGCCTTAGCCTTGTTTCCCCTTACCGTGCCGTTCCTTCCGTTACCCTTGCCTTCCCTTGCTTTCCCTTGCCTTTCTTTCCTTCCGTTACTCTTTCCTTGCCTTGCCGAGCACTGCCTAGCCTTGCGTTGTCGTGCATTAGCCTTGCCTCGCCTGACCGTGCATTGCCTTGCGTTACCCTTTCCTTGCCTTGCCGTGCATTGCCTAGCCTTGCGTTGTCGTGCATTAGCGTTGCCTCGCCTGACCGTGCCTTGCCTTGCGTTACCCTTTCCTTGCCTTGCCGTGCATTGCCTAGTCCTGCGTTGTCGTGCCTTAGGCTTGTTTCCCCTTAACGTGCCGTTCCGTCCGTTGCCCTTGCCTACCCTTGCTTTCCCTTGCCTTCCTTGCCTTCCGTTACTCTTTACTTACCTTCCGTGCATTGCCTAGCCTTGCGTTGTCGTGCCTTAGCCTTGCGTCGCCTGACCGTGCCTTGCCTTGCGTTACCCTTTCTTTGCCTTGCCGTGCATTGCCTAGTCCTGCGTTGTCGTGCCTTAGCCTTGTTTCCCCGTACCGTGCCGTTCCTTCCGTTAGCCTTGCCTTCCCTTGCTTTCCCTTGCCTTTCTTTCCTTCCGTTACTCTTTCCTTGCCTAGCCGTGCACTGCCTAGCCGTGCGTTGTCGTGCCTTAGCCTTGTTTCCCCTTGCTGTGCCGTTTCTTCCGTTACACGTGCCTTGCCTTACTTTGCCTTGCCTTCCTTTCCTTCCCTTTCCTTGCCTAGCCGTGCACTGCCTAGCCGTGCGTTGTCGTGCCTTAGCCTTGTTTCCGCTTACCGTGCTGTTCCTTCCTTTACCTTTGACTTCCCTTGCCTTCCTTGCCTTCCGTTACTCTTTGCTTGCCTTCCGTGCATTGCCTAGCCTTGCGTTGTCCTGCCTTAGCCTTGTTTCCCCTTACCGTGCCGTTCCTTCCGTTACCCTTGCCTTCCCTTGCTTTCCCTTGCCTTTCTTTCCTTCCGTTACTCTTTCCTTGCCTTGCCGAGCACTGCCTAGCCTTGCGTTGTCGTGCATTAGCCTTGCCTCGCCTGACCGTGCCTTGCCTTGCGTTATGCTTTCCTTGCCTTGCCGTGCATTGCCTAGCCCTGCATTGTCGTGCATTAGCCTTGCCTTTCCTCACCGTGCCTTGCCTTGCGTTACCCTTTCCTTGCTTGGCCGTGCATTGCCTAGCCGTGCGTTGCCGTGCCTTACCCTTGTTTCCCCTTGCCGTGCCTTGCCTTTTGTTACACTTGCCTTGCCTTGCTTTGCCTTGCCTTCCTCTCCTTCCGTTACTCTTTCCTTGCCTAGCCGTGCATTGCCTAGCCTTGCGTTGTCGTGCCTTAGCCTTGCCTCGCCTGACCGTGCATTGCCTTGCGTTACTCTTTCCTTGCCTTGCCGTGCATTGCCTAGCCTTGCGTTGTCGTGCATTAGCCTTGCCTCGCCTGACCGTGCCTTGCCTTGCGTTACCCTTTCCTTGCCTTGCCGTGCATTGCCTAGCCGTGCTTTTTCGTGCATTAGCGTTGCCTCGCCTGACCGTGCCTTGCCTTGCGTTACCCTTTCCTTGCCTTGCCGTGCATTGCCTAGTCCTGCGTTGTCGTGCCTTAGGCTTGTTTCCCCTTAACGTGCCGTTCCGTCCGTTGCCCTTGCCTACCCTTGCTTTCCCTTGCCTTCCTTGCCTTCCGTTACTCTTTACTTACCTTCCGTGCATTGCCTAGCCTTTTGTTGTCGTGCCTTAGCCTGGCGTCGCCTGACCGTGCCTTGCCTTGCGTTACCCTTTCTTTGCCTTGCCGTGCATTGCCTAGTCCTGCGTTGTCGTGCCTTAGCCTTGTTTCCCCGTACCGTGCCGTTCCTTCCGTTAGCCTTGCCTTCCCTTGCTTTCCCTTGCCTTTCTTTCCTTCCGTTACTCTTTCCTTGCCTAGCCGTGCACTGCCTAGCCGTGCGTTGTCGTGCCTTAGCCTTGTTTCCCCTTGCTGTGCCGTTCCTTCCGTTACACTTGCCTTGCCTTTCTTTGCCTTGCCTTCCTTTCCTTCCGTTACTCTTTCCTTGCCTAGCCGTGCACTGCCTAGCCTTGCGTTGTCGTGCCTTACCCTTGTTTCCCCTTGCCGTGCCGTGCCTTTTGTTACACTTGCCTTGCCTTGCTTTGCCTTGCCTTCCTTTCCTTCCGTTACTCTTTCCTTGCCTAGCCGTGCACTGCCTAGCCTTGCGTTGTCGTGCCTTAGCCTTGGCTCGCCTGACCGTGCCTTGCCTTGCGTTACCCTTTCCTTGCTTGGCCGTGCACTGCCTAGCCTTGCGTTGTCGTGCCTTAGCCTTGTTTCCCCTTACCGTGCCGTTCCTTCCGTTACCCTTGCATTCCCTTGCTTTCCCTTGCCTTTCTTTCCTTCCCTTACTCTTTCCTTGCCTTGCCGAGCACTGCCTAGCCTTGCGTTGTCGTGCATTAGCCTTGCCTCGCCTGACCGTGCCTTGCCTTGCGTTATGCTTTCCTTGCCTTGCCGTGCATTGCCTAGCCCTGCATTGTCGTGCATTAGCCTTGCCTTTCCTCACCGTGCCTTGCCTTGCGTTACCCTTTCCTTGCTTGGCCGTGCATTGCCTAGCCGTGCGTTGCCGTGCCTTACCCTTGTTTCCCCTTGCCGTGCCTTGCCTTTTGTTACACTTGCCTTGCCTTGCTTTGCCTTGCCTTCCTCTCCTTCCGTTACTCTTTCCTTGCCTAGCCGTGCATTGCCTAGCCTTGCGTTGTCGTGCATTAGCCTTGCCTCGCCTGACCTTGCCTTGCCTTGCGTTACCCTTTCTTTGCCTTGCCGTGCATTGCCTAGTCCTGCGTTGTCCTGCCTTAGCCTTGTTTCCCCTTACCGTGCCGTTCCTTCCGTTACCCTTGCCTTCCCTTGCTTTCCCTTGCCTTTCTTTCCTTCCGTTACTCTTTCCTTGCCTTGCCGAGCACTGCCTAGCCTTGCGTTGTCGTGCATTAGCCTTGCCTCGCCTGACCGTGCATTGCCTTGCGTTACCCTTTCCTTGCCTTGCCGTGCATTGCCTAGCCTTGCGTTGTCGTGCATTAGCCTTGCCTCGCCTGACCGTGCCTTGCCTTGCGTTACCCTTTCCTTGCCTTGCCGTGCATTGCCTAGCCGTGCTTTTTCGTGCATTAGCGTTGCCTCGCCTGACCGTGCCTTGCCTTGCGTTACCCTTTCCTTGCCTTACCGTGCATTGCCTAGTCCTGCGTTGTCGTGCCTTAGGCTTGTTTCCCCTTAACGTGCCGTTCCGTCCGTTGCCCTTGCCTACCCTTGCTTTCCCTTGCCTTCCTTGCCTTCCGTTACTCTTTACTTACCTTCCGTGCATTGCCTAGCCTTGCGTTGTCGTGCCTTAGCCTTGCGTCGCCTGACCGTGCCTTGCCTTGCGTTACCCTTTCTTTGCCTTGCCATGCATTGCCTAGTCCTGCGTTGTCGTGCCTTAGCCTTGTTTCCCCGTACCGTGCCGTTCCTTCCGTTAGCCTTGCCTTCCCTTGCTTTCCCTTGCCTTTCTTTCCTTCCGTTACTCTTTCCTTGCCTAGCCGTGCACTGCCTAGCCGTGCGTTGTCGTGCCTTAGCCTTGTTTCCCCTTGCTGTGCCGTTTCTTCCGTTACACGTGCCTTGCCTTACTTTGCCTTGCCTTCCTTTCCTTCCCTTTCCTTGCCTAGCCGTGCACTGCCTAGCCGTGCGTTGTCGTGCCTTAGCCTTGTTTCCGCTTACCGTGCTGTTCCTTCCTTTACCTTTGACTTCCCTTGCCTTCCTTGCCTTCCGTTACTCTTTGCTTGCCTTCCGTGCATTGCCTAGCCTTGCGTTGTCCTGCCTTAGCCTTGTTTCCCCTTACCGTGCCGTTCCTTCCGTTACCCTTGCCTTCCCTTGCTTTCCCTTGCCTTTCTTTCCTTCCGTTACTCTTTCCTTGCCTTGCCGAGCACTGCCTAGCCTTGCGTTGTCGTGCATTAGCCTTGCCTCGCCTGACCGTGCCTTGCCTTGCGTTATGCTTTCCTTGCCTTGCCGTGCATTGCCTAGCCCTGCATTGTCGTGCATTAGCCTTGCCTTTCCTCACCGTGCCTTGCCTTGCGTTACCCTTTCCTTGCTTGGCCGTGCATTGCCTAGCCGTGCGTTGCCGTGCCTTACCCTTGTTTCCCCTTGCCGTGCCTTGCCTTTTGTTACACTTGCCTTGCCTTGCTTTGCCTTGCCTTCCTCTCCTTCCGTTACTCTTTCCTTGCCTAGCCGTGCATTGCCTAGCCTTGCGTTGTCGTGCCTTAGCCTTGCCTCGCCTGACCGTGCATTGCCTTGCGTTACTCTTTCCTTGCCTTGCCGTGCATTGCCTAGCCTTGCGTTGTCGTGCATTAGCCTTGCCTCGCCTGACCGTGCCTTGCCTTGCGTTACCCTTTCCTTGCCTTGCCGTGCATTGCCTAGCCGTGCTTTTTCGTGCATTAGCGTTGCCTCGCCTGACCGTGCCTTGCCTTGCGTTACCCTTTCCTTGCCTTGCCGTGCATTGCCTAGTCCTGCGTTGTCGTGCCTTAGGCTTGTTTCCCCTTAACGTGCCGTTCCTTCCGTTGCCCTTGCCTACCCTTGCTTTCCCTTGCCTTCCTTGCCTTCCGTTACTCTTTACTTACCTTCCGTGCATTGCCTAGCCTTTTGTTGTCGTGCCTTAGCCTTGCGTCGCCTGACCGTGCCTTGCCTTGCGTTACCCTTTCTTTGCCTTGCCGTGCATTGCCTAGTCCTGCGTTGTCGTGCCTTAGCCTTGTTTCCCCGTACCGTGCCGTTCCTTCCGTTAGCCTTGCCTTCCCTTGCTTTCCCTTGCCTTTCTTTCCTTCCGTTACTCTTTCCTTGCCTAGCCGTGCACTGCCTAGCCGGGCGTTGTCGTGCCTTAGCCTTGTTTCCCCTTGCTGTGCCGTTCCTTCCGTTACACTTGCCTTGCCTTTCTTTGCCTTGCCTTCCTTTCCTTCCGTTACTCTTTCCTTGCCTAGCCGTGCACTGCCTAGCCTTGCGTTGTCGTGCATTAGCCTTCCCTTGCCTCACCGTACCTTGACTTGCGTTACCCTTTCCTTGCCTTGCCGTGCACTGCCTAGCCTTGCGTTGTCGTGCCTTACCCTTGTTTCCCCTTGCCGTGCCGTGCCTTTTGTTACACTTGCCTTGCCTTGCTTTGCTTTGCCTTCCTTTCCTTCCGTTACTCTTTCCTTGCCTAGCCGTGCATTGCCTAGCCTTGCGTTGTCGTGCATTAGCCTTGCCTCGCCTGACCGTGCCTTGCCTTGCGTTACCCTTTCCTTCCCTTGCCGTGCATTGCCTAGCCGTGCGTTGTCTTGCCTTAGCCTTGTTTCCCCTTGCTGTGCCGTTTCTTCCGTTACACTTGCCTTGCCTTACTTTGCCTTGCCTTCCTTTCCTTCCGTTACTCTTTCCTTGCCTAGCCGTGCACGGCCTAGCCTTGCGTTGTCGTGCCTTAGCCTTGGCTCGCCTGACCGTGCCTTGCCTTGCGTTACCCTTTCCTTGCTTGGCCGTGCATTGCCTAGCCGTGCGTTGCCGTGCCTTACCCTTGTTTCCCCTTGCCGTGCCTTGCCTTTTGTTACACTTGCCTTGCCTTGCTTTGCCTTGCCTTCCTCTCCTTCCGTTACTCTTTCCTTGCCTAGCCGTGCATTGCCTAGCCTTGCGTTGTCGTGCATTAGCCTTGCCTCGCCTGACCGTGCCTTGCCTTGCGTTACCCTTTCTTTGCCTTGCCGTGCATTGCCTAGTCCTGCGTTGTCGTGCCTTAGCCTTGTTTCCCCTTACCGTGCCGTTCCTTCCGTTACCCTTGCCTTCCCTTGCTTTCCCTTGCCTTTCTTTCCTTCCCTTACTCTTTCCTTGCCTTGCCGAGCACTGCCTAGCCTTGCGTTGTCGTGCATTAGCCTTGCCTCGCCTGACCGTGCCTTGCCTTGCGTTATGCTTTCCTTGCCTTGCCGTGCATTGCCTAGCCCTGCATTGTCGTGCATTAGCCTTGCCTTTCCTCACCGTGCCTTGCCTTGCGTTACCCTTTCCTTGCTTGGCCGTGCATTGCCTAGCCGTGCGTTGCCGTGCCTTACCCTTGTTTCCCCTTGCCGTGCCTTGCCTTTTGTTACACTTGCCTTGCCTTGCTTTGCCTTGCCTTCCTCTCCTTCCGTTACTCTTTCCTTGCCTAGCCGTGCATTGCCTAGCCTTGCGTTGTCGTGCATTAGCCTTGCCTCGCCTGACCTTGCCTTGCCTTGCGTTACCCTTTCTTTGCCTTGCCGTGCATTGCCTAGTCCTGCGTTGTCCTGCCTTAGCCTTGTTTCCCCTTACCGTGCCGTTCCTTCCGTTACCCTTGCCTTCCCTTGCTTTCCCTTGCCTTTCTTTCCTTCCGTTACTCTTTCCTTGCCTTGCCGAGCACTGCCTAGCCTTGCGTTGTCGTGCATTAGCCTTGCCTCGCCTGACCGTGCATTGCCTTGCGTTACCCTTTCCTTGCCTTGCCGTGCATTGCCTAGCCTTGCGTTGTCGTGCATTAGCCTTGCCTCGCCTGACCGTGCCTTGCCTTGCGTTACCCTTTCCTTGCCTTGCCGTGCATTGCCTAGCCGTGCTTTTTCGTGCATTAGCGTTGCCTCGCCTGACCGTGCCTTGCCTTGCGTTACCCTTTCCTTGCCTTGCCGTGCATTGCCTAGTCCTGCGTTGTCGTGCCTTAGGCTTGTTTCCCCTTAACGTGCCGTTCCGTCCGTTGCCCTTGCCTACCCTTGCTTTCCCTTGCCTTCCTTGCCTTCCGTTACTCTTTACTTACCTTCCGTGCATTGCCTAGCCTTGCGTTGTCGTGCCTTAGCCTGGCGTCGCCTGACCGTGCCTTGCCTTGCGTTACCCTTTCTTTGCCTTGCCGTGCATTGCCTAGTCCTGCGTTGTCGTGCCTTAGCCTTGTTTCCCCGTACCGTGCCGTTCCTTCCGTTAGCCTTGCCTTCCCTTGCTTTCCCTTGCCTTTCTTTCCTTCCGTTACTCTTTCCTTGCCTAGCCGTGCACTGCCTAGCCGTGCGTTGTCGTGCCTTAGCCTTGTTTCCCCTTGCTGTGCCGTTCCTTCCGTTACACTTGCCTTGCCTTTCTTTGCCTTGCCTTCCTTTCCTTCCGTTACTCTTTCCTTGCCTAGCCGTGCACTGCCTAGCCTTGCGTTGTCGTGCATTAGCCTTCCCTTGCCTCACCGTACCTTGCCTTGCGTTACCCTTTCCTTGCCTTGCCGTGCACTGCCTAGCCTTGCGTTGTCGTGCCTTACCCTTGTTTCCCCTTGCCGTGCCGTGCCTTTTGTTACACTTGCCTTGCCTTGCTTTGCTTTGCCTTCCTTTCCTTCCGTTACTCTTTCCTTGCCTAGCCGTGCATTGCCTAGCCTTGCGTTGTCGTGCATTAGCCTTGCCTCGCCTGACCGTGCCTTGCCTTGCGTTACCCTTTCCTTCCCTTGCCGTGCATTGCCTAGCCGTGCGTTGTCTTGCCTTAGCCTTGTTTCCCCTTGCTGTGCCGTTTCTTCCGTTACACTTGCCTTGCCTTACTTTGCCTTGCCTTCCTTTCCTTCCGTTACTCTTTCCTTGCCTAGCCGTGCACTGCCTAGCCTTGCGTTGTCGTGCCTTAGCCTTGGCTCGCCTGACCGTGCCTTGCCTTGCGTTACCCTTTCCTTGCTTGGCCGTGCATTGCCTAGCCGTGCGTTGCCGTGCCTTACCCTTGTTTCCCCTTGCCGTGCCTTGCCTTTTGTTACACTTGCCTTGCCTTGCTTTGCCTTGCCTTCCTCTCCTTCCGTTACTCTTTCCTTGCCTAGCCGTGCATTGCCTAGCCTTGCGTTGTCGTGCATTAGCCTTGCCTCGCCTGACCGTGCCTTGCCTTGCGTTACCCTTTCTTTGCCTTGCCGTGCATTGCCTAGTCCTGCGTTGTCGTGCCTTAGCCTTGTTTCCCCTTACCGTGCCGTTCCTTCCGTTACCCTTGCATTCCCTTGCTTTCCCTTGCCTTTCTTTCCTTCCCTTACTCTTTCCTTGCCTTGCCGAGCACTGCCTAGCCTTGCGTTGTCGTGCATTAGCCTTGCCTCGCCTGACCGTGCCTTGCCTTGCGTTATGCTTTCCTTGCCTTGCCGTGCATTGCCTAGCCCTGCATTGTCGTGCATTAGCCTTGCCTTTCCTCACCGTGCCATGCCTTGCGTTACCCTTTCCTTGCTTGGCCGTGCATTGCCTAGCCGTGCGTTGCCGTGCCTTACCCTTGTTTCCCCTTGCCGTGCCTTGCCTTTTGTTACACTTGCCTTGCCCTTTGCCTTGCCTTCCTCTCCTTCCGTTACCTTTCCTTGCCTAGCCGTGCATTGCCTAGCCTTGCGTTGTCGTGCATTAGCCTTGCCTCGCCTGACCTTGCCTTGCCTTGCGTTACCCTTTCTTTGCCTTGCCGTGCATTGCCTAGTCCTGCGTTGTCCTGCCTTAGCCTTGTTTCCCCTTACCGTGCCGTTCCTTCCGTTACCCTTGCCTTCCCTTGCTTTCCCTTGCCTTTCTTTCCTTCCGTTACTCTTTCCTTGCCTTGCCGAGCACTGCCTAGCCTTGCGTTGTCGTGCATTAGCCTTGCCTCGCCTGACCGTGCATTGCCTTGCGTTACCCTTTCCTTGCCTTGCCGTGCATTGTCTAGCCTTGCGTTGTCGTGCATTAGCCTTGCCTCGCCTGACCGTGCCTTGCCTTGCGTTACCCTTTCCTTGCCTTGCCGTGCATTGCCTAGCCGTGCTTTTTCGTGCATTAGCGTTGCCTCGCCTGACCGTGCCTTGCCTTGCGTTACCCTTTCCTTGCCTTGCCGTGCATTGCCTAGTCCTGCGTTGTCGTGCCTTAGGCTTGTTTCCCCTTAACGTGCCGTTCCGTCCGTTGCCCTTGCCTACCCTTGCTTTCCCTTGCCTTCCTTGCCTTCCGTTACTCTTTACTTACCTTCCGTGCATTGCCTAGCCTTGCGTTGTCGTGCCTTAGCCTTGCGTCGCCTGACCGTGCCTTGCCTTGCGTTACCCTTTCTTTGCCTTGCCGTGCATTGCCTAGTCCTGCGTTGTCGTGCCTTAGCCTTGTTTCCCCGTACCGTGCCGTTCCTTCCGTTAGCCTTGCCTTCCCTTGCTTTCCCTTGCCTTTCTTTCCTTCCGTTACTCTTTCCTTGCCTAGCCGAGCACTGCCTAGCCGTGCGTTGTCGTGCCTTAGCCTTGTTTCCCCTTGCTGTGCCATTTCTTCCGTTACACGTGCCTTGCCTTACTTTGCCTTGCCTTCCTTTCCTTCCCTTTCCTTGCCTAGCCGTGCACTGCCTAGCCGTGCGTTGTCGTGCCTTAGCCTTGTTTCCGCTTACCGTGCTGTTCCTTCCTTTACCTTTGACTTCCCTTGCCTTCCTTGCCTTCCGTTACTCTTTGCTTGCCTTCCGTGCATTGCCTAGCCTTGCGTTGTCCTGCCTTAGCCTTGTTTCCCCTTACCGTGCCGTTCCTTCCGTTACCCTTGCCTTCCCTTGCTTTCCCTTGCCTTTCTTTCCTTCCGTTACTCTTTCCTTGCCTTGCCGAGCACTGCCTAGCCTTGCGTTTTCGTGCATTAGCCTTGCCTCGCCTGACCGTGCCTTGCCTTGCGTTATGCTTTCCTTGCCTTGCCGTGCATTGCCTAGCCCTGCATTGTCGTGCATTAGCCTTGCCTTTCCTCACCGTGCCTTGCCTTGCGTTACCCTTTCCTTGCTTGGCCGTGCATTGCCTAGCCGTGCGTTGCCGTGCCTTACCCTTGTTTCCCCTTGCCGTGCCTTGCCTTTTGTTACACTTGCCTTGCCTTGCTTTGCCTTGCCTTCCTCTCCTTCCGTTACTCTTTCCTTGCCTAGCCGTGCATTGCCTAGCCTTGCGTTGTCGTGCATTAGCCTTGCCTCGCCTGACCTTGCCTTGCCTTGCGTTACCCTTTCTTTGCCTTGCCGTGCATTGCCTAGTCCTGCGTTGTCCTGCCTTAGCCTTGTTTCCCCTTACCGTGCCGTTCCTTCCGTTACCCTTGCCTTCCCTTGCTTTCCCTTGCCTTTCTTTCCTTCCGTTACTCTTTCCTTGCCTTGCCGAGCACTGCCTAGCCTTGCGTTGTCGTGCATTAGCCTTGCCTCGCCTGACCGTGCATTGCCTTGCGTTACCCTTTCCTTGCCTTGCCGTGCATTGCCTAGCCTTGCGTTGTCGTGCATTAGCCTTGCCTCGCCTGACCGTGTCTTGCCTTGCGTTACCCTTTCCTTGCCTTGCCGTGCATTGCCTAGCCGTGCTTTTTCGTGCATTAGCGTTGCCTCGCCTGACCGTGCCTTGCCTTGCGTTACCCTTTCCTTGCCTTGCCGTGCATTGCCTAGTCCTGCGTTGTCGTGCCTTAGGCTTGTTTCCCCTTAACGTGCCGTTCCGTCCGTTGCCCTTGCCTACCCTTGCTTTCCCTTGCCTTCCTTGCCTTCCGTTACTCTTTACTTACCTTCCGTGCATTGCCTAGCCTTGCGTTGTCGTGCCTTAGCCTTGCGTCGCCTGACCGTGCCTTGCCTTGCGTTACCCTTTCTTTGCCTTGCCGTGCATTGCCTAGTCCTGCGTTGTCGTGCCTTAGCCTTGTTTCCCCGTACCGTGCCGTTCCTTCCGTTAGCCTTGCCTTCCCTTGCTTTCCCTTGCCTTTCTTTCCTTCCGTTACTCTTTCCTTGCCTAGCCGTGCACTGCCTAGCCGTGCGTTGTCGTGCCTTAGCCTTGTTTCCCCTTGCTGTGCAGTTCCTTCCGTTACACTTGCCTTGCCTTTCTTTGCCTTGCCTTCCTTTCCTTCCGTTACTCTTTCCTTGCCTAGCCGTGCATTGCCTAGCCTTGCGTTGTCGTGCATTAGCCTTGCCTCGCCTGACCGTGCCTTGCCTTGCGTTACCCTTTCCTTGCCTTTCCTTGCATTGCCTAGTCCCGAGTTGTCGTGCCTTAGCCTTGTTTCCGCTTACCGTGCCGTTCCTTCCTTTACCTTTGCCTTCCCTTGCCTTCCTTGCCTTCCGTTACTCTTTGCTTGCCTTCCGTGCATTGCCTAGCCTTGCGTTGTCCTGCCTTAGCCTTGCCTCGCCTGACCGTGCCTTGCCTTGCGTTACCCTTTCCTTGCCTTGCCGTGCATAGCCTAATCCTGCGTTGTCGTGCCTTAGCCTTGTTTCCCCTTACCGTGCCGTTCCTTCCGTTACCCTTGCCTTCCCTTGCTTTCCCTTGCCTTTCTTTCCTTCCGTTACTCTTTCCTTGCCTTGCCGAGCACTGCCTAGCCTTGCGTTGTCGTGCATTAGCCTTGCCTCGCCTGACCGTGCCTTGCCTTGCGTTATGCTTTCCTTACCTTGCCGTGCATTGCCTAGCCCTGCATTGTCGTGCATTAGCCTTGCCTTTCCTCACCGTGCCTTGCCTTGCGTTACCCTTTCCTTGCTTGGCCGTGCATTGCCTAGCCGTGCGTTGCCGTGCCTTACCCTTGTTTCCCCTTGCCGTGCCTTGCCTTTTGTTACACTTGCCTTGCCTTGCTTTGCCTTGCCTTCCTCTCCTTCCGTTACTCTTTCCTTGCCTAGCCGTGCATTGCCTAGCCTTGCGTTGTCGTGCATTAGCCTTGCCTCGCCTGACCGTGCCTTGCCTTGCGTTACGCTTTCTTTGCCTTGCCGTGCATTGCCTAGTCCTGCGTTGTCGTGCCTTAGCCTTGTTTCCCCTTACCGTGCCGTTCCTTCCGTTACCCTTGCCTTCCCTTGCTTTCCCTTGCCTTTCTTTCCTTCCGTTACTCTTTCCTTGCCTTGCCGAGCACTGCCTAGCCTTGCGTTGTCGTGCATTAGCCTTGCCTCGCCTGACCGTGCATTGCCTTGCGTTACCCTTTCCTTGCCTTGCCGTGCATTGCCTAGCCTTGCGTTGTCTTGCATTAGCCTTGCCTCTCCTGACCGTGCCTTGCCTTGCGTTACCCTTTCCTTGCCTTGCCGTGCATTGCCTAGCCGTGCTTTTTCGTGCATTAGCGTTGCCTCGCCTGACCGTGCCTTGCCTTGCGTTACCCTTTCCTTGCCTTGCCGTGCATTGCCTAGTCCTGCGTTGTCGTGCCTTAGGCTTGTTTCCCCTTAACGTGCCGTTCCGTCCGTTGCCCTTGCCTACCCTTGCTTTCCCTTGCCTTCCTTGCCTTCCGTTACGCTTTACTTACCTTCCGTGCATTGCCTAGCCTTGCGTTGTCGTGCCTTAGACTTGCGTCGCCTGACCGTGCCTTGCCTTGCGTTACCCTTTCTTTGCCTTGCCGTGCATTGCCTAGTCCTGCGTTGTCGTGCCTTAGCCTTGTTTCCCCGTACCGTGCCGTTCCTTCCGTTAGCCTTGCCTTCCCTTGCTTTCCCTTGACTTTCTTTCCTTCCGTTACTCTTTCCTTGCCTAGCCGTGCACTGCCTAGCCGTGCGTTGTCGTGCCTTAGCCTTGTTTCCCCTTGCTGTGCAGTTCCTTCCGTTACACTTGCCTTGCCTTTCTTTGCCTTGCCTTCCTTTCCTTCCGTTACTCTTTACTTACCTTCCGTGCATTGCCTAGCCTTGCGTTGTCGTGCCTTAGACTTGCGTCGCCTGACCGTGCCTTGCCTTGCGTTACCCTTTCTTTGCCTTGCCGTGCATTGCCTAGTCCTGCGTTGTCGTGCCTTAGCCTTGTTTCCCCGTACCGTGCCGTTCCTTCCGTTAGCCTTGCCTTCCCTTGCTTTCCCTTGCCTTTCTTTCCTTCCGTTACTCTTTCCTTGCCTAGCCGTGCACTGCCTAGCCGTGCGTTGTCGTGCCTTAGCCTTGTTTCCCATTGCTGTGCCGTTCCTTCCGTTACACTTGCCTTGCCTTTCTTTGCCTTGCCTTCCTTTCCTTCCGTTACTCTTTCCTTGCCTAGCTGTGCACTGCCTAGCCTTGCGTTGTCGTGCATTAGCCTTCCCTTGCCTCACCGTACCTTGCCTTGCGTTACCCTTTCCTTGCCTTGCCGTGCACTGCCTAGCCTTGCGTTGTCGTGCCTTACCCTTGTTTCCCCTTGCCGTGCCGTGCCTTTTGTTACACTTGCCTTGCCTTGCATTGCTTTGCCTTCCTTTCCTTCCGTTACTCTTTCCTTGCCTAGCCGTGCATTGCCTAGCCTTGCGTTGTCGTGCATTAGCCTTGCCTCGCCTGACCGTGCCTTGCCTTGCGTTACCCTTTCCTTCCCTTGCCGTGCATTGCGTAGCCGTGCGTTGTCTTGCCTTAGCCTTGTTTCCCCTTGCTGTGCCGTTTCTTCCGTTACACGTGCCTTGCCTTACTTTGCCTTGCCTTCCTTTCCTTCCCTTTCCTTGCCTAGCCGTGCACTGCCTAGCCGTGCGTTGTCGTGCCTTAGCCTTGTTTCCGCTTACCGTGCCGTTCCTTCCTTTACCTTTGCCTTCCCTTGCCTTCCTTGCCTTCCGTTACTCTTTGCTTGCCTTCCGTGCATTGCCTAGCCTTGCGTTGTCCTGCCTTAGCCTTGCCTCGCCTGACCGTGCCTTGCCTTGCGTTACCCTTTCCTTGCCTTGCCGTGCATTGCCTAGTCCTGCGTTGTCGTGCCTTAGCCTTGTTTCCCCTTACCGTGCCGTTCCTTCCGTTACCCTTGCCTTCCCTTGCTTTCCCTTGCCTTTCTTTCCTTCCGTTACTCTTTCCTTGCCTTGCCGAGCACTGCCTAGCCTTGCGTTGTCGTGCATTAGCCTTGCCTCGCCTGACCGTGCCTTGCCTTGCGTTATGCTTTCCTTGCCTTGCCGTGCATTGCCTAGCCCTGCATTGTCGTGCATTAGCCTTGCCTTTCCTCACCGTGCCTTGCCTTGCGTTACCCTTTCCTTGCTTGGCCGTGCATTGCCTAGCCGTGCGTTGCCGTGCCTTACCCTTGTTTCCCCTTGCCGTGCCTTGCCTTTTGTTACACTTGCCTTGCCTTGCTTTGCCTTGCCTTCCTCTCCTTCCGTTACTCTTTCCTTGCCTAGCCGTGCATTGCCTAGCCTTGCGTTGTCGTGCCTTAGCCTTGCCTCGCCTGACCGTGCATTGCCTTGCGTTACTCTTTCCTTGCCTTGCCGTGCATTGCCTAGCCTTGCGTTGTCGTGCATTAGCCTTGCCTCGCCTGACCGTGCCTTGCCTTGCGTTACCCTTTCCTTGCCTTGCCGTGCATTGCCTAGCCCTGCTTTTTCGTGCATTAGCGTTGCCTCGCCTGACCGTGCCTTGCCTTGCGTTACCCTTTCCTTGCCTTGCCCTGCATTGCCTAGTCCTGCGTTGTCGTGCCTTAGGCTTGTTTCCCCTTAACGTGCCGTTCCGTCCGTTGCCCTTGCCTACCCTTGCTTTCCCTTGCCTTCCTTGCCTTCCGTTACTCTTTACTTACCTTCCGTGCATTGCCTAGCCTTGCGTTGTCGTGCCTTAGCCTTGCGTCGCCTGACCGTGCCTTGCCTTGCGTTACCCTTTCTTTGCCTTGCCGTGCATTGCCTAGTCCTGCGTTGTCGTGCCTTAGCCTTGTTTCCCCGTACCGTGCCGTTCCTTCCGTTAGCCTTGCCTTCCCTTGCTTTCCCTTGCCTTTCTTTCCTTCCATTACTCTTTCCTTGCCTAGCCGTGCACTGCCTAGCCGTGCGTTGTCGTGCCTTAGCCTTGTTTCCCCTTGCTGTGCCGTTCCTTCCGTTACACTTGCCTTGCCTTTCTTTGCCTTGCCTTCCTTTCCTTCCGTTACTCTTTCCTTGCCTAGCCGTGCACTGCCTAGCCTTGCGTTGTCGTGCCTTAGCCTTTGCTCGCCTGACCGTGCCTTGCCTTGCGTTACCCTTTCCTTGCTTGGCCGTGCATTGCCTAGCCGTGCGTTGCCGTGCCTTACCCTTGTTTCCCTTTGCCGTGCCTTGCCTTTTGTTACACTTGCCTTGCCTTGCTTTGCCTTGCCTTCCTCTCCTTCCGTTACTCTTTCCTTGCCTAGCCGTGCATTGCCTAGCCTTGCGTTGTCGTGCATTAGCCTTGCCTCGCCTGACCGTGCCTTGCCTTGCGTTACCCTTTCTTTGCCTTGCCGTGCATTGCCTAGTCCTGCGTTGTCGTGCCTTAGCCTTGTTTCCCCTTACCGTGCCGTTCCTTCCGTTACCCTTGCCTTCCCTTGCTTTCCCTTGCCTTTCTTTCCTTCCCTTACTCTTTCCTTGCCTTGCCGAGCACTGCCTAGCCTTGCGTTGTCGTGCATTAGCCTTGCCTCGCCTGACCGTGCCTTGCCTTGCGTTATGCTTTCCTTGCCTTGCCGTGCATTGCCTAGCCCTGCATTGTCGTGCATTAGCCTTGCCTTTCCTCACCGTGCCTTGCCTTGCGTTACCCTTTCCTTGCTTGGCCGTGCATTGCCTAGCCGTGCGTTGCCGTGCCTTACCCTTGTTTCCCCTTGCCGTGCCTTGCCTTTTGTTACACTTGCCTTGCCTTGCTTTGCCTTGCCTTCCTCTCCTTCCGTTACTCTTTCCTTGCCTAGCCGTGCATTGCCTAGCCTTGCGTTGTCGTGCATTAGCCTTGCCTCGCCTGACCTTGCCTTGCCTTGCGTTACCCTTTCTTTCCCTTGCCGTGCATTGCCTAGTCCTGCGTTGTCCTGCCTTAGCCTTGTTTCCCCTTACCGTGCCGTTCCTTCCGTTACCCTTGCCTTCCCTTGCTTTCCCTTGCCTTTCTTTCCTTCCGTTACTCTTTCCTTGCCTTGCCGAGCACTGCCTAGCCTTGCGTTGTCGTGCATTAGCCTTGCCTCGCCTGACCGTGCATTGCCTTGCGTTACCCTTTCCTTGCCTTGCCGTGCATTTCCTAGCCTTGCGTTGTCGTGCATTAGCCTTGCCTCGCCTGACCGTGCCTTGCCTTGCGTTACCCTTTCCTTGCCTTGCCGTGCATTGCCTAGCCGTGCTTTTTCGTGCATTACCGTTGCCTCGCCTGACCGTGCCTTGCCTTGCGTTACCCTTTCCTTGCCTTGCCGTGCATTGCCTAGTCCTGCGTTGTCGTGCCTTAGGCTTGTTTCCCCTTAACGTGCCGTTCCGTCCGTTGCCCTTGCCTACCCTTGCTTTCCCTTGCCTTCCTTGCCTTCCGTTACTCTTTACTTACCTTCCGTGCATTGCCTAGCCTTGCGTTGTCGTGCCTTAGACTTGCGTCGCCTGACCGTGCCTTGCCTTGCGTTACCCTTTCTTTGCCTTGCCGTGCATTGCCTAGTCCTGCGTTGTCGTGCCTTAGCCTTGTTTCCCCGTACCGTGCCGTTCCTTCCGTTAGCCTTGCCTTCCCTTGCTTTCCCTTGACTTTCTTTCCTTCCGTTACTCTTTCCTTGCCTAGCCGTGCACTGCCTAGCCGTGCGTTGTCGTGCCTTAGCCTTGTTTCCCCTTGCTGTGCAGTTCCTTCCGTTACACTTGCCTTGCCTTTCTTTGCCTTGCCTTCCTTTCCTTCCGTTACTCTTTCCTTGCCTAGCCGTGCATTGCCTAGCCTTGCGTTGTCGTGCATTAGCCTTGCCTCGCCTGACCGTGCCTTGCCTTGCGTTACCCTTTCCTTGCCTTTCCTTGCATTGCCTAGTCCCGAGTTGTCGTGCCTTAGCCTTGTTTCCGCTTACCGTGCCGTTCCTTCCTTTACCTTTGCCTTCCTTGCCTTCCGTTACTCTTTGCTTGCCTTCCGTGCATTGCCTAGCCTTGCGTTGTCCTGCCTTAGCCTTGCCTCGCCTGACCGTGCCTTGCCTTGCGTTACCCTTTCCTTGCCTTGCCGTGCATAGCCTAATCCTGCGTTGTCGTGCCTTAGCCTTGTTTCCCCTTACCGTGCCGTTCCTTCCGTTACCCTTGCCTTCCCTTGCTTTCCCTTGCCTTTCTTTCCTTCCGTTACTCTTTCCTTGCCTTGCCGAGCACTGCCTAGCCTTGCGTTGTCGTGCATTAGCCTTGCCTCGCCTGACCGTGCCTTGCCTTGCGTTATGCTATCCTTACCTTGCCGTGCATTGCCTAGCCCTGCATTGTCGTGCATTAGCCTTGCCTTTCCTCACCGTGCCTTGCCTTGCGTTACCCTTTCCTTGCTTGGCCGTGCATTGCCTAGCCGTGCGTTGCCGTGCCTTACCCTTGTTTCCCCTTGCCGTGCCTTGCCTTTTGTTACACTTGCCTTGCCTTGCTTTGCCTTGCCTTCCTCTCCTTCCGTTACTCTTTCCTTGCCTAGCCGTGCATTGCCTAGCCTTGCGTTGTCGTGCATTAGCCTTGCCTCGCCTGACCGTGCCTTGCCTTGCGTTACGCTTTCTTTGCCTTGCCGTGCATTGCCTAGTCCTGCGTTGTCGTGCCTTAGCCTTGTTTCCCCTTACCGTGCCGTTCCTTCCGTTACCCTTGCCTTCCCTTGCTTTCCCTTGCCTTTCTTTCCTTCCGTTACTCTTTCCTTTCCTTGCCGAGCACTGCCTAGCCTTGCGTTGTCGTGCCTTAGCCTTGCCTCGCCTGACCGTGCATTTCCTTGCGTTACTCTTTACTTGCCTTGCCGTGCATTGCCTAGCCTTGCGTTGTCGTGCATTAGCCTTGCCTCGCCTGACCGTGCCTTGCCTTGCGTTACCCTTTCCTTGCCTTGCCGTGCATTGCCTAGCCGTGCTTTTTCGTGCATTAGCGTTGCCTCGCCTGACCGTGCCTTGCCTTGCGTTACCCTTTCCTTGCCTTGCCGTGCATTGCCTAGTCCTGCGTTGTCGTGCTTTAGGCTTGTTTCCCCTTAACGTGCCGTTCCGTCCGTTGCCCTTGCCTACCCTTGCTTTCCCTTGCCTTCCTTGCCTTCCGTTACTCTTTACTTACCTTCCGTGCATTGCCTAGCCTTGCGTTGTCGTGCCTTAGCCTTGCGTCGCCTGACCGTGCCTTGCCTTGCGTTACCCTTTCTTTGCCTTGCCGTGCATTGCCTAGTCCTGCGTTGTCGTGCCTTAGCCTTGTTTCCCCGTACCGTGCCGTTCCTTCCGTTAGCCTTGCCTTCCCTTGCTTTCCCTTGCCTTTCTTTCCTTCCGTTACTCTTTCCTTGCCTAGCCGTGCACTGCCTAGCCGTGTGTTGTCGTGCCTTAGCCTTGTTTCCCCTTGCTGTGCCGTTCCTTCCGTTACACTTGCCTTGCCTTTCTTTGCCTTGCCTTCCTTTCCTTCCGTTACTCTTTCCTTGCCTAGCTGTGCACTGCCTAGCCTTGCGTTGTCGTGCATTAGCCTTCCCTTGCCTCACCGTACCTTGCCTTGCGTTACCCTTTCCTTGCCTTGCCGTGCACTGCCTAGCCTTGCGTTGTCGTGCCTTACCCTTGTTTCCCCTTGCCGTGCCGTGCCTTTTGTTACACTTGCCTTGCCTTGCATTGCTTTGCCTTCCTTTCCTTCCGTTACTCTTTCCTTGCCTAGCCGTGCATTGCCTAGCCTTGCGTTGTCGTGCATTAGCCTTGCCTCGCCTGACCGTGCCTTGCCTTGCGTTACCCTTTCCTTCCCTTGCCGTGCATTGCGTAGCCGTGCGTTGTCTTGCCTTAGCCTTGTTTCCCCTTGCTGTGCCGTTTCTTCCGTTACACGTGCCTTGCCTTACTTTGCCTTGCCTTCCTTTCCTTCCCTTTCCTTGCCTAGCCGTGCACTGCCTAGCCGTGCGTTGTCGTGCCTTAGCCTTGTTTCCGCTTACCGTGCCGGTCCTTCCTTTACCTTTGCCTTCCCTTGCCTTCCTTGCCTTCCGTTACTCTTTGCTTGCCTTCCGTGCATTGCCTAGCCTTGCGTTGTCCTGCCTTAGCCTTGCCTCGCCTGACCGTGCCTTGCCTTGCGTTACCCTTTCCTTGCCTTGCCGTGCATTGCCTAGTCCTGCGTTGTCGTGCCTTAGCCTTGTTTCCCCTTACCGTGCCGTTCCTTCCGTTACCCTTGCCTTCCCTTGCTTTCCCTTGCCTTTCTTTCCTTCCGTTACTCTTTCCTTGCCTTGCCGAGCACTGCCTAGCCTTGCGTTGTCGTGCATTAGCCTTGCCTCGCCTGACCGTGCCTTGCCTTGCGTTATGCTTTCCTTGCCTTGCCGTGCATTGCCTAGCCCTGCATTGTCGTGCATTAGCCTTGCCTTTCCTCACCGTGCCTTGCCTTGCGTTACCCTTTCCTTGCTTGGCCGTGCATTGCCTAGCCGTGCGTTGCCGTGCCTTACCCTTGTTTCCCCTTGCCGTGCCTTGCCTTTTGTTACACTTGCCTTGCCTTGCTTTGCCTTGCCTTCCTCTCCTTCCGTTACTCTTTCCTTGCCTAGCCGTGCATTGCCTAGCCTTGCGTTGTCGTGCCTTAGCCTTGCCTCGCCTGACCGTGCATTGCCTTGCGTTACTCTTTCCTTGCCTTGCCGTGCATTGCCTAGCCTTGCGTTGTCGTGCATTAGCCTTGCCTCGCCTGACCGTGCCTTGCCTTGCGTTACCCTTTCCTTGCCTTGCCGTGCATTGCCTAGCCGTGCTTTTTCGTGCATTAGCGTTGCCTCGCCTGACCGTGCCTTGCCTTGCGTTACCCTTTCCTTGCCTTGCCGTGAATTGCCTAGTCCTGCGTTGTCGTGCCTTAGGCTTGTTTCCCCTTAACGTGCCGTTCCGTCCGTTGCCCTTGCCTACCCTTGCTTTCCCTTGCCTTCCTTGCCTTCCGTTACTCTTTACTTACCTTCCGTGCATTGCCTAGCCTTGCGTTGTCGTGCCTTAGCCTTGCGTCGCCTGACCGTGCCTTGCCTTGCGTTACCCTTTCTTTGCCTTGCCGTGCATTGCCTAGTCCTGCGTTGTCGTGCCTTAGCCTTGTTTCCCCGTACCGTGCCGTTCCTTCCGTTAGCCTTGCCTTCCCTTGCTTTCCCTTGCCTTTCTTTCCTTCCGTTACTCTTTCCTTGCCTAGCCGTGCACTGCCTAGCCGTGTGTTGTCGTGCCTTAGCCTTGTTTCCCCTTGCTGTGCCGTTCCTTCCGTTACACTTGCCTTGCCTTTCTTTGCCTTGCCTTCCTTTCCTTCCGTTACTCTTTCCTTGCCTAGCTGTGCACTGCCTAGCCTTGCGTTGTCGTGCATTAGCCTTCCCTTGCCTCACCGTACCTTGCCTTGCGTTACCCTTTCCTTGCCTTGCCGTGCACTGCCTAGCCTTGCGTTGTGGTGCCTTACCCTTGTTTCCCCTTGCCGTGCCGTGCCTTTTGTTACACTTGCCTTGCCTTGCATTGCTTTGCCTTCCTTTCCTTCCGTTACTCTTTCCTTGCCTAGCCGTGCATTGCCTAGCCTTGCGTTGTCGTGCATTAGCCTTGCCTCGCCTGACCGTGCCTTGCCTTGCGTTACCCTTTCCTTCCCTTGCCGTGCATTGCGTAGCCGTGCGTTGTCTTGCCTTAGCCTTGTTTCCCCTTGCTGTGCCGTTTCTTCCGTTACACGTGCCTTGCCTTACTTTGCCTTGCCTTCCTTTCCTTCCCTTTCCTTGCCTAGCCGTGCACTGCCTAGCCGTGCGTTGTCGTGCCTTAGCCTTGTTTCCGCTTACCGTGCCGTTCCTTCCTTTACCTTTGCCTTCCCTTGCCTTCCTTGCCTTCCGTTACTCTTTGCTTGCCTTCCGTGCATTGCCTAGCCTTGCGTTGTCCTGCCTTAGCCTTGCCTCGCCTGACCGTGCCTTGCCTTGCGTTACCCTTTCCTTGCCTTGCCGTGCATTGCCTAGTCCTGCGTTGTCGTGCCTTAGCCTTGTTTCCCCTTACCGTGCCGTTCCTTCCGTTACCCTTGCCTTCCCTTGCTTTCCCTTGCCTTTCTTTCCTTCCGTTACTCTTTCCTTGCCTTGCCGAGCACTGCCTAGCCTTGCGTTGTCGTGCATTAGCCTTGCCTCGCCTGACCGTGCCTTGCCTTGCGTTATGCTTTCCTTGCCTTGCCGTGCATTGCCTAGCCCTGCATTGTCGTGCATTAGCCTTGCCTTTCCTCACCGTGCCTTGCCTTGCGTTACCCTTTCCTTGCTTGGCCGTGCATTGCCTAGCCGTGCGTTGCCGTGCCTTACCCTTGTTTCCCCTTGCCGTGCCTTGCCTTTTGTTACACTTGCCTTGCCTTGCTTTGCCTTGCCTTCCTCTCCTTCCGTTACTCTTTCCTTGCCTAGCCGTGCATTGCCTAGCCTTGCGTTGTCGTGCCTTAGCCTTGCCTCGCCTGACCGTGCATTGCCTTGCGTTACTCTTTCCTTGCCTTGCCGTGCATTGCCTAGCCTTGCGTTGTCGTGCATTAGCCTTGCCTCGCCTGACCGTGCCTTGCCTTGCGTTACCCTTTCCTTGCCTTGCCGTGCATTGCCTAGCCGTGCTTTTTCGTGCATTAGCGTTGCCTCGCCTGACCGTGCCTTGCCTTGCGTTATCCTTTCCTTGCCTTGCCGTGCATTGCCTAGTCCTGCGTTGTCGTGCCTTAGGCTTGTTTCCCCTTAACGTGCCGTTCCGTCCGTTGCCCTTGCCTACCCTTGCTTTCCCTTGCCTTCCTTGCCTTCCGTTACTCTTTACTTACCTTCCGTGCATTGCCTAGCCTTGCGTTGTCGTGCCTTAGCCTTGCGTCGCCTGACCGTGCCTTGCCTTGCGTTACCCTTTCTTTGCCTTGCCGTGCATTGCCTAGTCCTGCGTTGTCGTGCCTTAGCCTTGTTTCCCCGTACCGTGCCGTTCCTTCCGTTAGCCTTGCCTTCCCTTGCTTTCCCTTGCCTTTCTTTCCTTCCGTTACTCTTTCCTTGCCTAGCCGTGCACTGCCTAGCCGTGCGTTGTCGTGCCTTAGCCTTGTTTCCCCTTGCTGTGCCGTTCCTTCCGTTACACTTGCCTTGCCTTTCTTTGCCTTGCCTTCCTTTCCTTCCGTTACTCTTTCCTTGCCTAGCCGTGCACTGCCTAGCCTTGCGTTGTCGTGCCTTAGCCTTTGCTCGCCTGACCGTGCCTTGCCTTGCGTTACCCTTTCCTTGCTTGGCCGTGCATTGCCTAGCCGTGCGTTGCCGTGCCTTACCCTTGTTTCCCTTTGCCGTGCCTTGCCTTTTGTTACACTTGCCTTGCCTTGCTTTGCCTTGCCTTCCTCTCCTTCCGTTACTCTTTCCTTGCCTAGCCGTGCATTGCCTAGCCTTGCGTTGTCGTGCATTAGCCTTGCCTCGCCTGACCGTGCCTTGCCTTGCGTTACCCTTTCTTTGCCTTGCCGTGCATTGCCTAGTCCTGCGTTGTCGTGCCTTAGCCTTGTTTCCCCTTACCGTGCCGTTCCTTCCGTTACCCTTGCCTTCCCTTGCTTTCCCTTGCCTTTCTTTCCTTCCCTTACTCTTTCCTTGCCTTGCCGAGCACTGCCTAGCCTTGCGTTGTCGTGCATTAGCCTTGCCTCGCCTGACCGTGCCTTGCCTTGCGTTATGCTTTCCTTGCCTTGCCGTGCATTGCCTAGCCCTGCATTGTCGTGCATTAGCCTTGCCTTTCCTCACCGTGCCTTGCCTTGCGTTACCCTTTCCTTGCTTGGCCGTGCATTGCCTAGCCCTGCATTGTCGTGCATTAGCCTTGCCTTTCCTCACCGTACCTTGCCTTGCGTTACCCTTTCCTTGCCTTGCCGTGCACTGCCTAGCCTTGCGTTGTCGTGCCTTACCCTTGTTTCCCCTTGCCGTGCCGTGCCTTTTGTTACACTTGCCTTGCCTTGCATTGCTTTGCCTTCCTTTCCTTCCGTTACTCTTTCCTTGCCTAGCCGTGCATTGCCTAGCCTTGCGTTGTCGTGCATTAGCCTTGCCTCGCCTGACCGTGCCTTGCCTTGCGTTACCCTTTCCTTCCCTTGCCGTGCATTGCGTAGCCGTGCGTTGTCTTGCCTTAGCCTTGTTTCCCCTTGCTGTGCCGTTTCTTCCGTTACACGTGCCTTGCCTTACTTTGCCTTGCCTTCCTTTCCTTCCCTTTCCTTGCCTAGCCGTGCACTGCCTAGCCGTGCGTTGTCGTGCCTTAGCCTTGTTTCCGCTTACCGTGCCGTTCCTTCCTTTACCTTTGCCTTCCCTTGCCTTCCTTGCCTTCCGTTACTCTTTGCTTGCCTTCCGTGCATTGCCTAGCCTTGCGTTGTCCTGCCTTAGCCTTGCCTCGCCTGACCGTGCCTTGCCTTGCGTTACCCTTTCCTTGCCTTGCCGTGCATTGCCTAGTCCTGCGTTGTCGTGCCTTAGCCTTGTTTCCCCTTACCGTGCCGTTCCTTCCGTTACCCTTGCCTTCCCTTGCTTTGCCTTGCCTTTCTTTCCTTCCGTTACTCTTTCCTTGCCTAGCCGTGCACTGCCTAGCCTTGCGTTGTCGTGCATTAGCCTTGCCTCGCCTGACCGTGCCTTGCCTTGCATTATGCTTTCCTTGCCTTGCCGTGCATTGCCTAGCCCTGCATTGTCGTGCATTAGCCTTGCCTTTCCTCACCGTGCCTTGCCTTGCGTTACCCTTTCCTTGCTTGGCCGTGCATTGTGTAGCCGTGCGTTGCCGTGCCTTACCCTTGTTTCCCCTTGCCGTGCCTTGCCTTTTGTTACACTTGCCTTGCCTTGCTTTGCCTTGCCTTCCTCTCCTTCCGTTACTCTTTCCTTGCCTAGCCGTGCATTGCCTAGCCTTGCGTTGTCGTGCCTTACCCTTGCCTCGCCTGACCGTGCATTGCCTTGCGTTACTCTTTCCTTGCCTTGCCGTGCATTGCCTAGCCTTGCTTTGTCGTGCATTAGCCTTGCCTCGCCTGACCGTGCCTTGCCTTGCGTTACCCTTTCCTTGCCTTGTCGTGCATTGCCTAGCCGTGCTTTTTCGTGCATTAGCGTTGCCTCGCCTGACCGTGCCTTGCCTTGCGTTACCCTTTCCTTGCCTTGCCGTGCATTGCCTAGTCCTGCGTTGTCGTGCCTTAGGCTTGTTTCCCCTTAACGTGCCGTTCCGTCCGTTGCCGTTGCCTACCCTTGCTTTCCCTTGCCTTCCTTGCCTTCCGTTACTCTTTACTTACCTTCCGTTCATTGCCTAGCCTTGCGTTGTCGTGCCTTAGCCTTGCGTCGCCTGACCGTGCCTTGCCTTGCGTTACCCTTTCTTTGCCTTGCCGTGCATTGCCTAGTCCTGCGTTGTCGTGCCTTAGCCTTGTTTCCCCGTACCGTGCCGTTCCTTCCGTTAGCCTTGCCTTCCCTTGCTTTCCCTTGCCTTTCTTTCCTTCCGTTACTCTTTCCTTGCCTAGCCGTGCACTGCCTAGCCGTGCGTTGTCGTGCCTTAGCCTTGTTTCCCCTTGCTGTGCCGTTCCTTCCGTTACACTTGCCTTGCCTTTCTTTGCCTTGCCTTCCTTTCCTTCCGTTACTCTTTCCTTGCCTAGCCGTGCACTGCCTAGCCTTGCGTTGTCGTGCCTTAGCCTTTGCTCGCCTGACCGTGCCTTGCCTTGCGTTACCCTTTCCTTGCTTGGCCGTGCATTGCCTAGCCGTGCGTTGCCGTGCCTTACCCTTGTTTCCCTTTGCCGTGCCTTGCCTTTTGTTACACTTGCCTTGCCTTGCTTTGCCTTGCCTTCCCCTCCTTCCGTTACTCTTTCCTTGCCTAGCCGTGCATTGCCTAGCCTTGCGTTGTCGTGCATTAGCCTTGCCTCGCCTGACCGTGCCTTGCCTTGCGTTACCCTTTCTTACCCTTGTTTCCCTTTGCCGTGCCTTGCCTTTTGTTACACTTGCCTTGCCTTGCTTTGCCTTGCCTTCCTCTCCTTCCGTTACTCTTTCCTTGCCTAGCCGTGCATTGCCTAGCCTTGCGTTGTCGTGCATTAGCCTTGCCTCGCCTGACCGTGCCTTGCCTTGCGTTACCCTTTCTTTGCCTTGCCGTGCATTGCCTAGTCCTGCGTTGTCGTGCCTTAGCCTTGTTTCCCCTTACCGTGCCGTTCCTTCCGTTACCCTTGCCTTCCCTTGCTTTCCCTTGCCTTTCTTTCCTTCCCTTACTCTTTCCTTGCCTTGCCGAGCACTGCCTAGCCTTGCGTTGTCGTGCATTAGCCTTGCCTCGCCTGACCGTGCCTTGCCTTGCGTTATGCTTTCCTTGCCTTGCCGTGCATTGCCTAGCCCTGCATTGTCGTGCATTAGCCTTGCCTTTCCTCACCGTGCCTTGCCTTGCGTTACCCTTTCCTTGCTTGGCCGTGCATTGCCTAGCCGTGCGTTGCCGTGCCTTACCCTTGTTTCCCCTTGCCGTGCCTTGCCTTTTGTTACACTTGCCTTGCCTTGCTTTGCCTTGCCTTCCTCTCCTTCCGTTACTCTTTCCTTGCCTAGCCGTGCATTGCCTAGCCTTGCGTTGTCGTGCATTAGCCTTGCCTCGCCTGACCGTGCCTTGCCTTGCGTTACCCTTTCTTTGCCTTGCCGTGCATTGCCTAGTCCTGCGTTGTCGTGCCTTAGCCTTGTTTCCCCTTACCGTGCCGTTCCTTCCGTTACCCTTGCCTTCCCTTGCTTTGCCTTGCCTTTCTTTCCTTCCGTTACTCTTTCCTTGCCTTGCCGAGCACTGCCTAGCCTTGCGTTGTCGTGCATTAGCCTTGCCTCGCCTGACCGTGCCTTGCCTTGCGTTATGCTTTCCTTGCCTTGCCGTGCATTGCCTAGCCCTGCATTGTAGTGCATTAGCCTTGCCTTTCCTCACCGTGCCTTGCCTTGCGTTACCCTTTCCTTGCTTGGCCGTGCATTGCCTAGCCGTGCGTTGTCGTGCCTTACCCTTGTTTCCCCTTGCCGTGCCTTGCCTTTTGTTACACTTGCCTTGCCTTGCTTTGCCTTGCCTTCCTCTCCTTCCGTTACTCTTTCCTTTCCTAGCCGTGCATTGCCTAGCCTTGCGTTGTCGTGCATTAGCCTTGCCTCGCCTGACCGTGCCTTGCCTTGCGTTACCCTTTCTTTGCCTTGCCGTGCATTGCCTAGTCCTGCGTTGTCGTGCCTTAGCCTTGTTTCCCCTTACCGTGCCGTTCCTTCCGTTACCCTTGCCTTTCCTTGCTTTCCCTTGCCTTTCTTTCCTTCCGTTACTCTTTCCTTGCCTTGCCGAGCACTGCCTAGCCTTGCGTTGTCGTGCATTAGCCTTGCCTCGCCTGACCGTGCAATGCCTTGCGTTACCCTTTCCTTGCCTTGCCGGGCATTGCCTAGTCCTGCGTTGTCGTGCCTTAGGCTTGTTTCCCCTTAACGTGCCGTTCCGTCCGTTGGCCTTGCCTACCCTTGCTTTCCCTTGCCTTCCTTGCCTTCCGTTACTCTTAACTTACCTTCCGTGCATTGCGTAGCCTTGCGTTGTCGTGCCTTAGCCTTGCGTCGCCTGACCGTGCCTTGCCTTGCGTTACCCTTTCTTTCCCTTTCCGTGCATTGCCTAGTCCTGCGTTGTCGTGCCTTAGCCTTGTTTCCCCGTACCGTGCCGTTCCTTCCGTTAGCCTTGCCTTCCCTTGCTTTCCCTTGCCTTTCTTTCCTTCCGTTACTCTTTCCTTGCCTTGCCGAGCACTGCCTAGCCTTGCGTTGTCGTGCATTAGCCTTGCCTCGCCTGACCGTGCATTGCCTTGCGTTACCCTTTCCTTGCCTTGCCGTGCATTGCCTAGCCTTGCGTTGTCGTGCATTAGCCTTGCCTCGCCTGACCGTGCCTTGCCTTGCGTTACCCTTTCATTGCCTAGCCGTGCGTTGCCGTGCCTTACCCTTGTTTCCCCTTGCCGTGCCTTGCCTTTTGTTACACTTGCCTTGCCTTGCTTTGCCTTGCCTTCCTCTCCTTCCGTTACTCTTTCCTTGCCTAGCCGTGCATTGCCTAGCCTTGCGTTGTCGTGCATTAGCCTTGCCTCGCCTGACCGTGCCTTGCCTTGCGTTACCCTTTCTTTGCCTTGCCGTGCATTGCCTAGTCCTGCGTTGTCGTGCCTTAGCCTTGTTTCCCCTTACCGTGCCGTTCCTTCCGTTACCCTTGCCTTCCCTTGCTTTCCCTTGCCTTTCTTTCCTTCCCTTACTCTTTCCTTGCCTTGCCGAGCACTGCCTAGCCTTGCGTTGTCGTGCATTAGCCTTGCCTCGCCTGACCGTGCCTTGCCTTGCGTTATGCTTTCCTTGCCTTGCCGTGCATTGCCTAGCCATGCATTGTCGTGCATTAGCCTTGCCTTTCCTCACCGTGCCTTGCCTTGCGTTACCCTTTCCTTGCTTGGCCGTGCATTGCCTAGCCGTGCGTTGCCGTGCCTTACCCTTGTTTCCCCTTGCCGTGCCTTGCCTTTTGTTACACTTGCCTTGCCTTGCTTTGCCTTGCCTTCCTCTCCTTCCGTTACTCTTTCCTTGCCTAGCCGTGCATTGCCTAGCCTTGCGTTGTCGTGCATTAGCCTTGCCTCGCCTGACCGTGCCTTGCCTTGCGTTACCCTTTCTTTGCCTTGCCGTGCATTGCCTAGTCCTGCGTTGTCGTGCCTTAGCCTTGTTTCCCCTTACCGTGCCGTTCCTTCCGTTACCCTTGCCTTCCCTTGCTTTCCCTTGCCTTTCTTTCCTTCCGTTACTCTTTCCTTGCCTTGCCGAGCACTGCCTAGCCTTGCGTTGTCGTGCATTAGCCTTGCCTCGCCTGACCGTGCATTGCCTTGCGTTACCCTTTCCTTGCCTTGCCGTGCATTGCCTAGCCTTGCGTTGTCGTGCATTAGCCTTGCCTCGCCTGACCGTGCCTTGCCTTGCGTTACCCTTTCCTTGCCTTGCCGTGCATTGCCTAGCCGTGCTTTTTCGTGCATTAGCGTTGCCTCGCCTGACCGTGCCTTGCCTTGCATTACCCTTTCCTTGCCTTGCCGTGCATTGCCTAGTCCTGCGTTGTCGTGCCTTAGGCTTGTTTCCCCTTAACGTGCCGTTCCGTCCGTTGCCCTTGCCTACACTTGCTTTCCCTTGCCTTCCTTGCCTTCCGTTACTCTTTACTTACCTTCCGTGCATTGCCTAGCCTTGCGTTGTCGTGCCTTAGCCTTGCGTCGCCTGACCGTGCCTTGCCTTGCGTTACCCTTTCTTTGCCTTGCCGTGCATTGCCTAGTCCTGCGTTGTCGTGCCTTAGCCTTGTTTCCCCGTACCGTGCCGTTCCTTCCGTTAGCCTTGCCTTCCCTTGCTTTCCCTTGCCTTTCGTTCCTTCCGTTACTCTTTCCTTGCCTAGCCGTGCACTGCCTAGCCGTGCGTTGTCGTGCCTTAGCCTTGTTTCCCCTTGCTGTGCAGTTCTTTCCGTTACACTTGCCTTGCCTTCTTTGCCTTGCCTTCCTTTCCTTCCGTTACTCTTTCCTTGCCTAGCCGTGCATTGCCTAGCCTTGCGTTGTCGTGCATTAGCCTTGCCTCGCCTGACCGTGCCTTGCCTTGCGTTACCCTTTCCTTGCCTTTCCTTGCATTGCCTAGTCCCGAGTTGTCGTGCCTTAGCCTTGTTTCCGCTTACCGTGCCGTTCCTTCCGTTACCTTTGCCTTCCCTTGCCTTCCTTGCCTTCCGTTACTCTTTGCTTGCCTTCCGTGCATTGCCTAGCCTTGCGTTGTCCTGCCTTAGCCTTGCCTCGCCTGACCGTGCCTTGCCTTGCGTTACCCTTTCCTTGCCTTGCCGTGCATAGCCTAATCCTGCGTTGTCGTGCCTTAGCCTTGTTTCCCCTTACCGTGCCGTTCCTTCCGTTACCCTTGCCTTCCCTTGCTTTCCCTTGCCTTTCTTTCCTTCCGTTACTCTTTCCTTGCCTTGCCGAGCACTGCCTAGCCTTGCGTTGTCGTGCATTAGCCTTGCCTCGCCTGACCGTGCCTTGCCTTGCGTTATGCTTTCCTTACCTTGCCGTGCATTGCCTAGCCCTGCATTGTCGTGCATTAGCCTTGCCTTTCCTCACCGTGCCTTGCCTTGCGTTACCCTTTCCTTGCTTGGCCGTGCATTGCCTAGCCGTGCGTTGCCGTGCCTTACCCTTGTTTCCCCTTGCCGTGCCTTGCCTTTTGTTACACTTGCCTTGCCTTGCTTTGCCTTGCCTTCCTCTCCTTCCGTTAGGCTTTCCTTGCCTAGCCGTGCATTGCCTAGCCTTGCGTTGTCGTGCATTAGCCTTGCCTCGCCTGACCGTGCCTTGCCTTGCGTTACGCTTTCTTTGCCTTGCCGTGCATTGCCTAGTCCTGCGTTGTCGTGCCTTAGCCTTGTTTCCCCTTACCGTGCCGTTCCTTCCGTTACCCTTGCCTTCCCTTGCTTTCCCTTGCCTTTCTTTCCTTCCGTTACTCTTTCCTTGCCTTGCCGAGCACTGCCTAGCCTTGCGTTGTCGTGCCTTAGCCTTGCCTCGCCTCACCGTGCATTGCCTTGCGTTACTCTTTACTTGCCTTGCCGTGCATTGCCTAGCCTTGCGTTGTCGTGCATTAGCCTTGCCTCGCCTGACCGTGCCTTGCCTTGCGTTACCCTTTCCTTGCTTTGCAGTGCATTGCTTAGCCGTGCTTTTTCGTGCATTAGCGTTGCCTCGCCTGACCGTGCCTTGCCTTGCGTTACCCTTTCCTTGCCTTGCCGTGCATTGCCTAGTCCTGCGTTGTCGTGCCTTAGGCTTGTTTCCCCTTAACGTGCCGTTCCGTCCGTTGCCCTTGCCTACCCTTGCTTTCACTTGCCTTCCTTGCCTTCCGTTACTCTTTACTTACCTTCCGTGCATTGCCTAGCCTTGCGTTGTCGTGCCTTAGCCTTGCGTCGCCTGACCGTGCCTTGCCTTGCGTTACCCTTTCTTTGCCTTGCCGTGCATTGCCTAGTCCTGCGTTGTCGTGCCTTAGCCTTGTTTCCCCGTACCGTGCCGTTCCTTCCGTTAGCCTTGCCTTCCCTTGCTTTCCCTTGCCTTTCTTTCCTTCCGTTACTCTTTCCTTGCCTAGCCGTGCACTGCCTAGCCGTGCGTTGTCGTGCCTTAGCCTTGTTTCCCCTTGCTGTGCCGTTCCTTCCGTTACACTTGCCTTGCCTTTCTTTGCCTTGCCTTCCTTTCCTTCCGTTACTCTTTCCTTGCCTAGCTGTGCACTGCCTAGCCTTGCGTTGTCGTGCATTAGCCTTCCCTTGCCTCACCGTACCTTGCCTTGCGTTACCCTTTCCTTGCCTTGCCGTGCACTGCCTAGCCTTGCGTTGTCGTGCCTTACCCTTGTTTCCCCTTGCCGTGCCGTGCCTTTTGTTACACTTGCCTTGCCTTGCATTGCTTTGCCTTCCTTTCCTTCCGTTACTCTTTCCTTGCCTAGCCGTGCATTGCCTAGCCTTGCGTTGTCGTGCATTAGCCTTGCCTCGCCTGACCGTGCCTTGCCTTGCGTTACCCTTTCCTTCCGTTGCCGTGCATTGCCTAGCCGTGCGCTGTCTTGCCTTAGCCTTGTTTCCCCTTGCTGTGCCGTTTCTTCCGTTACACGTGCCTTGCCTTACTTTGCCTTGCCTTCCTTTCCTTCCCTTTCCTTGCCTAGCCGTGCACTGCCTAGCCGTGCGTTGTCGTGCCTTAGCCTTGTTTCCGCTTACCGTGCCGTTCCTTCCTTTACCTTTGCCTTCCCTTGCCTTCCTTGCCTTCCGTTACTCTTTGCTTGCCTTCCGTGCATTGCCTAGCCTTGCGTTGTCCTGCCTTAGCCTTGCCTCGCTTGACCGTGCCTTGCCTTGCGTTACCCTTTCCTTGCCTTGCCGTGCATTGCCTAGTCCTGCGTTGTCGTGCCTTAGCCTTGTTTCCCCTTACCGTGCCGTTCCTTCCGTTACCCTTGCCTTCCCTTGCTTTCCCTTGCCTTTCTTTCCTTCCGTTACTCTTTCCTTGCCTTGCCGAGCACTGCCTAGCCTTGCGTTGTCGTGCATTAGCCTTGCCTCGCCTGACCGTGCCTTGCCTTGCGTTATGCTTTCCTTGCCTTGCCGTGCATTGCCTAGCCCTGCATTGTCGTGCATTAGCCTTGCTTTCCTCACCGTGCCTTGCCTTGCGTTACCCTTTCCTTGCTTGGCCGTGCATTGCCTAGCCGTGCGTTGCCGTGCCTTACCCTTGTTTCCCCTTGCCGTGCCTTGCCTTTTGTTACACTTGCCTTGCCTTGCTTTGCCTTGCCTTCCTCTCCTTCCGTTACTCTTTCCTTGCCTAGCCGTGCATTGCCTAGCCTTGCGTTGTCGTGCCTTAGCCTTGCCTCGCCTGACCGTGCATTGCCTTGCGTTACTCTTTCCTTGCCTTGCCGTGCATTGCCTAGCCTTGCGTTGTCGTGCATTAGCCTTGCCTCGCCTGACCGTGCCTTGCCTTGCGTTACCCTTTCCTTTCCTTGCCGTGCATTGCCTAGCCGTGCTTTTTCGTGCATTAGCGTTGCCTCGCCTGACCGTGCCTTGCCTTGCGTTACCCTTTCCTTGCCTTGCCGTGCATTGCCTAGTCCTGCGTTGTCGTGCCTTAGGCTTGTTTCCCCTTAACGTGCCGTTCCGTCCGTTGCCCTTGCCTACCCTTGCTTTCCCTTGCCTTCCTTGCCTTCCGTTACTCTTTACTTACCTTCCGTGCATTGCCTAGCCTTGCGTTGTCGTGCCTTAGCCTTGCGTCGCCTGACCGTGCCTTGCCTTGCGTTACCCTTTCTTTGCCTTGCCGTGCATTGCCTAGTCCTGCGTTGTCGTGCCTTAGCCTTGTTTCCCCGTACCGTGCCGTTCCTTCCGTTAGCCTTGCCTTCCCTTGCTTTCCCTTGCCTTTCTTTCCTTCCGTTACTCTTTCCTTGCCTAGCCGTGCACTGCCTAGCCGTGCGTTGTCGTGCCTTAGCCTTGTTTCCCCTTGCTGTGCCGTTCCTTCCGTTACACTTGCCTTGCCTTTCTTTGCCTTCCCTTCCTTTCCTTCCGTTACTCTTTCCTTGCCTAGCCGTGCACTGCCTAGCCTTGCGTTGTCGTGCCTTAGCCTTTGCTCGCCTGACCGTGCCTTGCCTTGCGTTACCCTTTCCTTGCTTGGCCGTGCATTGCCTAGCCGTGCGTTGCCGTGCCTTACCCTTGTTTCCCTTTGCCGTGCCTTGCCTTTTGTTACACTTGCCTTGCCTTGCTTTGCCTTGCCTTCCTCTCCTTCCGTTACTCTTTCCTTGCCTAGCCGTGCATTGCCTAGCCTTGCGTTGTCGTGCATTAGCCTTGCCTCGCCTGACCGTGCCTTGCCTTGCGTTACCCTTTCTTTGCCTTGCCGTGCATTGCCTAGTCCTGCGTTGTCGTGCCTTAGCCTTGTTTCCCCTTACCGTGCCGTTCCTTCCGTTACCCTTGCCTTCCCTTGCTTTCCCTTGCCTTTCTTTCCTTCCCTTACTCTTTCCTTGCCTTGCCGAGCACTGCCTAGCCTTGCGTTGTCGTGCATTAGCCTTGCCTCGCCTGACCGTGCCTTGGCTTGCGTTATGCTTTCCTTGCCTTGCCGTGCATTGCCTAGCCCTGCATTGTCGTGCATTAGCCTTGCCTTTCCTCACCGTGCCTTGCCTTGCGTTACCCTTTCCTTGCTTGGCCGTGCATTGCCTAGCCCTGCATTGTCGTGCATTAGCCTTGCCTTTCCTCACCGTACCTTGCCTTGCGTTACCCTTTCCTTGCCTTGCCGTGCACTGCCTAGCCTTGCGTTGTCGTGCCTTACCCTTGTTTCCCCTTGCCGTGCCGTGCCTTTTGTTACACTTGCCTTGCCTTGCATTGCTTTGCCTTCCTTTCCTTCCGTTACTCTTTCCTTGCCTAGCCGTGCATTGCCTAGCCTTGCGTTGTCGTGCATTAGCCTTGCCTCGCCTGACCGTGCCTTGCCTTGCGTTACCCTTTCCTTCCCTTGCCGTGCATTGCGTAGCCGTGCGTTGTCTTGCCTTAGCCTTGTTTCCCCTTGCTGTGCCGTTTCTTCCGTTACACGTGCCTTGCCTTACTTTGCCTTGCCTTCCTTTCCTTCCCTTTCCTTGCCTAGCCGTGCACTGCCTAGCCGTGCGTTGTCGTGCCTTAGCCTTGTTTCCGCTTACCGTGCCGTTCCTTCCTTTACCTTTGCCTTCCCTTGCCTTCCTTGCCTTCCGTTACTCTTTGCTTGCCTTCCGTGCATTGCCTAGCCTTGCGTTGTCCTGCCTTAGCCTTGCCTCGCCTGACCGTGCCTTGCCTTGCGTTACCCTTTCCTTGCCTTGCCGTGCATTGCCTAGTCCTGCGTTGTCGTGCCTTAGCCTTGTTTCCCCTTACCGTGCCGTTCCTTCCGTTACCCTTGCCTTCCCTTGCTTTGCCTTGCCTTTCTTTCCTTCCGTTACTCTTTCCTTGCCTTGCCGAGCACTGCCTAGCCCTGCGTTGTCGTGCATTAGCCTTGCCTCGCCTGACCGTGCCTTGCCTTGCGTTATGCTTTCCTTGCCTTGCCGTGCATTGCCTAGCCCTGCATTGTCGTGCATTAGCCTTGCCTTTCCTCACCGTGCCTTGCCTTGCGTTACCCTTTCCTTGCTTGGCCGTGCATTGCCTAGCCGTGCGTTGCCGTGCCTTACCCTTGTTTCCCCTTGCCGTGCCTTGCCTTTTGTTACACTTGCCTTGCCTTGCTTTGCCTTGCCTTCCTCTCCTTCCGTTACTCTTTCCTTGCCTAGCCGTGCATTGCCTAGCCTTGCGTTGTCGTGCCTTAGCCTTGCCTCGCCTGACCGTGCATTGCCTTGCGTTACTCTTTCCTTGCCTTGCCGTGCATTGCCTAGCCTTGCTTTGTCGTGCATTAGCCTTGCCTCGCCTGACCGTGCCTTGCCTTGCGTTACCCTTTCCTTGCCTTGCCGTGCATTGCCTAGCCGTGCTTTTTCGTGCATTAGCGTTGCCTCGCCTGACCGTGCCTTGCCTTGCGTTACCCTTTCCTTGCCTTGCCGTGCATTGCCTAGTCCTGCGTTGTCGTGCCTTAGGCTTGTTTCCCCTTAACGTGCCGTTCCGTCCGTTGCCCTTGCCTACCCTTGCTTTCCCTTGCCTTCCTTGCCTTCCGTTACTCTTTACTTACCTTCCGTGCATTGCCTAGCCTTGCGTTGTCGTGCCTTAGCCTTGCGTCGCCTGACCGTGCCTTGCCTTGCGTTACCCTTTCTTTGCCTTGCCGTGCATTGCCTAGTCCTGCGTTGTCGTGCCTTAGCCTTGTTTCCCCGTACCGTGCCGTTCCTTCCGTTAGCCTTGCCTTCCCTTGCTTTCCCTTGCCTTTCTTTCCTTCCGTTACTCTTTCCTTGCCTAGCCGTGCACTGCCTAGCCGTGCGTTGTCGTGCCTTAGCCTTGTTTCCCCTTGCTGTGCCGTTCCTTCCGTTACACTTGCCTTGCCTTTCTTTGCCTTGCCTTCCTTTCCTTCCGTTACTCTTTCCTTGCCTAGCCGTGCACTGCCTAGCCTTGCGTTGTCGTGCCTTAGCCTTTGCTCGCCTGACCGTGCCTTGCCTTGCGTTACCCTTTCCTTGCTTGGCCGTGCATTGCCTAGCCGTGCGTTGCCGTGCCTTACCCTTGTTTCCCTTTGCCGTGCCTTGCCTTTTGTTACACTTGCCTTGCCTTGCTTTGCCTTGCCTTCCTCTCCTTCCGTTACTCTTTCCTTGCCTAGCCGTGCATTGCCTAGCCTTGCGTTGTCGTGCATTAGCCTTGCCTCGCCTGACCGTGCCTTGCCTTGCGTTACCCTTTCTTTGCCTTGCCGTGCATTGCCTAGTCCTGCGTTGTCGTGCCTTAGCCTTGTTTCCCCTTACCGTGCCGTTCCTTCCGTTACCCTTGCCTTCCCTTGCTTTCCCTTGCCTTTCTTTCCTTCCCTTACTCTTTCCTTGCCTTGCCGAGCACTGCCTAGCCTTGCGTTGTCGTGCATTAGCCTTGCCTCGCCTGACCGTGCCTTGCCTTGCGTTATGCTTTCCTTGCCTTGCCGTGCATTGCCTAGCCCTGCATTGTCGTGCATTAGCCTTGCCTTTCCTCACCGTGCCTTGCCTTGCGTTACCCTTTCCTTGCTTGGCCGTGCATTGCCTAGCCGTGCGTTGCCGTGCCTTACCCTTGTTTCCCCTTGCCGTGCCTTGCCTTTTGTTACACTTGCCTTGCCTTGCTTTGCCTTGCCTTCCTCTCCTTCCGTTACTCTTTCCTTGCCTAGCCGTGCATTGCCTAGCCTTGCGTTGTCGTGCATTAGCCTTGCCTCGCCTGACCGTGCCTTGCCTTGCGTTACCCTTTCTTTGCCTTGCCGTGCATTGCCTAGTCCTGCGTTGTCGTGCCTTAGCCTTGTTTCCCCTTACCGTGCCGTTCCTTCCGTTACTCTTTCCTTGCCTTGCCGAGCACTGCCTAGCCTTGCGTTGTCGTGCATTAGCCTTGCCTCGCCTGACCGTGCCTTGCCTTGCGTTAGGCTTTCCTTGCCTTGCCGTGCATTGCCTAGCCCTGCATTGTAGTGCATTAGCCTTGCCTTTCCTCACCGTGCCTTGCCTTGCGTTACCCTTTCCTTGCTTGGCCGTGCATTGCCTAGCCGTGCGTTGTCGTGCCTTACCCTTGTTTCCCCTTGCCGTGCCTTGCCTTTTGTTACACTTGCCTTGCCTTGCTTTGCCTTGCCTACCTCTCCTTCCGTTACTCTTTCCTTGCCTAGCCGTGCATTGCCTAGCCTTGCGTTGTCGTGCATTAGCCTTGCCTCGCCTGACCGTGCCTTGCCTTGCGTTACCCTTTCTTTGCCTTGCCGTGCATTGCCTAGTCCTGCGTTGTCGTGCCTTAGCCTTGTTTCCCCTTACCGTGCCGTTCCTTCCGTTACCCTTGCCTTTCCTTGCTTTCCCTTGCATTTCTTTCCTTCCGTTACTCTTTCCTTGCCTTGCCGAGCACTGCCTAGCCTTGCGTTGTCGTGCATTAGCCTTGCCTCGCCTGACCGTGCAATGCCTTGCGTTACCCTTTCCTTGCCTTGCCGGGCATTGCCTAGTCCTGCGTTGTCGTGCCTTAGGCTTGTTTCCCCTTAACGTGCCGTTCCGTCCGTTGCCCTTGCCTACCCTTGCTTTCCCTTGCCTTCCTTGCCTTCCGTTACTCTTAACTTACCTTCCGTGCATTGCGTAGCCTTGCGTTGTCGTGCCTTAGCCTTGCGTCGCCTGACCGTGCCTTGCCTTGCGTTACCCTTTCTTTGCCTTTCCGTGCATTGCCTAGTCCTGCGTTGTCGTGCCTTAGCCTTGTTTCCCCGTACCGTGCCGTTCCTTCCGTTAGCCTTGCCTTCCCTTGCTTTCCCTTGCCTTTCTTTCCTTCCGTTACTCTTTCCTTGCCTTGCCGAGCACTGCCTAGCCTTGCGTTGTCGTGCATTAGCCTTGCCTCGCCTGACCGTGCATTGCCTTGCGTTACCCTTTCCTTGCCTTGCCGTGCATTGCCTAGCCTTGCGTTGTCGTGCATTAGCCTTGCCTCGCCTGACCGTGCCTTGCCTTGCGTTACCCTTTCCTTGCTTGGCCGTGCATTGCCTAGCCGTGCGTTGCCGTGCCTTACCCTTGTTTCCCCTTGCCGTGCCTTGCCTTTTGTTACACTTGCCTTGCCTTGCTTTGCCTTGCCTTCCTCTCCTTCCGTTACTCTTTCCTTGCCTAGCCGTGCATTGCCTAGCCTTGCGTTGTCGTGCATTAGCCTTGCCTCGCCTGACCGTGCCTTGCCTTGCGTTACCCTTTCTTTGCCTTGCCGTGCATTGCCTAGTCCTGCGTTGTCGTGCCTTAGCCTTGTTTCCCCTTACCGTGCCGTTCCTTCCGTTACCCTTGCCTTCCCTTGCTTTCCCTTGCCTTTCTTTCCTTCCCTTACTCTTTCCTTGCCTTGCCGAGCACTGCCTAGCCTTGCGTTGTCGTGCATTAGCCTTGCCTCGCCTGACCGTGCCTTGCCTTGCGTTATGCTTTCCTTGCCTTGCCGTGCATTGCCTAGCCCTGCATTGTCGTGCATTAGCCTTGCCTTTCCTCACCGTGCCTTGCCTTGCGTTACCCTTTCCTTGCTTGGCCGTGCATTGCCTAGCCGTGCGTTGCCGTGCCTTACCCTTGTTTCCCCTTGCCGTGCCTTGCCTTTTGTTACACTTGCCTTGCCTTGCTTTGCCTTGCCTTCCTCTCCTTCCGTTACTCTTTCCTTGCCTAGCCGTGCATTGCCTAGCCTTGCGTTGTCGTGCATTAGCCTTGCCTCGCCTGACCGTGCCTTGCCTTGCGTTACCCTTTCTTTGCCTTGCCGTGCATTGCCTAGTCCTGCGTTGTCGTGCCTTAGCCTTGTTTCCCCTTACCGTGCCGTTCCTTCCGTTACCCTTGCCTTCCCTTGCTTTCCCTTGCCTTTCTTTCCTTCCGTTACTCTTTCCTTGCCTTGCCGAGCACTGCCTAGCCTTGCGTTGTCGTGCATTAGCCTTGCCTCGCCTGACCGTGCATTGCCTTGCGTTACCCTTTCCTTGCCTTGCCGTGCATTGCCTAGCCTTGCGTTGTCGTGCATTTGCCTTGCCTCGCCTCACCGTGCCTTGCCTTGCGTTACCCTTTCCTTGCCTTGCCGTGCATTGCCTAGCCGTGCTTTTTCGTGCATTAGCGTTGCCTCGCCTGACCGTGCCTTGCCTTGCATTACCCTTTCCTTGCCTTGCCGTGCATTGCCTAGTCCTGCGTTGTCGTGCCTTAGGCTTGTTTCCCCTTAACGTGCCGTTCCGTCCGTTGCCCTTGCCTACCCTTGCTTTCCCTTGCCTTCCTTGCCTTCCGTTACTCTTTACTTACCTTCCGTGCATTGCCTAGCCTTGCGTTGTCGTGCCTTAGCCTTGCGTCGCCTGACCGTGCCTTGCCTTGCGTTACCCTTTCTTTGCCTTGCCGTGCATTGCCTAGTCCTGCGTTGTCGTGCCTTAGCCTTGTTTCCCCGTACCGTGCCGTTCCTTCCGTTAGCCTTGCCTTCCCTTGCTTTCCCTTGCCTTTCTTTCCTTCCGTTACTCTTTCCTTGCCTAGCCGTGCACTGCCTAGCCGTGCGTTGTCGTGCCTTAGCCTTGTTTCCCCTTGCTGTGCAGTTCTTTCCGTTACACTTCCCTTGCCTTCTTTGCCTTGCCTTCCTTTCCTTCCGTTACTCTTTCCTTGCCTAGCCGTGCATTGCCTAGCCTTGCGTTGTCGTGCATTAGCCTTGCCTCGCCTGACCGTGCCTTGCCTTGCGTTACCCTTTCCTTGCCTTTCCTTGCATTGCCTAGTCCCGAGTTGTCGTGCCTTAGCCTTGTTTCCGCTTACCGTGCCGTTCCTTCCTTTACCTTTGCCTTCCCTTGCCTTCCTTGCCTTCCGTTACTCTTTGCTTGCCTTCCGTGCATTGCCTAGCCTTGCGTTGTCCTGCCTTAGCCTTGCCTCGCCTGACCGTGCCTTGCCTTGCGTTACCCTTTCCTTGCCTTGCCGTGCATAGCCTAATCCTGCGTTGTCGTGCCTTAGCCTTGTTTCCCCTTACCGTGCCGTTCCTTCCGTTACCCTTGCCTTCCCTTGCTTTCCCTTGCCTTTCTTTCCTTCCGTTACTCTTTCCTTGCCTTGCCGAGCACTGCCTAGCCTTGCGTTGTCGTGCATTAGCCTTGCCTCGCCTGACCGTGCCTTGCCTTGCGTTATGCTTTCCTTACCTTGCCGTGCATTGCCTAGCCCTGCATTGTCGTGCATTAGCCTTGCCTTTCCTCACCGTGCCTTGCCTTGCGTTACCCTTTCCTTGCTTGGCCGTGCATTGCCTAGCCGTGCGTTGCCGTGCCTTACCCTTGTTTCCCCTTGCCGTGCCTTGCCTTTTGTTACACTTGCCTTGCCTTGCTTTGCCTTGCCTTCCTCTCCTTCCGTTACGCTTTCCTTGCCTAGCCGTGCATTGCCTAGCCTTGCGTTGTCGTGCATTAGCCTTGCCTCGCCTGACCGTGCCTTGCCTTGCGTTACGCTTTCTTTGCCTTGCCGTGCATTGCCTAGTCCTGCGTTGTCGTGCCTTAGCCTTGTTTCCCCTTACCGTGCCGTTCCTTCCGTTACCCTTGCCTTCCCTTGCTTTCCCTTGCCTTTCTTTCCTTCCGTTACTCTTTACTTACCTTCCGTGCATTGCCTAGCCTTGCGTTGTCGTGCCTTAGCCTTGCGTCGCCTGACCGTGCCTTGCCTTGCGTTACCCTTTCTTTGCCTTGCCGTGCATTGCCTAGTCCTGCGTTGTCGTGCCTTAGCCTTGTTTCCCCGTACCGTGCCGTTCCTTCCGTTAGCCTTGCCTTCCCTTGCTTTCCCTTGCCTTTCTTTCCTTCCGTTACTCTTTCCTTGCCTAGCCGTGCACTGCCTAGCCGTGCGTTGTCGTGCCTTAGCATTGTTTCCCCTTGCTGTGCCGTTCCTTCCGTTACACTTGCCTTGCCTTTCTTTGCCTTGCCTTCCTTTCCTTCCGTTACTCTTTCCTTGCCTAGCTGTGCACTGCCTAGCCTTGCGTTGTCGTGCATTAGCCTTCACTTGCCTCACCGTACCTTGCCTTGCGTTACCCTTTCCTTGCCTTGCCGTGCACTGCCTAGCCTTGCGTTGTCGTGCCTTACCCTTGTTTCCCCTTGCCGTGCCGTGCCTTTTGTTACACTTGCCTTGCCTTGCATTGCTTTGCCTTCCTTTCCTTCCGTTACTCTTTCCTTGCCTAGCCGTGCATTGCCTAGCCTTGCGTTGTCGTGCATTAGCCTTGCCTCGCCTGACCGTGCCTTGCCTTGCGTTACCCTTTCCTTCCCTTGCCGTGCATTGCCTAGCCGTGCGCTGTCTTGCCTTAGCCTTGTTTCCCCTTGCTGTGCCGTTTCTTCCGTTACACGTGCCTTGCCTTACTTTGCCTTGCCTTCCTTTCCTTCCCTTTCCTTGCCTAGCCGTGCACTGCCTAGCCGTGCGTTGTCGTGCCTTAGCCTTGTTTCCGCTTACCGTGCCGTTCCTTCCTTTACCTTTGCCTTCCCTTGCCTTCCTTGCCTTCCGTTACTCTTTGCTTGCCTTCCGTGCATTGCCTAGCCTTGCGTTGTCCTGCCTTAGCCTTGCCTCGCCTGACCGTGCCTTGCCTTGCGTTACCCTTTCCTTGCCTTGCCGTGCATTGCCTAGTCCTGCGTTGTCGTGCCTTAGCCTTGTTTCCCCTTACCGTGCCGTTCCTTCCGTTACCCTTGCCTTCCCTTGCTTTCCCTTGCCTTTCTTTCCTTCCGTTACTCTTTCCTTGCCTTGCCGAGCACTGCCTAGCCTTGCGTTGTCGTGCATTAGCCTTGCCTCGCCTGACCGTGCCTTGCCTTGCGTTATGCTTTCCTTGCCTTGCCGTGCATTGCCTAGCCCTGCATTGTCGTGCATTAGCCTTGCCTTTCCTCACCGTGCCTTGCCTTGCGTTACCCTTTCCTTGCTTGGCCGTGCATTGCCTAGCCGTGCGTTGCCGTGCCTTACCCTTGTTTCCCCTTTGCCGTGCCTTGACTTTTGTTACACTTGCCTTGCCTTGCTTTGCCTTGCCTTCCTCTCCTTCCGTTACTCTTTCCTTGCCTAGCCGTGCATTGCCTAGCCTTGCGTTGTCGTGCCTTAGCCTTGCCTCGCCTGACCGTGCATTGCCTTGCGTTACTCTTTCCTTGCCTTGCCGTGCATTGCCTAGCCGTGCTTTTTCGTGCATTAGCGTTGCCTCGCCTGACCGTGCCTTGCCTTGCTTTACCCTTTCCTTGCCTTGCCGTGCATTGCCTAGTCCTGCGTTGTCGTGCCTTAGGCTTGTTTCCCCTTAACGTGCCGTTCCGTCCGTTGCCCTTGCCTACCCTTGCTTTCCCTTGCCTTCCCTGCCTTCCGATACTCTTTACTTACCTTCCGTGCATTGCCAAGCCTTGCGTTGTCGTGCCTTAGCCTTGTTTCCCCTTGCTGTGCCGTTCCTTCCGTTACACTTGCCTTGCCTTTCTTTGCCTTGCCTTCCTTTCCTTCCGTTACTCTTTCCTTGCCTAGCCGTGCACTGCCTAGCCTTGCGTTGTCGTGCATTAGCCTTCCCTTGCCTCACCGTACCTTGCCTTGCGTTACCCTTTCCTTGCCTTGCCGTGCACTGCCTAGCCTTGCGTTGTCGTGCCTTACCCTTGTTTCCCCTTGCCGTGCCGTGCCTTTTGTTACACTTGCCTTGCCTTGCTTTGCTTTGCCTTCCTTTCCTTCCGTTACTCTTTCCTTGCCTAGCCGTGCACTGCCTAGCCTTGCGTTGTCGTGCATTAGCCTTGCCTCGCCTGACCGTGCCTTGCCTTGCGTTACCCTTTCCTTCCCTTGCCGTGCATTGCCTAGCCGTGCGTTGTCTTGCCTTAGCCTTGTTTCCCCTTGCTGTGCCGTTTCTTCCGTTACACTTGCCTTGCCTTACTTTGCCTTGCCTTCCTTTCCTTCCGTTACTCTTTCCTTGCCTAGCCGTGCACTGCCTAGCCTTGCGTTGTCGTGCCTTAGCCTTGGCTCGCCTGACCGTGCCTTGCCTTGCGTTACCCTTTCCTTGCTTGGCCGTGCATTGCCTAGCCGTGCGTTGCCGTGCCTTACCCTTGTTTCCCCTTGCCGTGCCTTGCCTTTTGTTACACTTGCCTTGCCTTGCTTTGCCTTGCCTTCCTCTCCTTCCGTTACTCTTTCCTTGCCTAGCCGTGCATTGCCTAGCCTTGCGTTGTCGTGCATTAGCCTTGCCTCGCCAGACCGTGCCTTGCCTTGCGTTACCCTTTCTTTGCCTTGCCGTGCATTGCCTAGTCCTGCGTTGTCGTGCCTTAGCCTTGTTTCCCCTTACCGTGCCGTTCCTTCCGTTACCCTTGCCTTCCCTTGCTTTCCCTTGCCTTTCTTTCCTTCCCTTACTCTTTCCTTGCCTTGCCGAGCACTGCCTAGCCTTGCGTTGTCGTGCATTAGCCTTGCCTCGCCTGACCGTGCCTTGCCTTGCGTTATGCTTTCCTTGCCTTGCCGTGCATTGCCTAGCCCTGCATTGTCGTGCATTAGCCTTGCCTTTCCTCACCGTGCCTTGCCTTGCGTTACCCTTTCCTTGCTTGGCCGTGCATTGCCTAGCCGTGCGTTGCCGTGCCTTACCCTTGTTTCCCCTTGCCGTGCCTTGCCTTTTGTTACACTTGCCTTGCCTTGCTTTGCCTTGCCTTCCTCTCCTTCCGTTACTCTTTCCTTGCCTAGCCGTGCATTGCCTAGCCTTGCGTTGTCGTGCATTAGCCTTGCCTCGCCTGACCGTGCCTTGCCTTGCGTTACCCTTTCTTTGCCTTGCCGTGCATTGCCTAGTCCTGCGTTGTCGTGCCTTAGCCTTGTTTCCCCTTACCGTGCCGTTCCTTCCGTTACCCTTGCCTTCCCTTGCTTTCCCTTGCCTTTCTTTCCTTCCGTTACTCTTTCCTTGCCTTGCCGAGCACTGCCTAGCCTTGCGTTGTCGTGCATTAGCCTTGCCTCGCCTGACCGTGCCTTGCCTTGCGTTATGCTTTCCTTGCCTTGCCGTGCATTGCCTAGCCCTGCATTGTAGTGCATTAGCCTTGCCTTTCCTCACCGTGCCTTGCCTTGCGTTACCCTTTCCTTGCTTGGCCGTGCATTGCCTAGCCGTGCGTTGCCGTGCCTTACCCTTGTTTCCCCTTGCCGTGCCTTGCCTTTTGTTACACTTGCCTTGCCTTGCTTTGCCTTGCCTTCCTCTCCTTCCGTTACTCTTTCCTTGCCTAGCCGTGCATTGCCTAGCCTTGCGTTGTCGTGCATTAGCCTTGCCTCGCCTGACCGTGCCTTGCCTTGCGTTACCCTTTCTTTGCCTTGCCGTGCATTGCCTAGTCCTGCGTTGTCGTGCCTTAGCCTTGTTTCCCCTTACCGTGCCGTTCCTTCCGTTACCCTTGCCTTCCCTTGCTTTCCCTTGCCTTTCTTTCCTTCCGTTACTCTTTCCTTGCCTTGCCGAGCACTGCCTAGCCTTGCGTTGTCGTGCATTAGCCTTGCCTCGCCTGACCGTGCAATGCCTTGCGTTACCCTTTCCTTGCCTTGCCGGGCATTGCCTAATCCTGCGTTGTCGTGCCTTAGGCTTGTTAACCCTTAACGTGCCGTTCCGTCCGTTGCCCTTGCCTACCCTTGCTTTCCCTTGCCTTCCTTGCCTTCCGTTACTCTTTACTTACCTTCCGTGCATTGCCTAGCCTTGCGTTGTCGTGCCTTAGCCTTGCGTCGCCTGACCGTGCCTTGCCTTGCGTTACCCTTTCTTTGCCTTGCCGTGCATTGCCTAGTCCTGCGTTGTCGTGCCTTAGCCTTGTTTCCCCGTACCGTGCCGTTCCTTCCGTTAGCCTTGCCTTCCCTTGCTTTCCCTTGCCTTTCTTTCCTTCCGTTACTCTTTCCTTGCCTTGCCGAGCACTGCCTAGCCTTGCGTTGTCGTGCATTAGCCTTGCCTCGCCTGACCGTGCATTGCCTTGCGTTACCCTTTCCTTGCCTTGCCGTGCATTACCTAGCGTTGCGTTGTCGTGCCTTAGCCTTGCCTCGCCTGACCGTGCCTTGCCTTGCGTTACCCTTTCCTTGCTTGGCCGTGCATTGCCTAGCCGTGCGTTGCCGTGCCTTACCCTTGTTTCCCCTTGCCGTGCCTTGCCTTTTGTTACACTTGCCTTGCCTTGCTTTGCCTTGCCTTCCTCTCCTTCCGTTACTCTTTCCTTGCCTAGCCGTGCATTGCCTAGCCTTGCGTTGTCGTGCATTAGCCTTGCCTCGCCTGACCGTGCCTTGCCTTGCGTTACCCTTTCTTTGCCTTGCCGTGCATTGCCTAGTCCTGCGTTGTCGTGCCTTAGCCTTGTTTCCCCTTACCGTGCCGTTCCTTCCGTTACCCTTGCCTTCCCTTGCTTTCCCTTGCCTTTCTTTCCTTCCCTTACTCTTTCCTTGCCTTGCCGAGCACTGCCTAGCCTTGCGTTGTCGTGCATTAGCCTTGCCTCGCCTGACCGTGCCTTGCCTTGCGTTATGCTTTCCTTGCCTTGCCGTGCATTGCCTAGCCCTGCATTGTCGTGCATTAGCCTTGCCTTTCCTCACCGTGCCTTGCCTTGCGTTACCCTTTCCTTGCTTGGCCGTGCATTGCCTAGCCGTGCGTTGCCGTGCCTTACCCTTGTTTCCCCTTGCCGTGCCTTGCCTTTTGTTACACATGCCTTGCCTTGCTTTGCCTTGCCTTCCTCTCCTTCCGTTACTCTTTCCTTGCCTAGCCGTGCATTGCCTAGCCTTGCGTTGTCGTGCATTAGCCTTGCCTCGCCTGACCGTGCCTTGCCTTGCGTTACCCTTTCTTTGCCTTGCCGTGCATTGCCTAGTCCTGCGTTGTCGTGCCTTAGCCTTGTTTCCCCTTACCGTGCCGTTCCTTCCGTTACCCTTGCCTTCCCTTGCTTTCCCTTGCCTTTCTTTCCTTCCGTTACTCTTTCCTTGCCTTGCCGAGCACTGCCTAGCCTTGCGTTGTCGTGCATTAGCCTTGCCTCGCCTGACCGTGCCTTGCCTTGCGTTATGCTTTCCTTGCCTTGCCGTGCATTGCCTAGCCCTGCATTGTAGTGCATTAGCCTTGCCTTTCCTCACCGTGCCTTGCCTTGCGTTACCCTTTCCTTGCTTGGCCGTGCATTGCCTAGCCGTGCGTTGCCGTGCCTTACCCTTGTATCCCCTTGCCGTGCCTTGCCTTTTGTTACACTTGCCTTGCCTTGCTTTGCCTTGCCTTCCTCTCCTTCCGTTACTCTTTCCTTGCCTAGCCGTGCATTGCCTAGCCTTGCGTTGTCGTGCATTAGCCTTGCCTCGCCTGACCGTGCCTTGCCTTGCGTTACCATTTCTTTGCCTTGCCGTGCATTGCCTAGTCCTGCGTTGTCGTGCCTTAGCCTTGTTTCCCCTTCCCGTGCCGTTCCTTCCGTTACCCTTGCCTTCCCTTGCTTTCCCTTGCCTTTCTTTCCTTCCGTTACTCTTTCCTTGCCTTGCCGAGCACTGCCTAGCCTTGCGTTGTCGTGCATTAGCCTTGCCTCGCCTGACCGTGCCTTGCCTTGCGTTATGCTTTCCTTGCCTTGCCGTGCATTGCCTAGCCCTGCATTGTAGTGCATTAGCCTTGCCTTTCCTCACCGTGCCTTGCCTAGCGTTACCCTTTCCTTGCTTGGCCGTGCATTGCCTAGCCGTGCGTTGCCGTGCCTTACCCTTGTTTCCCCTTGCCGTGCCTTGCCTTTGGTTACACTTGCCTTGCCTTGCTTTGCCTTGCCTTCCTCTCCTTCCGTTACTCTTTCCTTGCCTAGCCGTGCATTGCCTAGCCTTGCGTTGTCGTGCATTAGCCTTGCCTCGCCTGACCGTGCCTTGCCTTGCGTTACCGTTTCTTTGCCTTGCCGTGCATTGCCTAGTCCTGCGTTGTCGTGCCTTAGCCTTGTTTCCCCTTACCGTGCCGTTCCTTCCGTTACCCTTGCCTTCCCTTGCTTTCCCTTGCCTTTCTTTCCTTCCGTTACTCTTTCCTTGCCTTGCCGAGCACTGCCTAGCCTTGCGTTGTCGTGCATTAGCCTTGCCTCGCCTGACCATGCATTGCCTTGCGTTACCCTTTCCTTGCCTTGCCGGGCATTGCCTAGTCCTGCGTTGTCGTGCCTTAGGCTTGTTTCCCCGTACCGTGCCGTTCCGTCCGTTGCCCTTGCCTACCCTTGCTTTCCCTTGCCTTCCTTGCCTTCCGTTACTCTTAACTTACCTTCCGTGCATTGCCTAGCCTTGCGTTGTCGTGCCTTAGCCTTGCGTCGCCTGACCGTGCCTTGCCTTGCGTTACCCTTTCTTTGCCTTGCCGTGCATTGCCTAGTCCTGCGTTGTCGTGCCTTAGCCTTGTTTCCCCGTACCGTGCCGTTCCTTCCGTTAGCCTTGCCTTCCCTTGCTTTCCCTTGCCTTTCTTTCCTTCCGTTACTCTTTCCCTGCCTAGCCGTGCACTGCCTAGCCGTGCGTTGTGGTGCCTTAGCCTTGTTTCCCCTTGCTGTGCCGTTCCTTCCGTTACACTTGCCTTGCCTTTCTTTGCCTTGCCTTCCTTTCCTTCCGTTACTCTTTCCTTGCCTAGCCGTGCATTGCCTAGCCTTGCGTTGTCGTGCATTAGCCTTGCCTCGCCTGACCGTGCCTTGCCTTGCGTTACCCTTTCCTTGCCTTGCCTTGCATTGCCTAGTCCTGAGTTGTCGTGCCTTAGCCTTGTTTCCGCTTACCGTGCCGTTCCTTCCTTTACCTTTGCCTTCCCTTGCCTTCCTTGCCTTCCGTTACTCTTTGCTTGCCTTCCGTGCATTGCCTAGCCTTGCGTTGTCCTGCCTTAGCCTTGCCTCGCCTGACCGTGCCTTGCCTTGCGTTACCCTTTCCTTGCCTTGCCGTGCATTGCCTAATCCTGCGTTGTCGTGCCTTAGCCTTGTTTCCCCTTACCGTGCCGTTCCTTCCGTTACCCTTGCCTTCCCTTGCTTTCCCTTGCCTTTCTTTCCTTCCGTTACTCTTTCCTTGCCTTGCCGAGCACTGCCTAGCCTTGCGTTGTCGTGCATTAGCCTTGCCTCGCCTGACCGTGCCTTGCCTTGCGTTATGCTTTCCTTACCTTGCCGTGCATTGCCTAGCCCTGCATTGTCGTGCATTAGCCTTGCCTTTCCTCACCGTGCCTTGCCTTGCGTTACCCTTTCCTTGCTTGGCCGTGCATTGCCTAGCCGTGCGTTGCCGTGCCTTACCCTTGTTTCCCCTTGCCGTGCCTTGCCTTTTGTTACACTTGCCTTGCCTTGCTTTGCCTTGCCTTCCTCTCCTTCCGTTACTCTTTCCTTGCCTAGCCGTGCATTGCCTAGCCTTGCGTTGTCGTGCATTAGCCTTGCCTCGCCTGACCGTGCCTTGCCTTGCGTTACGCTTTCTTTGCCTTGCCGTGCATTGCCTAGTCCTGCGTTGTCGTGCCTTAGCCTTGTTTCCCCTTACCGTGCCGTTCCTTCCGTTACCCTTGCCTTCCCTTGCTTTCCCTTGCCTTTCTTTCCTTCCGTTACTCTTTCCTTGCCTTGCCGAGCACTGCCTAGCCTTGCGTTGTCGTGCCTTAGCCTTGCCTCGCCTGACCGTGCATTGCCTTGCGTTACTCTTTCCTTGCCTTGCCGTGCATTGCCTAGCCTTGCCTTGTCGTGCATTAGCGTTGCCTCGCCTGACCGTGCCTTGCCTTGCGTTACCCTTTCCTTGCCTTGCCGTGCATTGCCTAGTCCTGCGTTGTCGTGCCTTAGGCTTGTTTCCCCTTAACGTGCCGTTCCATCCGTTGCCCTTGCCTACCCTTGCTTTCCCTTGCCTTCCTTGCCTTCCGTTACTCTTTACTTACCTTCCGTGCATTGCCTAGCCTTGCGTTGTCGTGCCTTAGCCTGGCGTCGCCTGACCGTGCCTTGCCTTGCGTTACCCTTTCTTTGCCTTGCCGTGCATTGCCTAGTCCTGCGTTGTCGTGCCTTAGCCTTGTTTCCCCGTACCGTGCCGTTCCTTCCGTTAGCCTTGCCTTCCCTTGCTTTCCCTTGCCTTTCTTTCCTTCCGTTACTCTTTCCTTGCCTAGCCGTGCACTGCCTAGCCGTGCGTTGTCGTGCCTTAGCCTTGTTTCCCCTTGCTGTGCCGTTCCTTCCGTTACACTTGCCTTGCCTTTCTTTGCCTTGCCTTCCTTTCCTTCCGTTACTCTTTCCTTGCCTAGCTGTGCACTGCCTAGCCTTGCGTTGTCGTGCATTAGCCTTCCCTTGCCTAACCGTACCTTGCCTTGCGTTACCCTTTCCTTGCCTTGCCGTGCACTGCCTAGCCTTGCGTTGTCTTGCCTTACCCTTGTTTCCCCTTGCCGTGCCGTGCCTTTTGTTACACTTGCCTTGCCTTGCATTGCTTTGCCTTCCTTTCCTTCCGTTACTCTTTTCTTGCCTAGCCGTGCATTGCCTAGCCTTGCGTTGTCGTGCATTAGCCTTGCCTCGCCTGACCGTGCCTTGCCTTGCGTTACCCTTTCCTTCCCTTGCCGTGCATTGCCTAGCCGTGCGTTGTCTTGCCTTAGCCTTGTTTCCCCTTGCTGTGCCGTTTCTTCCGTTACACGTGCCTTGCCTTACTTTGCCTTGCCTTCCTTTCCTTCCCTTTCCTTGCCTAGCCGTGCACTGCCTAGCCGTGCGTTGTCGTGCCTTAGCCTTGTTTCCGCTTACCGTGCCGTTCCTTCCTTTACCTTTGCCTTCCCTTGCCTTCCTTGCCTTCCGTTACGCTTTGCTTGCCTTCCGTGCATTGCCTAGCCTTGCGTTGTCCTGCCTTAGCCTTGCCTCGCCTGACCGTGCCTTGCCTTGCGTTACCCTTTCCTTGCCTGGCCGTGCATTGCCTAGTCCTGCGTTGTCGTGCCTTAGCCTTGTTTCCCCTTACCGTGCCGTTCCTTCCGTTACCCTTGCCTTCCCTTGCTTTCCCTTGCCTTTCTTTCCTTCCGTTACTCTTTCCTTGCCTTGCCGAGCACTGCCTAGCCTTGCGTTGTCGTGCATTAGCCTTGCCTCGCCTGACCGTGCCTTGCCTTGCGTTATGCTTTCCTTGCCTTGCCGTGCATTGCCTAGCCCTGCATTGTCGTGCATTAGCCTTGCCTTTCCTCACCGTGCCTTGCCTTGCGTTACCCTTTCCTTGCTTGGCCGTGCATTGCCTAGCCGTGCGTTGCCGTGCCTTACCCTTGTTTCCCCTTGCCGTGCCTTGCCTTTTGTTACACTTGCCTTGCCTTGCTTTGCCTTGCCTTCCTCTCCTTCCGTTACTCTTTCCTTGCCTAGCCGTGCATTGCCTAGCCTTGCGTTGTCGTGCCTTAGCCTTGCCTCGCCTGACCGTGCATTGCCTTGCGTTACTCTTTCCTTGCCTTGCCGTGCATTGCCTAGCCTTGCGTTGTCGTGCATTAGCCTTGCCTCGCCTGACCGTGCCTTGCCTTGCGTTACCCTTTCCTTGCCTTGCCGTGCATTGCCTAGCCGTGCTTTTTCGTGCATTAGCGTTGCCTCGCCTGACCGTGCCTTGCCTTGCGTTACCCTTTCCTTGCCTTGCCGTGCATTGCCTAGTCCTGCGTTGTCGTGCCTTAGGCTTGTTTCCCCTTAACGTGCCGTTCCGTCCGTTGCCCTTGCCTACCCTTGCTTTCCCTTGCCTTCCTTGCCTTCCGTTACTCTTTACTTACCTTCCGTGCATTGCCTAGCCTTGCGTTGTCGTGCCTTAGCCTTGCGTCGCCTGACCGTGCCTTGCCTTGCGTTACCCTTTCTTTGCCTTGCCGTGCATTGCCTAGTCCTGCGTTGTCGTGCCTTAGCCTTGTTTCCCCGTACCGTGCCGTTCCTTCCGTTAGCCTTGCCTTCCCTTGCTTTCCCTTGCCTTTCTTTCCTTCCGTTACTCTTTCCTTGCCTAGCCGTGCACTGCCTAGCCGTGCGTTGTCGTGCCTTAGCCTTGTTTCCCCTTGCTGTGCCGTTCCTTCCATTACACTTGCCTTGCCTTTCTTTGCCTTGCCTTCCTTTCCTTCCGTTACTCTTTCCTTGCCTAGCCGTGCACTGCCTAGCCTTGCGTTGTCGTGCATTAGCCTTCGCTTGCCTCACCGTACCTTGCCTTGCGTTACCCTTTCCTTGCCTTGCCGTGCACTGCCTAGCCTTGCGTTGTCGTGCCTTACCCTTGTTTCCCCTTGCCGTTCCGTGCCTTTTGTTACACTTGCCTTGCCTTGCTTTGCTTTGCCTTCCTTTCCTTCCGTTACTCTTTCCTTGCCTAGCCGTGCATTGCCTAGCCTTGCGTTGTCGTGCATTAGCCTTGCCTCGCCTGACCGTGCCTTGCCTTGCGTTACCCTTTCCTTCCCTTGCCGTGCATTGCCTAGCCGTGCGTTGTCTTGCCTTAGCCTTGTTTCCCCTTGCTGTGCCGTTTCTTCCGTTACACTTGCCTTGCCTTACTTTGCCTTGCCTTCCTTTCCTTCCGTTACTCTTTCCTTGCCTAGCCGTGCCCTGCCTAGCCTTGCGTTGTCGTGCCTTAGCCTTGGCTCGCCTGACCGTGCCTTGCCTTGCGTTACCCTTTCCTTGCTTGGCCGTGCATTGCCTAGCCGTGTGTTGCCGTGCCTTACCCTTGTTTCCCCTTGCCGTGCCTTGCCTTTTGTGACACTTGCCTTGCCTTGCTTTGCCTTGCCTTCCTCTCCTTCCGTTACTCTTTCCTTGCCTAGCCGTGCATTGCCTAGCCTTGCGTTGTCGTGCATTAGCCTTGCCTCGCCTGACCGTGCCTTGCCTTGCGTTACCCTTTCTTTGCCTTGCCGTGCATTGCCTAGTCCTGCGTTGTCGTGCCTTAGCCTTGTTTCCCCTTACCGTGCCGTTCCTTCCGTTACCCTTGCCTTCCCTTGCTTTCCCTTGCCTTTCTTTCCTTCCCTTACTCTTTCCTTGCCTTGCCGAGCACTGCCTAGCCTTGCGTTGTCGTGCATTAGCCTTGCCTCGCCTGACCGTGCCTTGCCTTGCGTTATGCTTTCCTTGCCTTGCCGTGCATTGCCTAGCCCTGCATTGTCGTGCATTAGCCTTGCCTTTCCTCACCGTGCCTTGCCTTGCGTTACCCTTTCCTTGCTTGGCCGTGCATTGCCTAGCCGTGCGTTGCCGTGCCTTACCCTTGTTTCCCCTTGCCGTGCCTTGCCTTTTGTTACACTTGCCTTGCCTTGCTTTGCCTTGCCTTCCTCTCCTTCCGTTACTCTTTCCTTGCCTAGCCGTGCAATGCCTAGCCGTGCGTTGTCGTGCCTTAGCCTTGTTTCCCCTTGCTGTGCCGTTCCTTCCGTTACACTTGCCTTGCCTTTCTTTGCCTTGCCTTCCTTTCCTTCCGTTACTCTTTCCTTGCCTAGCCGTGCACTGCCTAGCCTTGCGTTGTCGTGCATTAGCCTTCCCTTGCCTCACCGTACCTTGCCTTGCGTTACCCTTTCCTTGCCTTGCCGTGCACTGCCTAGCCTTGCGTTGTCGTGCCTTACCCATGTTTCCCCTTGCCGTGCCGTGCCTTTTGTTACACTTGCCTTGCCTTGCTTTGCTTTGCCTTCCTTTCCTTCCGTTACTCTTTCCTTGCCTAGCAGTGCATTGCCTAGCCGTGCTTTTTCGTGCATTAGCGTTGCCTCGCCTGACCGTGCCTTGCCTTGCGTTACCCTTTCCTTGCCTTGCCGTGCATTGCCTAGTCCTGCGTTGTCGTGCCTTAGGCTTGTTTCCCCTTAACGTGCCGTTCCGTCCGTTGCCCTTGCCTACCCTTGCTTTCCCTTGCCTTCCTTGCCTTCCGTTACTCTTTCCTTACCTTCCGTGCATTGCCTAGCCTTGCGTTGTCGTGCCTTAGCCTTGCGTCGCCTGACCGTGCCTTGCCTTGCGTTACCCTTTCTTTGCCTTGCCGTGCATTGCCTAGTCCTGCGTTGTCGTGCCTTAGCCTTGTTTCCCCGTACCGTGCCGTTCCTTCCGTTAGCCTTGCCTTCCCTTGCTTTCCCTTGCCTTTCTTTCCTTCCGTTACTCTTTCCTTGCCTAGCCGTGCAATGCCTAGCCGTGCGTTGTCGTGCCTTAGCCTTGTTTCCCCTTGCTGTGCCGTTCCTTCCGTTACACTTGCCTTGCCTTTCTTTGCCTTGCCTTCCTTTCCTTCCGTTACTCTTTCCTTGCCTAGCCGTGCACTGCCTAGCCTTGCGTTGTCGTGCATTAGCCTTCCCTTGCCTCACCGAACCTTGCCTTGCGTTACCCTTTCCTTGCCTTGCCGTGCACTGCCTAGCCTTGCGTTGTCGTGCCTTACCCATGTTTCCCCTTGCCGTGCCGTGCCTTTTGTTACACTTGCCTTGCCTTGCTTTGCTTTGCCTTCCTTTCCTTCCGTTACTCTTTCCTTGCCTAGCCGTGCATTGCCTAGCCGTGCTTTTTCGTGCATTAGCGTTGCCTCGCCTGACCGTGCCTTGCCTTGCGTTACCCTTTCCTTGCCTTGCCGTGCATTGCCTAGTCCTGCGTTGTCGTGCCTTAGCCTTGTTTCCCCGTACCGTGCCGTTCCTTCCGTTAGCCTTGCCTTCCCTTACTTTCCCTTGCCTTTCTTTCCTTCCGTTACTCTTTCCTTGCCTAGCCGTCACTGCCTAGCCGTGCGTTGTCGTGCCTTAGCCTTGTTTCCCCTTGCTGTGCCGTTCCTTCCGTTACACTTGCCTTGCCTTTCTTTGCCTTGCCTTCCTTTCCTTCCGTTACTCTTTCCTTGCCTAGCTGTGCACTGCCTAGCCTTGCGTTGTCGTGCATTAGCCTTCCCTTGCCTCACCGTACCTTGCCTTGCCTTACCCTTTCCTTGCCTTGCCGTGCATTGCCTAGCCGAGCGTTGTCGTGCATTAGCCTTCCCTTGCTTCACCGTGCCTTGCTTTGCGTTACCCTTTCCTTGCCTTGCCATGCATTGCCTAGCCGTGCGTTGCCGTGCCTTACCCTTGTTTCCCCTTGCCGTGGCTTGCCTTTTGTTACACTTGCCTTGCCTTGCTTTGCCTTGCTTTCCTCTCCTTCCGTTACTCTTTCCTTGCCTAGCCGTGCACTGCCTAGACTTGCGTTGTCGTGCCTTAGCCTTGCCTCGCCTGACCGTGCCTTGCCTTGCGTTACCCTTTCCTTGCCTTGCCGTGCAGTGCCTAGTCCTGCGTTGTCGTGCCTTAGCCTTGTTTCCCCTTACCGTGCCGTTGCTTCCGTTACCCTTTCCTTCCCTTGCTTTCCCTTGCCTTTCTTTCCTTCCGTTACTCTTTCCTTGCCTTCCCGAGCACTGCCTAGCCTTGCGTTATCGTGCATTAGCCTTGCCTCGCCTGACCGTGCATTGCCTTGCGTTACCCTTTCCTTCCCTTGCCGTGCATTGCCTAGTCCTGAGTTGTCGGGCCTTAGCCTTGTTTCCGCTTACCGTGCCGTTCCTTCCTTTACCTTTGCCTTCCCTTGCCTTCCGTTACTCTTTGCTTGCCTTCCGTGCATTGCCTAGCCCTGCGTTGTCCTGCCTTAGCCTTGCCTCGCCTGACCGTGCCTTGCCTTGCGTTACCCTTTCCTTGCTTGGCCGTGCATTGCCTAGCCGTGCGTTGCCGTGCCTTACCCTTGTTTCCCATTGCCGTGCCTTGCCTTTTGTTACACTTGCCTTGCCTTGCTTTGCCTTGCCTTCCTCTCCTTCCGTTACTCTTTCCTTGCCTTGCCGTGCACTGCCTAGCCTTGCGTTGTCGTGCATTAGCCTTGCCTCGCCTGACCGTGCCTTGCCTTGCGTTACCCTTTCTTTGCCTTGCCGTGCGTTGCCTAGTCCTGCGTTGTCGTGCCTTAGCCTTGTTTCCCCTTACCGTGCCGTTCCTTCCGTTACCCTTGCCTTCCCTTGCTTTCCCTTGCCTTTCTTTCCTTCCGTTACTCTTTCCTTGCTTTGCCGAGCACTGCCTAGCCTTGCGTTGTCGTGCATTAGCCTTGCCTCGCCTGACCGTGCATTGCCTTGCGTTACCCTTTCCTTGCCTTGCCGTGCATTGCCAAGCCTTGCGTTGTCGTGCATTAGCCTTGCCTCGCCTGACCGTGCCTTGCCTTGCGTTACCCTTTCCTTGCCTTGCCGTGCATTGCCTAGCCGTGCTTTTTCGTGCATTAGCCTGACCGTGCTTGCCTTGCGTTACCCTTTCATTGTGCCGTGCATTTAGTCCTGCGTTGTCGTGCCTTAGGCTTGTTTCCCCTTATCGTGCCGTTCCGTCCGTTGCCCTTGCCTACCCTTGCATTCCCTTGCCTTCCTTGCATTCCGTTACTCTTTACTTACCTTCCGTGCATTGCCTAGCCTTGCGTTGTCGTGCCTTAGCCTTGCGTCGCCTGACTGTGCCTTGCCTTGCGTTACCCTTTCTTTGCCTTGCCGTGCATTGCCTAGTCCTGCGTTGTCGTGCCTTAGCCTTGTTTCCCCGTACCGTGCCGTTCCTTCCGTTAGCCTTGCCTTCCCTTGCTTTGCCTTGCCTTTCTTTCCTTCCGTTACTCTTTCCTTGCCTAGCCGTGCACTGCCTAGCCGTGCGTTGTCGTGCCTTAGCCTTGTTTCCCCTTGCTGTGCCGTTCCTTCCGTTACACTTGCCTTGCCTTTCTTTGCCTTGCCTTCCTTGCCTTCCGTTACTCTTTCCTTGCCTAGCCGTGCATTGCCTAGCCTTGCGTTGTCGTGCATTAGCCTTGCCTCGCCTGACCGTGCCTTGCCTTGCGTTACCCTTTCCTTGCCTTGCCGTGCATTGCCTAGTCCTGAGTTGTCGTGCCTTAGCCTTGTTTCCGCTTACCGTGCCGTTCCTTCCTTTACCTTTGCCTTCCCTTGCCTTCCTTGCCTTCCGTTACTCTTTGCTTGCCTTCCGTGCATTGCCTAGCCTTGCGTTGTCCTGCCTTAGCCTTGCCTCGCCTGACCGTGCCTTGCCTTGCGTTACCCTTTCCTTGCCTTGCCGTGCATTGCCTAATCCTGCGTTGTCGTGCCTTAGCCCTGTTTCCACTTACCGTGCCGTTCCTTCCGTTACCCTTCCCTTCCCTTGCTTTCCGTTGCCTTTCTTTCCTTCCGTTACTCTTTCCTTGCCTTGCCGAGCACTGCCTAGCCTTGCGTTGTCGTGCATTAGCCTTGCCTCGCCTGACCGTGCCTTGCCTTGCGTTATGCTTTCCTTGCCTTGCCGTGCATTGCCTAGCCCTGCATTGTCGTGCATTAGCCTTGCCTTTCCACACCGTGCCTTGCCTTGCGTTACCCTTTCCTTGCTTGGCCGTGCATTGCCTAGCCGTGCGTTGCCGTGCCTTACCCTTGTTTCCCCTTGCCGTGCCTTGCCTTTTGTTACACTTGCCTTGGCTTGCTTTGCCTTGCCTTCCTCTCCTTCCGTTACTCTTTCCTTGCCTAGCCGTGCATTGCCTAGCCTTGCGTTGTCGTGCATTAGCCTTCCCTCGCCTGACCGTGCCTTGCCTTGCGTTACCCTTTCTTTGCCTTCCCGTGCATTGCCTAGTCCTGCGTTGTCGTGCCTTAGCCTTGTTTCCCCTTACCGTGCCGTTCCTTCCGTTACCCTTGCCTTCCCTTGCTTTCCCTTGCCTTTCTTTCCTTCCGTTACTCTTTCCTTGCCTTGCCGAGCACTGCCTAGCCTTGCGTTGTCGTGCATTAGCCTTGCCTCGCCTGACCGTGCATTGCCTTGCGTTACCCTTTCCTTGCCTTGCCGTGCATTGCCTAGCCTTGCGTTGTCGTGCATTAGCCTTGCCTCGCCTGACCGGCCTTGCCTTGCGTTACCCTTTCCTTGCCTTGCCGTGCATTGCCTAGCCGTGCTTTTTCGTGCATTAGCGTTGCCTCGCCTGACCGTGCCTTGCCTTGCATTACCCTTTCCTTGCCTTGCCGTGCATTGCCTAGTCCTGCTTTGTCGTGCCTTAGGCTTGTTTCCCCTTAACGTGCCGTTCCGTCCGTTGCCCTTGCCTACCCTTGCTTTCCCTTGCCTTCCTTGCCTTCCGTTACTCTTTACTTACCTTCCGTGCATTGCCTAGCCTTGCGTTGTCGTGCCTTAGCCTTGCGTCGCCTGACGGTGCCTTGCCTTGCGTTACCCTTTCTTTGCCTTGCCGTGCATTGCCTAGTCCTGCGTTGTCGTGCCTTAGCCTTGTTTCCCCGTACCGTGCCGTTCCTTCCGTTAGCCTTGCCTTCCCTTGCTTTCCCTTGCCTTTCTTTCCTTCCGTTACTCTTTCCTTGCCTAGCTGTGCACTGCCTAGCCTTGCGTTGTCGTGCCTTAGCCTTCCCTTGCCCCACCGTACCTAGCCTTGCGTTACCCTTTCCTTGCCTTGCCGTGCACTGCATAGCCTTGCGTTGTCGTGCCTTACCCTTGTTTCCCCTTGCCGTGCCGTGCCTTTTGTTACACTTGCCTTGCCTTGCATTGCTTTGCCTTCCTTTCCTTCCGTTACTCTTTCCTTGCCTAGCCGTGCATTGCCTAGCCTTGCGTTGTCGTGCATTAGCCTTGCCTCGCCTGACCGTGCCTTGCCTTGCGTTAACCTTTCCTTCCCTTGCCGTGCATTGCCTAGCCGTGCGTTGTCTTGCCTTAGCCTTGTTTCCCCTTACCGTGCCGTTCCTTCCGTTACCCTTGCCTTCCCTTGCTTTCCCTTGCCTTTCTTTCCTTCCGTTACTCTTTCCTTGCCTTGCCGAGCACTGCCTAGCCTTGCGTTGTCGTGCATTAGCCTTGCCTCGCCTGACCGTGCCTTGCCTTGCGTTATGCTTTCCTTGCCTTGCCGTGCATTGCCTAGCCCTGCATTGTCGTGCATTAGCCTTGCCTTTCCTCACCGTGCCTTGCCTTGCGTTACCCTTTCCTTGCTTGGCGGTGCATTGCCTAGCCGTGCGTTGCCGTGCCTTAGCCTTGTTTCCCCTTGCCGTGCCTTGCCTTTTGTTACACTTGCCTTCCTTGCTTTGCCTTGCCTTCCTCTCCTTCCGTTACTCTTTCCTTGCCTAGCCGTGCATTGCCTAGCCTTGCGTTGTCGTGCATTAGCCTTGCGTCCCCTGACCGTGCCTTGCCTTGCGTTACCCTTTCCTTGCCTTGCCGTGCATTGCCTAGTCCTGCGTTGTCGTGCCTTAGCCTTGTTTCCCCTTACCGTGCCGTTCCTTCCGTTACCCTTGCCTTCCCTTGCTTTCCCTTGCCTTTCTTTCCTTCCGTTACTCTTTCCTTGCCTTGCCGAGCACTGCCTAGCCTTGCGTTGTCGTGCATTAGCCTTGCCTCGCCTGACCGTGCATGGCCTTGCGTTACCCTTTCCTTGCCTTGCCGTGCATTGCCTAGCCTTGCGTTGTCGTGCCTTAGCCTTGAGTCGCCTGACCGTGCCTTGCCTTGCGTTACCCTTTCTTTGCCTTGCCGTGCATTGCCTAGTCCTGCGTTGTCGTGCCTTAGCCTTGTTTCCCCGTACCGTGCCGTTACTTCCGTTAGCCTTGCCTTCCCTTGCTTTCCCTTGCCTTTCTTTCCTTCCGTTACTCTTTCCTTGCCTAGCCGTGCACTGCCTAGCCGTGCGTTGTCGTGCCTTAGCCTTGTTTCCCCTTGCTGTGCCGTTCCTTCCGTTACACTTGCCTTGCCTTTATTTGCCTTGCCTTCCTTTCCTTCCGTTACTCTTTCCTTGCCTAGCTGTGCACTGCCTAGCCTTGCGTTGTCGTGCATTAGCCTTCCCTTGCCTCAGCGTACCTTGCCTTGCGTTACCCTTTCCTTGCCTTGCCGTGCACTGCCTAGCCTTGCGTTGTCGTGCCTTACCCTTGTTTCCCCTTGCCGTGCCTTGCCTTGCGTTACCCTTTCCTTCCCTTGCCGTGCATTGCCTAGCCGTGCGTTGTCTTGCCTTAGCCTTGTTTCCCCTTGCTGTGCCGTTTCTTCCGTTACACTTGCCTTGCCTTACTTTGCCTTGCCTTCCTTTCCTTCCGTTACTCTTTCCTTGCCTAGCCGTGCACTGCCTAGCCTTGCGTTGTCGTGCCTTAGCCTTGGCTCGCCTGACCGTGCCTTGCCTTGCGTTACCCTTTCCTTGCTTGGCCGTGCATTGCCTAGCCGTGTGTTGCCGTGCCTTACCCTTGTTTCCCCTTGCCGTGCCTTGCCTTTTGTGACACTTGCCTTGCCTTGCTTTGCCTTGCCTTCCTCTCCTTCCGTTACTCTTTCCTTGCCTAGCCGTGCATTGCCTAGCCTTGCGTTGTCGTGCATTAGCCTTCCCTCGCCTGACCGTGCCTTGCCTTGCGTTACCCTTTCTTTGCCTTCCCGTGCATTGCCTAGTCCTGCGTTGTCGTGCCTTAGCCTTATTTCCCCTTACCGTGCCGTTCCTTCCGTTACCCTTGCCTTCCCTTGCTTTCCCTTGCCTTTCGTTCCTTCCCTTACTCTTTCCTTGCCTTGCCGAGCACTGCCTAGCCTTGCGTTGTCGTGCATTAGCCTTGCCTCGCCTGACCGTGCCTTGCCTTGCGTTATGCTTTCCTTGCCTTGCCGTGCATTGCCTAGCCCTGCATTGTCGTGCATTAGCCTTGCCTTTCCTCACCGTGCCTTGCCTTGCGTTACCCTTTCCTTGCTTGGCCGTGCATTGCCTAGCCGTGCGTTGCCGTGCCTTACCCTTGTTTCCCCTTGCCGTGCCTTGCCTTTTGTTACACTTGCCTTGCCTTGCTTTGCCTTGCCTTCCTCTCCTTCCGTTACTCTTTCCTTGCCTAGCCGTGCATTGCCTAGCCTTGCGTTGTCGTGCATTAGCCTTGCCTCGCCTGACCGTGCCTTGCCTTGCGTTACGCTTTCTTTGCCTTGCCGTGCATTGCCTAGTCCTGCGTTGTCGTGCCTTAGGCTTGTTTCCCCTTAACGTGCCGTTCCGTCCGTTGCCCTTGCCTACCCTTGCTTTCCCTTGCCTTCCTTGCCTTCCGTTACTCTTTACTTACCTTCCGTGCATTGCCTAGCCTTGCGTTGTCGTGCCTTAGCCTTGCGTCGCCTGACCGTGCCTTGCCTTGCGTTACCCTTTCTTTGCCTTGCCGTGCATTGCCTAGTCCTGCGTTGTCGTGCCTTAGCCTTGTTTCCCCGTACCGTGCCGTTCCTTCCGTTAGCCTTGCCTTCCCTTGCTTTCCCTTGCCTTTCTTTCCTTCCGTTACTCTTTCCTTGCCTAGCCGTGCAATGCCTAGCCGTGCGTTGTCGTGCCTTAGCCTTGTTTCCCCTTGCTGTGCCGTTCCTTCCGTTACACTTGCCTTGCCTTTCTTTGCCTTGCCTTCCTTTCCTTCCGTTACTCTTTCCTTGCCTAGCCGTGCACTGCCTAGCCTTGCGTTGTCGTGCATTAGCCTTCCCTTGCCTCACCGTACCTTGCCTTGCGTTACCCTTTCCTTGCCTTGCCGTGCACTGCCTAGCCTTGCGTTGTCGTGCCTTACCCATGTTTCCCCTTGCCGTGCCGTGCCTTTTGTTACACTTGCCTTGCCTTGCTTTGCTTTGCCTTCCTTTCCTTCCGTTACTCTTTCCTTGCCTAGCCGTGCATTGCCTAGCCGTGCTTTTTCGTGCATTAGCGTTGCCTCGCCTGACCGTGCCTTGCCTTGCGTTACCCTTTCCTTGCCTTGCCGTGCATTGCCTAGTCCTGCGTTGTCGTGCCTTAGGCTTGTTTCCCCTTAACGTGCCGTTCCGTCCGTTGCCCTTGCCTACCCTTGCTTTCCCTTGCCTTCCTTGCCTTCCGTTACTCTTTCCTTACCTTCCGTGCATTGCCTAGCCTTGCGTTGTCGTGCCTTAGCCTTGCGTCGCCTGACCGTGCCTTGCCTTGCGTTACCCTTTCTTTGCCTTGCCGTGCATTGCCTAGTCCTGCGTTGTCGTGCCTTAGCCTTGTTTCCCCGTACCGTGCCGTTCCTTCCGTTAGCCTTGCCTTCCCTTGCTTTCCCTTGCCTTTCTTTCCTTCCGTTACTCTTTCCTTGCCTAGCCGTGCAATGCCTAGCCGTGCGTTGTCGTGCCTTAGCCTTGTTTCCCCTTGCTGTGCCGTTCCTTCCGTTACACTTGCCTTGCCTTTCTTTGCCTTGCCTTCCTTTCCTTCCGTTACTCTTTCCTTGCCTAGCCGTGCACTGCCTAGCCTTGCGTTGTCGTGCATTAGCCTTCCCTTGCCTCACCGTACCTTGCCTTGCGTTACCCTTTCCTTGCCTTGCCGTGCACTGCCTAGCCTTGCGTTGTCGTGCCTTACCCATGTTTCCCCTTGCCGTGCCGTGCCTTTTGTTACACTTGCCTTGCCTTGCTTTGCTTTGCCTTCCTTTCCTTCCGTTACTCTTTCCTTGCCTAGCCGTGCATTGCCTAGCCGTGCTTTTTCGTGCATTAGCGTTGCCTCGCCTGACCGTGCCTTGCCTTGCGTTACCCTTTCCTTGCCTTGCCGTGCATTGCCTAGTCCTGCGTTGTCGTGCCTTAGCCTTGTTTCCCCGTACCGTGCCGTTCCTTCCGTTAGCCTTGCCTTCCCTTACTTTCCCTTGCCTTTCTTTCCTTCCGTTACTCTTTCCTTGCCTAGCCGTCACTGCCTAGCCGTGCGTTGTCGTGCCTTAGCCTTGTTTCCCCTTGCTGTGCCGTTCCTTCCGTTACACTTGCCTTGCCTTTCTTTGCCTTGCCTTCCTTTCCTTCCGTTACTCTTTCCTTGCCTAGCTGTGCACTGCCTAGCCTTGCGTTGTCGTGCATTAGCCTTCCCTTGCCTCACCGTACCTTGCCTTGCCTTACCCTTTCCTTGCCTTGCCGTGCATTGCCTAGCCGAGCGTTGTCGTGCATTAGCCTTCCCTTGCCTCACCGTGCCTTGCTTTGCGTTACCCTTTCCTTGCCTTGCCATGCATTGCCTAGCCGTGCGTTGCCGTGCCTTACCCTTGTTTCCCCTTGCCGTGGCTTGCCTTTTGTTACACTTGCCTTGCCTTGTTTTGCCTTGCTTTCCTCTCCTTCCGTTACTCTTTCCTTGCCTAGCCGTGCACTGCCTAGACTTGCGTTGTCGTGCCTTAGCCTTGCCTCGCCTGACCGTGCCTTGCCTTGCGTTACCCTTTCCTTGCCTTGCCGTGCAGTGCCTAGTCCTGCGTTGTCGTGCCTTAGCCTTGTTTCCCCTTACCGTGCCGTTGCTTCCGTTACCCTTTCCTTCCCTTGCTTTCCCTTGCCTTTCTTTCCTTCCGTTACTCTTTCCTTGCCTTCCCGAGCACTGCCTAGCCTTGCGTTATCGTGGCCGTGCATTAGCCTTGCCTCGCCTGACCGTGCATTGCCTTGCGTTACCCTTTCCTTCCCTTGCCTGCCGTGCATTGCATTAGCCTTCCTCGCCTAGTCCTGAGTTGTCGGGCCTTAGCCTTGTTTCCGCTTACCGTGCCGTTCCTTCCGTTACCCTTGCCTTCCCTTGCTTTCCCTTGCCTTTCGGTCCTTCCCTTACTCTTTCCTTGCCTTGCCGTGCATTGCCTAGCCTTGCGTTGTCCTGCCTTAGCCTTGCCTCGCCTGACCGTGCCTTGCCTTGCGTTATGCTTTCCTTGCCTTGCCGTGCATTGCCTAGCCCTGCATTGTCGTGCATTAGCCTTGCCTTTCCTCACCGTGCCTTGCCTTGCGTTACCCTTTCCTTGCTTGGCCGTGCATTGCCTAGCCGTGCGTTGCCGTGCCTTACCCTTGTTTCCCCTTGCCGTGCCTTGCCTTTTGTTACACTTGCCTTGCCTTTGCCTTGCCTTCCTCTCCTTCCGTTACTCTTTCCTTGCCTAGCCGTGCATTGCCTAGCCTTGCGTTGTCGTGCATTAGCCTTGCCTCGCCTGACCTTGCCTTGCCTTGCGTTACCCTTTCCTTGCCTTGCCGTGCATTGCCTAGTCCTGCGTTGTCGTGCCTTAGCCTTGTTTCCCCTTAACGTGCCGTTCCGTCCGTTGCCCTTGCCTACCCTTGCTTTCCCTTGCCTTCCTTGCCTTCCGTTACTCTTTACTTACCTTCCGTGCATTGCCTAGCCTTGCGTTGTCGTGCCTTAGCCTTGCGTCGCCTGACCGTGCCTTGCCTTGCGTTACCCTTTCTTTGCCTTGCCGTGCATTGCCTAGTCCTGCGTTGTCGTGCCTTAGCCTTGTTTCCCCGTACCGTGCCGTTCCTTCCGTTAGCCTTGCCTTCCCTTGCTTTCCCTTGCCTTTCTTTCCTTCCGTTACTCTTTCCTTGCCTAGCCGTGCACTGCCTAGCCTTGCGTTGTCGTGCATTAGCCTTCCCTTGCCTCACCGTACCTTGCCTTGCGTTACCCTTTCCTTGCCTTGCCGTGCACTGCCTAGCCTTGCGTTGTCGTGCCTTACCCATGTTTCCCCTTGCCGTGCCGTGCCTTTTGTTACACTTGCCTTGCCTTGCTTTGCTTTGCCTTCCTTTCCTTCCGTTACTCTTTCCTTGCCTAGCCGTGCATTGCCTAGCCGTGCTTTTTCGTGCATTAGCGTTGCCTCGCCTGACCGTGCCTTGCCTTGCGTTACCCTTTCCTTGCCTTGCCGTGCATTGCCTAGTCCTGCGTTGTCGTGCCTTAGGCTTGTTTCCCCTTATCGTGCCGTTCCGTCCGTTGCCCTTGCCTACCCTTGCTTTCCCTTGCCTTCCTTGCCTTCCGTTACTCTTTCCTTACCTTCCGTGCATTGCCTAGCCTTGCGTTGTCGTGCCTTAGCCTTGCGTCGCCTGACCGTGCCTTGCCTTGCGTTACCCTTTCTTTGCCTTGCCGTGCATTGCCTAGTCCTGCGTTGTCGTGCCTTAGCCTTGTTTCCCCGTACCGTGCCGTTCCTTCCGTTAGCCTTGCCTTCCCTTGCTTTCCCTTGCCTTTCTTTCCTTCCGTTACTCTTTCCTTGCCTAGCCGTGCAATGCCTAGCCGTGCGTTGTCGTGCCTTAGCCTTGTTTCCCCTTGCTGTGCCGTTCCTTCCGTTACACTTGCCTTGCCTTTCTTTGCCTTGCCTTCCTTTCCTTCCGTTACTCTTTCCTTGCCTAGCCGTGCACTGCCTAGCCTTGCGTTGTCGTGCATTAGCCTTCCCTTGCCTCACCGTACCTTGCCTTGCGTTACCCTTTCCTTGCCTTGCCGTGCATTGCCTAGCCTTGCGTTGTCGTGCCTTACCCTTGTTTCCCCTTGCCGTGCCGTGCCTTTTGTTACACTTGCCTTGCCTTGCTTTGCCTTGCCTTCCTTTCCTTCCGTTACTCTTTCCTTGCCTAGCCGTGCATTGCCTAGCCTTGCGTTGTCGTGCATTAGCCTTGCCTCGCCTGACCGTGCCTTGCCTTGCGTTACCCTTTCCTTGCCTTGCCGTGCATTGCCTAGTCCTGCGTTGTCGTGCCTTAGCCTTGTTTCCCCGTACCGTGCCGTTCCTTCCGTTAGCCTTGCCTTCCCGTACTTTCCCTTGCCTTTCTTTCCTTCCGTTACTCTTTCCTTGCCTAGCCGTGCACTGCCTAGCCGTGCGTTGTCGTGCCTTAGCCTTGTTTCCCCTTGCCGTGCCGTTCCTTCCGTTACACTTGCCTTGCCTTTCTTTGCCTTGCCTTCCTTTCCTTCTGTTACTCTTTCCTTGCCTAGCTGTGCACTGCCTAGCCTTGCGTTGTCGTGCATTAGCCTTCCCTCGCCTGACCGTGCCTTGCCTTGCGTTACCCTTTCCTTGCCTTGCCGTGCATTGCCTAGCCCTGCGTTGTCGTGCATTAGCCTTGCCTTGCCTCACCGTGCCTTGCCTTGCGTTACCCTTTCCTTGCCTTGCCATGCATTGCCTAGCCGTGCGTTGCCGTGCCTTACCCTTGTTTCCCCTTGCCGTGCCTTGCCTTTTGTTACACTTGCCTTGCCTTGCTTTGCCTTGCCTTTCCTCTCCTTCCGTTACTCTTTCCTTGCCTAGCCGTGCACTGCCTAGCCTTGCGTTGTCGTGCCTTAGCCTTGCCTCGCCTGACCGTGCCTTGCCTTGCGTTACCCTTTCCTTCCCTTGCCGTGCATTGCCTAGTCGTGCGTTGTCTTGCCTTAGCCTTGTTTCCCCTTGCTGTGCCGTTTCTTCCGTTACACTTGCCTTGCCTTACTTTGCCTTGCCTTCCTTTCCTTCCGTTACTCTTTCCTTGCCTAGCCGTGCCCTGCCTAGCCTTGCGTTGTCGTGCCTTAGCCTTGGCTCGCCTGACCGTGCCTTGCCTTGCGTTACCCTTTCCTTGCTTGGCCGTGCATTGCCTAGCCGTGTGTTGCCGTGCCTTACCCTTGTTTCCCCTTGCCGTGCCTTGCCTTTTGTGACACTTGCCTTGCCTTGCTTTGCCTTGCCTTCCTCTCCTTCCGTTACTCTTTCCTTGCCTAGCCGTGCATTGCCTAGCCTTGCGTTGTCGTGCATTAGCCTTGCCTCGCCTGACCGTGCCTTGCCTTGCGTTACCCTTTCTTTGCCTTGCCGTGCATTGCCTAGTCCTGCGTTGTCGTGCCTTAGCCTTGTTTCCCCTTACCGTGCCGTTCCTTCCGTTACCCTTGCCTTCCCTTGCTTTCCCTTGCCTTTCGTTCCTTCCCTTACTCTTTCCTTGCCTTGCCGAGCACTGCCTAGCCTTGCGTTGTCGTGCATTAGCCTTGCCTCGCCTGACCGTGCCTTGCCTTGCGTTATGCTTTCCTTGCCTTGCCGTGCATTGCCTAGCCCTGCATTGTCGTGCATTAGCCTTGCCTTTCCTCACCGTGCCTTGCCTTGCGTTACCCTTTCCTTGCTTGGCCGTGCATTGCCTAGCCGTGCGTTGCCGTGCCTTACCCTTGTTTCCCCTTGCCGTGCCTTGCCTTTTGTTACACTTGCCTTGCCTTGCTTTGCCTTGCCTTCCTCTCCTTCCGTTACTCTTTCCTTGCCTAGCCGTGCATTGCCTAGCCTTGCGTTGTCGTGCATTAGCCTTGCCTCGCCTGACCTTGCCTTGCCTTGCGTTACCCTTTCCTTGCCTTGCCGTGCATTGCCTAGTCCTGCGTTGTCGTGCCTTAGGCTTGTTTCCCCTTAACGTGCCGTTCCGTCCGTTGCCCTTGCCTACCCTTGCTTTCCCTTGCCTTCCTTGCCTTCCGTTACTCTTTACTTACCTTCCGTGCATTGCCTAGCCTTGCGTTGTCGTGCCTTAGCCTTGCGTCGCCTGACCGTGCCTTGCCTTGCGTTACCCTTTCTTTGCCTTGCCGTGCATTGCCTAGTCCTGCGTTGTCGTGCCTTAGCCTTGTTTCCCCGTACCGTGCCGTTCCTTCCGTTAGCCTTGCCTTCCCTTGCTTTCCCTTGCCTTTCTTTCCTTCCGTTACTCTTTCCTTGCCTAGCCGTGCAATGCCTAGCCGTGCGTTGTCGTGCCTTAGCCTTGTTTCCCCTTGCTGTGCCGTTCCTTCCGTTACACTTGCCTTGCCTTTCTTTGCCTTGCCTTCCTTTCCTTCCGTTACTCTTTCCTTGCCTAGCCGTGCACTGCCTAGCCTTGCGTTGTCGTGCATTAGCCTTCCCTTGCCTCACCGTACCTTGCCTTGCGTTACCCTTTCCTTGCCTTGCCGTGCACTGCCTAGCCTTGCGTTGTCGTGCCTTACCCATGTTTCCCCTTGCCGTGCCGTGCCTTTTGTTACACTTGCCTTGCCTTGCTTTGCTTTGCCTTCCTTTCCTTCCGTTACTCTTTCCTTGCCTAGCCGTGCATTGCCTAGCCGTGCTTTTTCGTGCATTAGCGTTGCCTCGCCTGACCGTGCCTTGCCTTGCGTTACCCTTTCCTTGCCTTGCCGTGCATTGCCTAATCCTTGCCTTGCCGTGCATTGCCTAGCCGAGCGTTGTCGTGCATTAGCCTTCCCTTGCCTCACCGTGCCTTGCTTTGCGTTACCCTTTCCTTACCTTCCGTGCATTGCCTAGCCTTGCGTTGTCGTGCCTTACCCTTGCCTCGCCTGACCGTGCCTTGCCTTGCGTTACCCTTTCCTTGCCTTGCCGTGCAGTGCCTAGTCCTGCGTTGTCGTGCCTTAGCCTTGTTTCCCCTTACCGTGCCGTTGCTTCCGTTACCCTTTCCTTCCCTTGCTTTCCCTTGCCTTTCTTTCCTTCCGTTACTCTTTCCTTGCCTTCCCGAGCACTGCCTAGCCTTGCGTTATCGTGCATTAGCCTTGCCTCGCCTGACCGTGCATTGCCTTGCGTTACCCTTTCCTTCCCTTGCCGTGCATTGCCTAGTCCTGAGTTGTCGGGCCTTAGCCTTGTTTCCGCTTACCGTGCCGTTCCTTCCTTTACCTTTGCCTTCCCTTGCCTTCCGTTACTCTTTGCTTGCCTTCCGTGCATTGCCTAGCCTTGCGTTGTCCTGCCTTAGCCTTGCCTCGCCTGACCGTGCCTTGCCTTGCGTTACCCTTTCCTTGCCTTGCCGTGCATGGCCTAATCCTGCGTTGTCGTGCCTTAGCCTTGTTTCCCCTTACCGTGCCGTTCCTTCCGTTACCCTTGCCTTCCCTTGCTTTCCCTTGCCTTTCTTTCCTTCCGTTACTCTTTCCTTGCCTTCCCGAGCACTGCCTAGCCTTGCGTTGTCGTGCATTAGCCTTGCCTCGCCTGACCGTGCCTTGCCTTGCGTTATGCTTTCCTTACCTTGCCGTGCATTGCCTAGCCCTGCATTGTCGTGCATTAGCCTTGCCTTACCTCACCGTGCCTTGCCTTGCGTTACCCTTTCCTTGCTTGGCCGTGCATTGCCTAGCCGTGCGTTGCCGTGCCTTACCCTTGTTTCCCCTTGCCGTGCCTTGCCTTTTGTTACACTTGCCTTGCCTTGCTTTGCCTTGCCTTCCTCTCCTTTCGTTACTCTTTCCTTGCCTAGCCGTGCATTGCCTAGCCTTGCGTTGTCGTGCATTAGCCTTTCCTCGCCTGAACGTGCCTTGCCTTGCGTTACGCTTTCTTTGCCTTGCCGTGCATTGCCTAGTCCTGCGTTGTCGTGCCTTAGCCTTGTTTCCCCTTACCGTGCCGTTCCTTCCGTTACCCTTGCCTTCCCTTGCTTTCCCTTGCCTTTCTTTCCTTCCGTTACTCTTTCCTTGCCTTGCCGAGCACTGCCTAGCCTTGCGTTGTCGTGCATTAGCCTTGCCTCGCCTGACCGTGCATTGCCTTGCGTTACCCTTTCCTTGCCTTGCCGTGCATTGCCTAGCCTTGCGTTGTCGTGAATTAGCCTTGCCTCGCCTGACCGTGCCTTGCCTTGCGTTACCCTTTCCTTGCCTTGCCGTGCATTGCCTAGCCGTGCTTTTTCGTGCATTAGTGTTGCCTCGCCTGACCGTGCCTTGCCTTGCGTTACCCTTTCCTTGCCTTGCCGTGCATTGCCTAGTCCTGCGTTGTCGTGCCTTAGGCTTGTTTCCCCTTAACGTCCCGTTCCGTCCGTTGCCCTTGCCTTCCCTTGCTTTCCCTTGCCTTCCTTGCCTTCCGTTACTCTTTACTTGCCTTCCGTGCATTGCCTAGCCTTGCGTTGTCGTGCCTTAGCCTTGCGTCGCCTGACCGTGCCTTGCCTTGCGTTACCCTTTCTTTGCCTTGCCGTGCATTGCCTAGTCCTACGTTGTCGTGCCTTAGCCTTGTTTCCCCGTACCGTGCCGTTCCTTCCGTTAGCCTTGCCTTCCCTTGCTTTCCCTTGCCTTTCTTTCCTTCCGTTACTCTTTCCTTGCCTAGCCGTGCACTGCCTAGCCGTGCGTTGTCGTGCCTTAGCCTTGTTTCCCCTTGCTGTGCCGTTCCTTCCGTTACACTTGCCTTGCCTTTCTTTGCCTTGCCTTCCTTTCCTTCCGTTACTCTTTCCTTGCCTAGCTGTGCACTGCCTAGCCTTGCGTTGTCGTGCATTAGCCTTCCCTTGCCTCACCGTACTTTGCCTTGCGTTACCCTTTCCTTGCCTTGCCGTGCACTGCCTAGCCTTGCGTTGTCGTGCCTTACTCTTGTTTCCCCTTGCCGTGCCGTGCCTTTTGTTACACTTGCCTTGCCTTGCATTGCTTTGCCTTCCTTTCCTTCCGTTACTCTTTCCTTGCCTACCCGTGCATTGCCTAGCCTTGCGTTGTCGTGCATTAGCCTTGCCTCGCCTGACCGTGCCTTGCCTTGCGTTACCCTTTCCTTCCCTTGCCGTGCATTGCCTAGCCGTGCGTTGTCTTGCCTTAGCCTTGTTTCCCCTTGCTGTGCCGTTTCTTCCGTTACACGTGCCTTGCCTTACTTTGCCTTGCCTTCCTTTCCTTCCCTTTCCTTGCCTAGCCGTGCACTGCCTAGCCGTGCGTTGTCGTGCCTTAGCCTTGTTTCCGCTTACCGTGCCGTTCCTTCCTTTACCTTTGCCTTCCCTTGCCTTCCTTGCCTTCCGTTACTCTTTGCTTGCCTTCCGTGCATTGCCTAGCCTTGCGTTGTCCTGCCTTAGCCTTGCCTCGCCTAACCGTGCCTTGCCTTGCGTTACCCTTTCCTTGCCTTGCCGTGCATTGCCTAGTCCTGCGTTGTCGTGCCTTAGCCTTGTTTCCCCTTACCGTGCCGTTCCTTCCGTTACCCTTGCCTTCCCTTGCTTTCCCTTGCCTTTCTTTCCTTCCGTTATTCTTTCCTTTCCTTGCCGAGCACTGCCTAGCCTTGCGTTGTCGTGCATTAGCCTTGCCTCGCCTGACCGTGCCTTGCCTTGCGTTATGCTTTCCTTGCCTTGCCGTGCATTGCCTAGCCCTGCATTGTCGTGCATTAGCCTTGCCTTTACTCACCGTGCCTTGCCTTGCGTTACCCTTTCCTTGCTTGGCCGTGCATTGCCTAGCCGTGCGTTGCCGTGCCTTAACCTTGTTTCCCCTTGCCGTGCCTTGCCTTTTGTTACACTTGCCTTGCCTTGCTTTGCATTGCCTTCCTCTCCTTCCGTTACTCTTTCCTTGCCTAGCCGTGCATTGCCTAGCCTTGCGTTGCGTGCCTTAGCCTTGCCTGGCCTGACCGTGCATTGCCTTGCGTTACCCTTTCCTTACCTTCCGTGCATTGCCTAGCCTTGCGTTGTCGTGCCTTACCCTTGCCTCGCCTGACCGTGCCTTGCCTTGCGTTACCCTTTCCTTGCCTTGCCGTGCAGTGCCTAGTCCTGCGTTGTCGTGCCTTAGCCTTGTTTCCCCTTACCGTGCCGTTGCTTCCGTTACCCTTTCCTTCCCTTGCTTTCCCTTGCCTTTCTTTCCTTCCGTTACTCTTTCCTTGCCTTCCCGAGCACTGCCTAGCCTTGCGTTATCGTGCATTAGCCTTGCCTCGCCTGACCGTGCATTGCCTTGCGTTACCCTTTCCTTCCCTTGCCGTGCATTGCCTAGTCCTGAGTTGTCGGGCCTTAGCCTTGTTTCCGCTTACCGTGCCGTTCCTTCCTTTACCTTTGCCTTCCCTTGCCTTCCGTTACTCTTTGCTTGCCTTCCGTGCATTGCCTAGCCTTGCGTTGTCCTGCCTTAGCCTTGCCTCGCCTGACCGTGCCTTGCCTTGCGTTACCCTTTCCTTGCCTTGCCGTGCATGGCCTAATCCTGCGTTGTCGTGCCTTAGCCTTGTTTCCCCTTACCGTGCCGTTCCTTCCGTTACCCTTGCCTTCCCTTGCTTTCCCTTGCCTTTCTTTCCTTCCGTTACTCTTTCCTTGCCTTCCCGAGCACTGCCTAGCCTTGCGTTGTCGTGCATTAGCCTTGCCTCGCCTGACCGTGCCTTGCCTTGCGTTATGCTTTCCTTACCTTGCCGTGCATTGCCTAGCCCTGCATTGTCCTGCATTAGCCTTGCCTCGCCTGACCGTGCCTTGCCTTGCGTTACCCTTTCCTTGCTTGGCCGTGCATTGCCTAGCCGTGCGTTGCCGTGCCTTACCCTTGTTTCCCCTTGCCGTGCCTTGCCTTTTGTTACACTTGCCTTGCCTTGCTTTGCCTTGCCTTCCTCTCCTTTCGTTACTCTTTCCTTGCCTAGCCGTGCATTGCCTAGCCTTGCGTTGTCGTGCATTAGCCTTTCCTCGGCCTGAACGTGCCTTGCCTTGCGTTACGCTTTCTTTGCCTTGCCGTGCATTGCCTAGTCCTGCGTTGTCGTGCCTTAGCCTTGTTTCCCCTTACCGTGCCGTTCCTTCCGTTACCCTTCCCTTCCCTTGCTTTCCCTTGCCTTTCTTTCCTTCCGTTACTCTTTCCTTGCCTTGCCGAGCACTGCCTAGCCTTGCGTTGTCGTGCATTAGCCTTGCCTCGCCTGACCGTGCATTGCCTTGCGTTACCCTTTCCTTGCCTTGCCGTGCATTGCCTAGCCTTGCGTTGTCGTGAATTAGCCTTGCCTCGCCTGACCGTGCCTTGCCTTGCGTTACCCTTTCCTTGCCTTGCCGTGCATTGCCTAGCCGTGCTTTTTCGTGCATTAGTGTTGCCTCGCCTGACCGTGCCTTGCCTTGCGTTACCCTTTCCTTGCCTTGCCGTGCATTGCCTAGTCCTGCGTTGTCGTGCCTTAGGCTTGTTTCCCCTTAACGTCCCGTTCCGTCCGTTGCCCTTGCCTTCCCTTGCTTTCCCTTGCCTTCCTTGCCTTCCGTTACTCTTTACTTGCCTTCCGTGCATTGCCTAGCCTTGCGTTGTCGTGCCTTAGCCTTGCGTCGCCTGACCGTGCCTTGCCTTGCGTTACCCTTTCTTTGCCTTGCCGTGCATTGCCTAGTCCTACGTTGTCGTGCCTTAGCCTTGTTTCCCCGTACCGTGCCGTTCCTTCCGTTAGCCTTGCCTTCCCTTGCTTTCCCTTGCCTTTCTTTCCTTCCGTTACTCTTTCCTTGCCTAGCCGTGCACTGCCTAGCCGTGCGTTGTCGTGCCTTAGCCTTGTTTCCCCTTGCTGTGCCGTTCCTTCCGTTACACTTGCCTTGCCTTTCTTTGCCTTGCCTTCCTTTCCTTCCGTTACTCTTTCCTTGCCTAGCTGTGCACTGCCTAGCCTTGCGTTGTCGTGCATTAGCCTTCCCTTGCCTCACCGTACTTTGCCTTGCGTTACCCTTTCCTTGCCTTGCCGTGCACTGCCTAGCCTTGCGTTGTCGTGCCTTACTCTTGTTTCCCCTTGCCGTGCCGTGCCTTTTGTTACACTTGCCTTGCCTTGCATTGCTTTGCCTTCCTTTCCTTCCGTTACTCTTTCCTTGCCTACCCGTGCATTGCCTAGCCTTGCGTTGTCGTGCATTAGCCTTGCCTCGCCTGACCGTGCCTTGCCTTGCGTTACCCTTTCCTTCCCTTGCCGTGCATTGCCTAGCCGTGCGTTGTCTTGCCTTAGCCTTGTTTCCCCTTGCTGTGCCGTTTCTTCCGTTACACGTGCCTTGCCTTACTTTGCCTTGCCTTCCTTTCCTTCCCTTTCCTTGCCTAGCCGTGCACTGCCTAGCCGTGCGTTGTCGTGCCTTAGCCTTGTTTCCGCTTACCGTGCCGTTCCTTCCTTTACCTTTGCCTTCCCTTGCCTTCCTTGCCTTCCGTTACTCTTTGCTTGCCTTCCGTGCATTGCCTAGCCTTGCGTTGTCCTGCCTTAGCCTTGCCTCGCCTAACCGTGCCTTGCCTTGCGTTACCCTTTCCTTGCCTTGCCGTGCATTGCCTAGTCCTGCGTTGTCGTGCCTTAGCCTTGTTTCCCCTTACCGTGCCGTTCCTTCCGTTACCCTTGCCTTCCCTTGCTTTCCCTTGCCTTTCTTTCCTTCCGTTATTCTTTCCTTTCCTTGCCGAGCACTGCCTAGCCTTGCGTTGTCGTGCATTAGCCTTGCCTCGCCTGACCGTGCCTTGCCTTGCGTTATGCTTTCCTTGCCTTGCCGTGCATTGCCTAGCCCTGCATTGTCGTGCATTAGCCTTGCCTTTACTCACCGTGCCTTGCCTTGCGTTACCCTTTCCTTGCTTGGCCGTGCATTGCCTAGCCGTGCGTTGCCGTGCCTTAACCTTGTTTCCCCTTGCCGTGCCTTGCCTTTTGTTACACTTGCCTTGCCTTGCTTTGCATTGCCTTCCTCTCCTTCCGTTACTCTTTCCTTGCCTAGCCGTGCATTGCCTAGCCTTGCGTTGCGTGCCTTAGCCTTGCCTGGCCTGACCGTGCATTGCCTTGCGTTACTCTTTCCTTGCCTTGCCGTGCATTGCCTAGCCTTGCGTTGTCGTGCATTAGCCTTGCCTCGCCTGACCGTGCCTTGCCTTGCGTTACCCTTTCCTTGCCTTGCCGTGCATTGCCTAGCCGTGCTTTTTCGTGCATTAGCGTTGCCTCGCCTGACCGTGACTTGCCTTGAGTTACCCTTTCCTTGCCTTGCCGTGCATTGCCTAGTCCTGCGTTGTCGTGCCTTAGGCTTGTTTCCCCTTAACGTGCCGTTCCGTCCGTTGCCCTTGCCTACCCTTGCTTTCCCTTGCCTTCCTTGCCTTCCGTTACTCTTTACTTACCTTCCGTGCATTTCCTAGCCTTGCGTTGTCGTGCCTTAGCCTTGCGTCGCCTGACCGTGCCTTGCCTTGCTTTACCCTTTCTTTGCCTTGCCGTGCATTGCCTAGTCCTGCGTTGTCGTGCCTTAGCCTTGTTTCCCCGTACCGTGCCGTTCCTTCCGTTAGCCTTGCCTTCCCTTGCTTTCCCTTGCCTTTCTTTCCTTCCGTTACTCTTTCCTTGCCTAGCCGTGCACTGCCTAGCCGTGCGTTGTCGTGCCTTAGCCTTGTTTCCCCTTGCTGTGCCGTTCCTTCCGTTACACTTGCCTTGCCTTTCTTTGCCTTGATTCCTTTCCTTCCGTTACTCTTTCCTTGCCTAGCCGTGCATTGCCTAGCCTTGCGTTGTCGTGCATTAGCCATGCCTCGCCTGACCGTGCCTTGCCTTGCGTTACACTTTCCTTGCCTTTCCTTGCATTGCCTAGTCCCGAGTTGTCGTGCCTTAGCCTTGTTTCCGCTTACCGTGCCGTTCCTTCCTTTACCTTTGCCTTCCCTTGCCTTCCTTGCCTTCCGTTACTCTTTGCTTGCCTTCCGTGCATTGCCTAGCCTTGCGTTGTCCTGCCTTAGCCTTGCCTCGCCTGACCGTGCCTTGCCTTGCGTTACCCTTTCCTTGCCTTGCCGTGCATAGCCTAATCCTGCGTTGTCGTGCCTTAGCCTTGTTTCCCCTTACCGTGCCGTTCCTTCCGTTACCCTTGCCTTCCCTTGCTTTCCCTTGCCTTTCTTTCCTTCCGTTACTCTTTCCTTGCCTTGCCGAGCACTGCCTAGCCTTGCGTTGTCGTGCATTAGCCTTGCCTCGCCTGACCGTGCCTTGCCTTGCGTTATGCTTTCCTTACCTTGCCGTGCACTGCCTAGCCTTGCGTTGTCGTGCCTTACCCTTGTTTCCCCTTGCCGTGCCGTGCCTTTTGTTGCACTTGCCTTGCCTTGCTTTGCTTTGCCTTCCTTTCCTTCCGTTACTCTTTCCTTGCCTAGCCGTGCATTGCCTAGCCTTGCGTTGTCGTGCATTAGCCTTGCCTCGCCTGACCGTGCCTTGCCTTGCGTTACCCTTTCCTTCCCTTGCCGTTCATTGCCTAGCCGTGCGTTGTCTTGCCTTAGCCTTGTTTCCCCTTGCTGTGCCGTTTCTTCCGTTACACTTGCCTTGCCTTACTTTGCCTTGCCTTCCTTTCCCTCCGTTACTCTTTCCTTGCCTAGCCGTGCACTGCCTAGACTTGCGTTGTCGTGCCTTAGCCTTGGCTCGCCTGACCGTACCTTGCCTTGCGTTACCCTTTCCTTGCTTGGCCGTGCATTGTCTAGCCGTGCGTTGCCGTGCCTTACCCTTGTTTCCCCTTGCCGTGCCTTGCCTTTTGTTACAATTGCCTTGCCTTGCCTTGCTTTGCCTTGCCTTCCTCTCCTTCCGTTACTCTTTCCTTGCCTAGCCGTGCATTGCCTAGACTTGCGATGTCGTGCATTAGCCTTGCCTCGCCTGACCGTGCCTTGCCTTGCGTTACCCTTTCTTTGCCTTGCCGTGCATTGCCTAGTCCTGCGTTGTCGTGCCTTAGCCTTGTATCCCCTTACCGTGCCGTTCCTTCCGTTACCCTTGCCTTCCCTTGCTTTCCCTTGCCTTTCTTTCCTTCCGTTACTCTTTCCTTGCCTTGCCGAGCCCTGCCTAGCCTTGCGTTGTCGTGCATTAGCCTTGCCTCGCCTGACCGTGCCTTGCCTTGCGTTATGCTTTCCTTGCCTTGCCGTGCATTGCCTAGCCCTGCATTGTCGTGCATTAGCCTTGCCTTTCCTCACCGTGCCTTGCCTTGCGTTACCCTTTCCTTGCTTGGCCGTGCATTGCCTAGACGTGCGTTGCCGTGCCTTACCCTTGTTTCCCCTTGCCGTGCCTTGCCTTTTGTTACACTTGCCTTGCCTTGCTTTCCCTTGCCTTTCTTTCCTTCCGTTACTCTTTCCTTGCCTAGCCGTGCACTGCCTAGCCGTGCGTTGTCGTGCCTTAGCCTTGTTTCCCCTTGCTGTGCCGTTCCTTCCGTTACACTTGCCTTCCCTTGCCTTCCTTGCCTTCCGTTACTCTTTGCTTGCCTTCCGTGCATTGCCTAGCCTTGCGTTGTCCTGCCTTAGCCTTGCCTCGCCTGACCGTGCCTTGCCTTGCGTTACCCTTTCCTTGCCTTGCCGTGCATTGCCTAATCCTGCGTTGTCGTGCCTTAGCCTTGTTTCCCCTTACCGTGCCGTTCCTTCCGTTACCCTTGCATTCCCTTGCTTTCCCTTGCCTTTCTTTCCTTCCGTTACTCTTTCCTTGCCTTGCCGAGCACTGCCTAGCCTTGCGTTGTCGTGCATTAGCCTTGCCTCGCCTGACCGTGCCTTGCCTTGCGTTATGCTTTCCTTGCCTTGCCGTGCATTGCCTAGCCCTGCATTGTCGTGCATTAGCCTTGCCTTTCCTCACCGTGCCTTGCCTTGCGTTACCCTTAACTTGCTTGGCCGTGCATTGCCTAGCCGTGCGTTGCCGTGCCTTACCCTTGTTTCCCCTTGCCGTGCCTTGCCTTTTGTTACACTTGCCTTGGCTTGCTTTGCCTTGCCTTCCTCTCCTTCCGTTACTCTTTCCTTGCCTAGCCGTGCATTGCCTAGCCTTGCGTTGTCGTGCCTTAGCCTTGCCTCGCCTGACCGTGCATTGCCTTGCGTTACTCTTTCCTTGCCTTGCCGTGCATTGCCTAGCCTTGCGTTGTCGTGCATTAGCCTTGCCTCGCCTGACCGTGCCTTGCCTTGCGTTACCCTTTCCTTGCCTTGCCGTGCTTTGCCTAGTCCTGCGTTGTCGTGCCTTAGGCTTGTTTCCCCTTAACGTGCCGTTCCGTCCGTTGCCCTTGCCTACCCTTGCTTTCCCTTGCCTTCCTTGCCTTCCGTTACTCTTTACTCACCTTCCGTGCATTGCCTAGCCTTGCGTTGTCATGCCTTAGCCTTGCGTCGCCTGACCGTGCCTTGCCTTGCGTTACACTTTCTTTGCCTTGCCGTGCATTGCCTAGTCCTGCGTTGTCGTGCCTTAGCCTTGTTTCCCCGTACCGTGCCGTTCCTTCCGTTAGCCTTGCCTTCCCTTGCTTTCCCTTGCCTTTCTTTCCTTCCGTTACTCTTTCCTTGCCTAGCCGTGCACTGCCTAGCCGTGCGTTGTCGTGCCTTAGCCTTGTTTCCCCTTGCTGTGACGTTCCTTCCGTTACACTTGCCTTGCCTTTCTTTGCCTTGGCTTCCTTTCCTTCCGTTACTCTTTCCTTGCCTAGCCGTGCACTGCCTAGCCTTGCGTTGTCGTGCATTAGCCTTCCCTTGCCTCACCGTACCTTGCCTTGCGTTACCCTTTCCTTGCCTTGCCGTGCAATGCCTAGACGTGCGTTGTCTTGCCTTAGCCTTGTTTCCCCTTGCTGTGCCGTTTCTTCCGTTACACTTGCCTTGCCTTACTTTGCCTTGCCTTCCTTTCCTTCCGTTACTCTTTCCTTGCCTAGCCGTGCACTGCCTAGACTTGCGTTGTCGTGCCTTAGCCTTGGCTCGCCTGACCGTGCCTTGCCTTGCGTTACCCTTTCCTTGCCTTGCCTTGCATTGCCTAGTCCTGAGTTGTCGTGCCTTAGCCTTGTTTCCGCTTACCGTGCCGTTCCTTCCTTTACCTTTGCCTTCCCTTGCCTTCCTTGCCTTCCGTTACTCTTTGCTTGCCTTCCGTGCATTGCCTAGCCTTGCGTTGTCCTGCCTTAGCCTTGCCTCGCCTGACCGTGCCTTGCCTTGCGTTACCCTTTCCTTGACTTGCCGTGCATTGCCTAGCCGTGCTTTTTCGTGCATTAGCGTTGCCTCGCCTGACCGTGCCTTGCCTTGCGTTACCCTTTCCTTGCCTTGCCGTGCACTGCCTAGCCTTGCGTTGTCGTGCCTTACCCTTGTTTCCCCTTGCCGTGCCGTGCCTTTTGTTACACTTGCCTTGCCTTGCATTGCTTTGCCTTCCTTTCCTTCCGTTACTCTTTCCTTGCCTAGCCGTGCATTGCCTAGCCTTGCGTTGTCGTGCATTAGCCTTGCCTCGCCTGACCGTGCCTTGCCTTGCGTTACCTTTTCCTTCCCTTGCCGTGCATTGCCTAGCCGTGCGTTGTCTTGCCTTAGCCTTGTTTCCCTTTGCTGTGCCGTTTCTTCGGTTACACGTGCCTTGCCTTACTTTGCCTTGCCTTCCTTTCCTTCCCTTTCCTTGCCTAGCCGTGCACTGCCTAGCCGTGCGTTGTCGTGCCTTAGCCTTGTTTCCGCTTACCGTGCCGTTCCTTCCGTTACCCTTGCCTTCCCTTGCTTTCCCTTGCCTTTCTTGCCTTCCGTTACTCTTTCCTTGCCTTGCCGAGCACTGCCTAGCCTTGCGTTGTCGTGCATTAGCCTTGCCTCGCCTGACCGTGCATTGCCTTGCGTTACCCTTTCCTTGCCTTGCCGTGCATTGCCTAGTCCTGCGTTGTCGTGCCTTAGGCTTGTTTCCCCTTAACGTGCCGTTCCGTCCGTTGCCCTTGCCTACCCTTGCTTTCCCTTGCCTTCCTTGCCTTCCGTTACTCTTTACTTACCTTCCGTGCATTGCCTAGCCTTGCGTTGTCGTGCCTTAGCCTTGCGTCGCCTGACCGTGCCTTGCCTTGCGTTACCCTTTCTTTGCCTTGCCGTGCATTGCCTAGTCCTGCGTTGTCGTGCCTTAGCCTTGTTTCCCCGTACCGTGCCGTTCCTTCCGTTAGCCTTGCCTTCCCTTGCTTTCCCTTGCCTTTCTTTCCTTCCGTTACTCTTTCCTTGCCTAGCCGTGCACTGCATAGCCGTGCGTTGTCGTGCCTTAGCCTTATTTCCCCTTGCTGTGCCGTTCCTTCCGTTACACTTGCCTTGCCTTTCTTTGCCTTGCCTTCCTTTCCGTCCGTTACTCTTTCCTTGCCTAGCCGTGCATTGCCTAGCCTTGCGTTGTCGTGCATTAGCCTTGCCTCGCCTGACCGTGCCTTGCCTTGCGTTACCCTTTCCTTGCCTTGCCTTGCATTGCCTAGTCCTGAGTTGACGTGCCTTAGCCTTGTTTCCGCTTACCGTGCCGTTCCTTCCTTTACCTTTGCCTTCCCTTGCATTCCTTGCCTTCCGTTACTCTTTGCTTGCCTTCCGTGCATTGCCTAGCCTTGCGTTGTCCTGCCTTAGCCTTGCCTCGCCTGACAGTGCCTTGCCTTGCGTTACCCTTTCCTTGCCTTGCCGTGCATGGCCTAATCCTGCGTTGTCGTGCCTTAGCCTTGTTTCCCCTTACCGTGCCGTTCCTTCCGTTACCCTTGCCTTCCCTTGCTTTCCCTTGCCTTTCTTTCCTTCCGTTACTCTTTCCTTGCCTTGCCGAGCACTGCCTAGCCTTGCGTTGTCGTGCATTAGCCTTGCCTCGCCTGACCGTGCCTTGCCTTGCGTTATGGTTTCCTTACCTTGCCGTGCATTGCCTAGCCCTGCATTGTCGTGCATTAGCCTTGCCTTTCCTCACCTTGCCTTGCCTTGCGTTACCCTTTCCTTGCTTGGCCGTGCATTGCCTAGCCGTGCGTTGCCGTGCCTTACCCTTGTTTCCCCTTGCCGTGCCTTGCCTTTTGTTACACTTGCCTTGCCTTGCTTTGCCTTGCCTTCCTCTCCTTCCGTTACTCTTTCCTTGCCTAGCCGTGCATTGCCTAGCCTTGCGTTGTCGTGCATTAGCCTTTCCTCGCCTGAACGTGCCTTGCCTTGCGTTACGCTTTCTTTGCCTTGCCGTGCATTGCCTAGTCCTGCGTTGTCGTGCCTTAGCCTTGTTTCCCCTTACCGTGCCGTTCCTTCCGTTACCCTTGCATTCCCTTGCTTTCCCTTGCCTTTCTTTCCTTCCGTTACTCTTTCGTTGCCTTGCCGAGCACTGCCTAGCCTTGCGTTGTCGTGCATTAGCCTTGCCTCGCCTGACCGTGCCTTGCCTTGCGTTATGCTTTCCTTGCCTTGCCGTGCATTGCCTAGCCCTGCATTGTCGTGCATTAGCCTTGCCTTTCCTCACCGTGCCTTGCCTTGCGTTACCCTTAACTTGCTTGGCCGTGCATTGCCTAGCCGTGCGTTGCCGTGCCTTACCCTTGTTTCCCCTTGCCGTGCCTTGCCTTTTGTTACACTTGCCTTGGCTTGCTTTGCCTTGCCTTCCTCTCCTTCCGTTACTCTTTCCTTGCCTAGCCGTGCATTGCCTAGCCTTGCGTTGTCGTGCATTAGCCTTGCCTCGCCTGTCCGTGCCTTGCCTTGCGTTACCCTTTCTTTGCCTTGCCGTGCATTGCCTAGTCCTGCGTTTTCGTGCCTTAGCCTTGTTTCCCCTTACCGTGCCGTTCCTTCCGTTACCCTTGCCTTCCCTTGCTTTCCCTTGCCTTTCTTTACTTCCGTTACTCATTCCTTGCCTTGCCGAGCACTACCTAGCCTTGCGTTGTCGTGCATTAGCCTTGCCTCGCCTGACCGTGCATTGCCTTGCGTTACCCTTTCCTTGCCTTGCCGTGCATTGCCTAGCCTTGCGTTGTCGTGCATTAGCCTTGCCTCGCCTGACCGTGCCTTGCCTTGCGTTACCCTTTCCTTGCCTTGCCGTGCTTTGCCTAGTCCTGCGTTGTCGTGCCTTAGGCTTGTTTCCCCTTAACGTGCCGTTCCGTCCGTTGCCCTTGCCTACCCTTGCTTTCCCTTGCCTTCCTTGCCTTCCGTTACTCTTTACTTACCTTCCGTGCATTGCCTAGCCTTGCGTTGTCATGCCTTAGCCTTGCGTCGCCTGACCGTGCCTTGCCTTGCGTTACCCTTTCTTTGCCTTGCCGTGCATTGTCTAGTCCTGCGTTGTCGTGCCTTAGCCTTGTTTCCCCGTACCGTGCCGTTCCTTCCGTTAGCCTTGCCTTCCCTTGCTTTCCCTTGCCTTTCTTTCCTTCCGTTACTCTTTCCTTGCCTAGCCGTGCACTGCCTAGCCGTGCGTTGTCGTGCCTTAGCCTTGTTTCCCCTTGCTGTGACGTTCCTTCCGTTACACTTGCCTTGCCTTTCTTTGCCTTGCCTTCCTTTCCTTCCGTTACTCTTTCCTTGCCTAGCCGTGCACTGCCTAGCCTTGCGTTGTCGTGCCTTAGCCTTGGCTCGCCTGACCGTGCTTGCCTTGCCTTACCCTTTCCTTGCCTTGCCTTGCATTGCCTAGTCCTGAGTTGTCGTGCCTTAGCCTTGTTTCCGCTTACCGTGCCGTTCCTTCCTTTACCTTTGCCTTCCCTTGCCTTCCTTGCCTTCCGTTACTCTTTGCTTGCCTTCCGTGCATTGCCTAGCCTTGCGTTGTCCTGCCTTAGCCTTGCCTCGCCTGACCGTGCCTTGCCTTGCGTTACCCTTTCCTTGCCTTGCCGTGCATTGCCTAATCCTGCGTTGTCGTGCCTTAGCCTTGTTTCCCCTTACCGTGCCGTTCCTTCCGTTACCCTTGCCTTCCCTTGCTTTCCCTTGCCTTTCTTTCCTTCCCTTACTCTTTCCTTGCCTTGCCGAGCACTGCCTAGCCTTGCGTTGTCGTGCATTAGCCTTGCCTCGCCTGACCGTGCCTTGCTTTGCGTTATGTTTTCCTTGCCTTGCCGTGCATTGCCTAGCCCTGCATTGTCGTGCATTAGCCTTGCCTTTCCTCACCGTGCCTTGCCTTGCGTTACCCTTTCCTTGCTTGGCCGTGCATTGCCTAGCCGTGCGTTGCCGTGCCTTACCCTTGTTTCCCCTTGCCGTGCCTTGCCTTTTGTTACACTTGCCTTGCCTTGCTTTGCCTTGCCTTCCTCTCCTTCCGTTACTCTTTCCTTGCCTAGCCGTGCATTGCCTAGCCTTGCGTTGTCGTGCATTAGCCTTGCCTCGCCTGACCGTGCCTTGCCTTGCGTTACGCTTTCTTTGCCTTGCCGTGCATTGCCTAGTCCTGCGTTGTCGTGCCTTAGCCTTGTTTCCCCTTACCGTGCCGTTCCTTCTGTTACCCTTGCCTTCCCTTGCTTTCCCTTGCCTTTCTTTCCTTCCGTTACTCTTTCCTTGCCTTGCCGAGCACTGCCTAGCCTTGCGTTGTCGTGCATTAGCCTTGCCTCGCCTGACCGTGCCTTGCCTTGCGTTATGCTTTCCTTCCCTTGCCGTGCATTGCCTAGCCCTGCATTGTCGTGCCTTAGCCTTGCCTTTCCTCACCGTGCCTTGCCTTGCGTTACCCTTTCCTTGCTTGGCCGTGCATTGCCTAGCCGTGCGTTGCCGTGCCTTACCTTTGTTTCCCCTTGCCGTGCCTTGCCTTTTGTTACACTTGCCTTGGCTTGCTTTGCCTTGCCTTCCTCTCCTTCCGTTACCCTTTCTTTGCCTTGCCGTGCATTGCCTAGTCCTGCGTTGTCGTGCCTTAGCCTTGTTTCCCCTTACCGTGCCGTTCCTTCCGTTACCCTTGCCTTTCCTTGCTTTCCCTTGCCTTTCTTTCCTTCCGTTACTCTTTCCTTGCCTTGCCGAGCACTGCCTAGCCTTGCGTTGTCGTGCATTAGCCTTGCCTCGCCTGACCGTGCATTGCCTTGCGTTACCCTTGCCTTGCCTTGCCGTGCATTGCCTAGCCTTGCGTTGTCGTGCATTAGCCTTGCCTCACCTGACCGTGCCTTGCCTTGCGTTACCCTTTCCTTGCCTTGCCGTGCAGTGCCTAGCCGGGCTTTTTCGTGCATTAGCGTTGCCTCGCCTGACCGTGCCTTGCCTTGCGTTACCCTTTCCTTGCCTTGCCGTGCACTGCCTAGCCTTGCGTTGTCGTGCCTTACCCTTCTTTCCCCTTGCCGTGCCGTGCCTTTTGTTACACTTGCCTTGCCTTGCATTGCTTTGCCTTCCTTTCCTTCCGTTACTCTTTCCTTGCCTAGCCGTGCATTGCCTAGCCTTGCGTTGTCGTGCTTTAGCCTTGCCTCGCCTGACCGTGCCTTGCCTTGCGTTACCCTTTCCTTCCCTTGCCGTGCATTGCCTAGCCGTGCGTTGTCTTGCCTTAGCCTTGTTTCCCTTTGCTGTGCCGTTTCTTCCGTTACACGTGCCTTGCCTTACTTTGCCTTGCCTTCCTTTCCTTCCCTTTCCTTGCCTAGCCGTGCACTGCCTAGCCGTGCGTTGTCGTGCCTTAGCCTTGTTTCCGCTTACCGTGCCGTTCCTTCCTTTACCTTTGCCTTCCCTTGCCTTCCTTGCCTTCCGTTACTCTTTGCTTGCCTTCCGTGCATTGCCTAGCCTTGCGTTGTCCTGCCTTAGCCTTGCCTCGCCTGACCGTGCCTTGCCTTGCGTTACCCTTTCCTTGCCTTGCCGTGCATTGCCTAGTCCTGCGTTGTCGTGCCTTAGCCTTGTTTCCCCTTACCGTGCCGTTCCTTCCGTTACCCTTGCCTTCCCTTGCTTTTTCCCTTGCCTTTCTTTCCTTCCGTTACTCTTTCCTTGCCTTGCCGAGCACTGCCTAGCCTTGCGTTGTCGGGCATTAGCCTTGCCTCGCCTGACCGTGCCTTGCCTTGCGTTATGCTTTCCTTGCCTTGCCGTGCATTGCCTAGCCCTGCATTGTCGTGCATTAGCCTTGCCTTTCCTCACCGTGCCTTGCCTTGCGTTACCCTTTCATTGCTTGGCGGTGCATTGCCTAGCCGTGCGTTGCCGTGCCTTACCCTTGTTTCCCCTTGCCGTGCCTTGCCTTTTGTTACACTTGCCTTGCCTTGCTTTGCCTTGCCTTCCTCTCCTTCCGTTACTCTTTCCTTGCCTAGCCGTGCATTGCCTAGCCTTGCGTTGTCGTGCCTTAGCCTTGCCTCGCCTGACCGTGCTTGCCTTGCGTCGCCTGACCGTGCCTTGCCTTGCGTTACTCTTTCCTTGCCTTGCCGTGCATTGCCTAGCCTTGCGTTGTCGTGCATTAGCCTTGCCTCGCCTGACCGTGCCTTGCCTTGCGTTACCCTTTCCTTGCCTTGCCGTGCATTGCCTAGCCGTGCTTTTTCGTGCATTAGCGTTGCCTCGCCTGACCGTGCCTTGCCTTGCGTTACCCTTTCCTTGCCTTGCCGTGCATTGCCTAGTCCTGCGTTGTCGTGCCTTAGGCTTATTTCCCCTTAACGTGCCGTTCCGTCCGTTGCCCTTGCCTACCCTTGCTTTCCCTTGCCTTCCTTGCCTTCCGTTACTCTTTACTTACCTTCCGTGCATTGCCTAGCCTTGCGTTGTCGTGCCTTAGCCTTGCGTCGCCTGACCGTGCCTTGCCTTGCTTTACCCTTTCTTTGCCTTGCCGTGCATTGCCTAGTCCTGCGTTGTCGTGCCTTAGCCTTGTTTCCCCGTACCGTGCCGTTCCTTCCGTTAGCCTTGCCTTCCCTTGCTTTCCCTTGCCTTTCTTTCCTTCCGTTACTCTTTCCTTGCCTAGCCGTGCACTGCCTAGCCGTGCGTTGTCGTGCCTTAGCCTTGTTTCCCCTTGCTGTGCCGTTCCTTCCGTTACACTTGCCTTGCCTTTCTTTGCCTTGCCTTCCTTTCCTTCCGTTACTCTTTCCTTGCCTAGCCGTGCACTGCCTAGCCTTGCGTTGTCGTGCATTAGCCTTCCCTTGCCTCACCGTACCTTGCCTTGCGTTACCCTTTCCTTGCCTTGCCGTGCACTGCCTAGCCTTGCGTTGTCGTGCCTTACCCTTGTTTCCCCTTGCCGTGCCGTGCCTTTTGTTGCACTTGCCTTGCCTTGCTTTGCTTTGCCTTCCTTTCCTTCCGTTACTCTTTCCTTGCCTAGCCGTGCATTGCCTAGCCTTGCGTTGTCGTGCATTAGCCTTGCCTCGCCTGACCGTGCCTTGCCTTGCGTTACCCTTTCCTTCCCTTGCCGTGCATTGCCTAGCCGTGCGTTGTCTTGCCTTAGCCTTGTTTCCCCTTGCTGTGCCGTTTCTTCCGTTACACTTGCCTTGCCTTACTTTGCCTTGCCTTCCTTTCCTTCCGTTACTCTTTCCTTGCCTAGCCGTGCACTGCCTAGACTTGCGTTGTCGTGCCTTAGCCTTGGCTCGCCTGACCGTGCCTTGCCTTGCGTTACCCTTTCCTTGCTTGGCCGTACATTGCCTAGCCGTGCGTTGCCGTGCCTTACCCTTGTTTCCCCTTGCCGTGCCTTGCCTTTTGTTACACTTGCCTTGAATTGCTTTGCCTTGCCTTCCTCTCCTTCCGTTACTCTTTCCTTGCCTAGCCGTGCATTGCCTAGCCTTGCGTTGTCGTGCATTAGCCTTGCCTCGCCTGACCGTGCCTTGCCTTGCGTTACCCTTTCTTTGCCTTGCCGTGCATTGCCTAGTCCTGCGTTGTCGTGCCTTAGCCTTGTTTCCCCTTACCGTGCCGTTCCTTCCGTTACCCTTGCCTTCCCTTGCTTTCCCTTGCCTTTCTTTCCTTCCGTTACTCTTTCTTTGCCTTGCCGAGCACTGCCTAGCCTTGCGTTGTCGTGCATTAGCCTTGCCTCGCCTGACCGTGACTTGCCTTGCGTTATGCTTTCCTTGCCTTGTCGTGCATTGCCTAGCCCTGCATTGTCGTGCATTAGCCTTGCCTTTCCTCACCGTGCCTTGCCTTGCGTTACCCTTTCCTTGCTTGGCCGTGCATTGCCTAGCCGTGCGTTGCCGTGCCTTACCCTTGTTTCCCCTTGCCGTGCCTTGCCTTTTGTTACACTTGCCTTGCCTTGCTTTGCCTTGCCTTCCTCTCCTTCCGTTACTCTTTCCTTGCCTAGCCGTGCATTGCCTAGCCTTGCGTTGTCGTGCATTAGCCTTGCCTCGCCTGACCGTGCCTTGCCTTGCGTTACCCTTTCTTTGCCTTGCCGTGCATTGCCTAGTCCTGCGTTGTCGTGCCTTAGCCTTGTTTCCCCTTACCGTGCCGTTCCTTCCGTTACCCTTGCCTTCCCTTGCTTTCCCTTGCCTTTCTTGCCTTCCGTTACTCTTTCCTTGCCTTGCCGAGCACTGCCTAGCCTTGCGTTGTCGTGCCTTAGCCTTGCGTCGCCTGACCGTGCCTTGCCTTGCGTTACCCTTTCTTTGCCTTGCCGTGCATTGCCTAGTCCTGCGTTGTCGTGCCTTAGCCTTGTTTCCCCGTACCGTGCCGTTCCTTCCGTTAGCCTTGCCTTCCCTTGCTTTCCCTTGCCTTTCTTTCCTTCCGTTACTCTTTCCTTGCCTAGCCGTGCACTGCCTAGCCGTGCGTTGTCGTGCGTTAGCCTTGTTTCCCCTTGCTGTGCCGTTCCTTCCGTTACACTTGCCTTGCCTTTCTTTGCCTTGCCTTCCTTTCCGTCCGTTACTCTTTCCTTGCCTAGCCGTGCATTGCCTAGCCTTGCGTTGTCGTGCATTAGCCTTGCCTCGCCTGACCGTGCCTTGCCTTGCGTTACCCTTTCCTTGCCTTGCCTTGCATTGCCTAGTCCTGAGTTGACGTGCCTTAGCCTTGTTTCCGCTTACCGTGCCGTTCCTTCCTTTACCTTTGCCTTCCCTTGCCTTCCTTGCCTTCCGTTACTCTTTGCTTGCCTTCCGTGCATTGCCTAGCCTTGCGTTGTCCTGCCTTAGCCTTGCCTCGCCTGACCGTGCCTTGCCTTGCGTTACCCTTTCCTTGCCTTGCCGTGCATGGCCTAATCCTGCGTTGTCGTGCCTTAGCCTTGTTTCCCCTTACCGTGCCGTTCCTTCCGTTACCCTTGCCTTCCCTTGCTTTCCCTTGCCTTTCTTTCCTTCCGTTACTCTTTCCTTGCCTTGCCGAGCACTGCCTAGCCTTGCGTTGTCGTGCATTAGCCTTGCCTCGCCTGACCGTGCCTTGCCTTGCGTTATGCTTTCCTTACCTTGCCGTGCATTGCCTAGCCCTGCATTGTCGTGCATTAGCCTTGCCTTTCCTCACCGTTCCTTGCCTTGCGTTACCCTTTCCTTGCTTGGCCGTGCATTGCCTAGCCGTGCGTTGCCGTGCCTTACCCTGGTTTCCCCTTGCCGTGCCTTGCCTTTTGTTACACTTGCCTTGCCTTGCTTTGCCTTGCCTTCCTCTCCTTCCGTTACTCTTTCCTTGCCTAGCCGTGCATTGCCTAGCCTTGCGTTGTCGTGCATTAGCGTTTCCTCGCCTGAACGTGCCTTGCCTTGCGTTACGCTTTCTTTGCCTTGCCGTGCATTGCCTAGTCCTGCGTTGTCGTGCCTTAGCCTTGTTTCCCCTTACCGTGCCGTTCCTTCCGTTACCCTTGCCTTCCCTTGCTTTCCCTTGCCTTTCTTTCCTTCCGTTACTCTTTCCTTGCCTTGCCGAGCACTGCCTAGCCTTGCGTTGTCGTGCATTAGCCTTGCCTCGCTTGACCGTGCCTTGCCTTGCGTTACCCTTTCCTTGCCTTGCGTGCATTGCCTAGCCGTGCTTTTTCGTGCATTAGTGTTGCCTCGCCTGACCGTGCCTTTCCTTGCGTTACTCTTTCCTTGCCTAGCCGTGCACTGCCTAGCCCTGCGTTGTCGTGCCTTAGGCTTGTTTCCCCTTAACGTGCCGTTCCGTCCGTTGCCCTTGCCTTCCCTTGCTTTCCCTTGCCTTCCTTGCCTTCCGTTACTCTTTACTTACCTTCCGTGCATTGCCTAGCCTTGCGTTGTCGTGCCTTAGCCTTGCGTCGCCTGACCGTGCCTTGCCTTGCGTTACCCTTTCTTTGCCTTGCCGTGCATTGCCTAGTCCTACGTTGTCGTGCCTTAGCCTTGTTTCCCCGTACCGTGCCTTTCCTTCCGTTAGCCTTGCCTTCCCTTGCTTTCCCTTGCCTTTCTTTCCTTCCGTTACTCTTTCCTTGCCTAGCCGTGCACTGCCTAGCCGTGCGTTGTCGTGCCTTAGCCTTGTTTCCGCTTACCGTGCCGTTCCTTCCTTTACCTTTGCCTTCCCTTGCCTTCCTTGCCTTCCGTTACTCTTTGCTTGCCTTCCGTGCATGGCCTAGCCTTGCGTTGTCCTGCCTTAGCCTTGCCTCGCCTGACCGTGCCTTGCCTTGCGTTACCCTTTCCTTGCCTTGCCGTGCATTGCCTAGTCCTGCGTTGTCGTGCCTTAGCCTTGTTTCCCCTTACCGTGCCGTTCCTTCCGTTACCCTTGCCTTCCCTTGCTTTCCCTTGCCTTTCTTTCCTTCCGTTACTCTTTCCTTTCCTTCCCGAGCACTGCCTAGCTTTGCGTTGTCGTGCATTAGCCTTGCCTCGCCTGACCGTGCCTTGCCTTGCGTTATGCTTTCCTTGCCTTGCCGTGCATTCCCTAGCCCTTCATTGTCGTGCATTAGCCTTGCCTTTCCTCACCGTGCCTTGCCTTGCGTTACCCTTTCCTTGCTTGGCCGTGCATTGCCTAGCCGTGCGTTGCCGTGCCTTACCCTTGTTTCCCCTTGCCGTGCCTTGCCTTTTGTTACACTTGCCTTGCCTTGCTTTGCCTTGCCTTCCTCTCCTTCCGTTACTCTTTCCTTGCCTAGCCGTGCATTGCCTAGCCTTGCGTTGTCGTGCCTTAGCCTTACCTCGCCTGACCGTGCATTGCCTTGCGTTACTCTTTCCTTGCCTTGCCGTGCATTGCCTAGCCTTGCGTTGTCGTGCATTAGCCTTGCCTCGCCTGACCGTGCCTTGCCTTGCGTTACCCTTTCCTTGCCTTGCCGTGCATTGCCTAGCCGTGCTTTTTCGTGCATTAGCGTTGCCTCGCCTGACCGTGCCTTGCCTTGCGTTACCCTTTCCTTGCCTTGCCGTGCATTGCCTAGTCCTGCGTTGTCGTGCCTTAGGCTTGTTTCCCCTTAACGTTCCGTTCCGTCCGTTGCCCTTGCCTACCCTTGCTTTCCCTTGCCTTCCTTGCCTTCCGTTACTCTTTACTTACCTTCCGTGCATTGCCTAGCCTTGCGTTGTCGTGCCTTAGCCTTGCGTCGCCTGACCGTGCCTTGCCTTGCTTTACCCTTTCTTTGCCTTGCCGTGCATTGCCTAGTCCTGCGTTGTCGTGCCTTAGCCTTGTTTCCCCGTACCGTGCCGTTCCTTCCGTTAGCCTTGCCTTCCCTTGCTTTCCCTTGCCTTTCTTTCCTTCCGTTACTCTTTCCTTGCCTAGCCGTGCACTGCCTAGCCGTGCGTTGTCGTGCCTTAGCCTTGTTTCCCCTTGCTGTGCCGTTCCTTCCGTTACACTTGCCTTGCCTTTCTTTGCCTTGCCTTCCTTTCCTTCCGTTACTCTTTCCTTGCCTAGCCGTGCACTGCCTGGCCTTGCGTTGTCGTGCATTAGCCTTCCCTTGCCTCACCGTACCTTGCCTTGCGTTACCCTTTCCTTGCCTTGCCGTGCACTGCCTAGCCTTGCGTTGTCGTGCCTTACCCTTGTTTCCCCTTGCCGTGCCGTGCCTTTTGTTGCACTTGCCTTGCCTTGCTTTGCTTTGCCTTCCTTTCCTTCCGTTACTCTTTCCTTGCCTAGCCGTGCATTGCGTAGCCTTGCGTTGTCGTGCATTAGCCTTGCCTCGCCTGACCGTGCCTTGCCTTGCGTTACCCTTTCCTTCCCTTGCCGTGCATTGCCTAGCCGTGCGTTTTCTTGCCTTAGCCTTGTTTCCCCTTGCTGTGCCGTTTCTTCCGTTACACTTGCCTTGCCTTACTTTGCCTTGCCTTCCTTTCCCTCCGTTACTCTTTCCTTGCCTAGCCGTGCACTGCCTAGACTTGCGTTGTCGTGCCTTAGCCTTGGCTCGCCTGACCGTACCTTGCCTTGCGTTACCCTTTCCTTGCTTGGCCGTGCATTTTCTAGCCGTGCGTTGCCGTGCCTTACCCTTGTTTCCCCTTGCCGTGCCTTGCCTTTTGTTACACTTGCCTTGCCTTGCCTTGCTTTGCCTTGCCTTCCTCTCCTTCCGTTACTCTTTCCTTGCCTAGCCGTGCATTGCCTAGACTTGCGTTGTCGTGCATTAGCCTTGCCTCGCCTGACCGTGCCTTGCCTTGCGTTACCCTTTCTTTGCCTTGCCGTGCATTGCCTAGTCCTGCGTTGTCGTGCCTTAGCCTTGTTTCCCCTTACCGTGCCGTTCCTTCCGTTACCCTTGCCTTCCCTTGCTTTCCCTTGCCTTTCTTTCCTTCCGTTACTCTTTCCTTGCCTTGCCGAACACTGCCTAGCCTTGCGTTGTCGTGCATTAGCCTTGCCTCGCCTGACCGTGCCTTGCCTTGCGTTATGCTTTCCTTGCCTTGCCGTGCATTGCCTAGCCCTGCATTGTCGTGCATTAGCCTTGCCTTTCCTCACCGTGCCTTGCCTTGCGTTACCCTTTCCTTGCTTGGCCGTGCATTGCCTAGACGTGCGTTGACGTGCCTTACCCTTGTTTCCCCTTGCCGTGCCTTGCCTTTTGTTACACTTGCCTTGCCTTGCTTTGCCTTGCCTTCCTCTCCTTCCGTTACTCTTTCCTTGCCTAGCCGTGCATTGCCTAGCCTTGCGTTGTCGTGCATTAGCCTTGCCTCGCCTGACCGTGCCTTGCCTTGCGTTACCCTTTCTTTGCCTTGCCGTGCATTGCCTAGTCCTGCGTTGTCGTGCTTTAGCCTTGTTTCCCCTTACCGTGCCGTTCCTTCCGTTACCCTTGCCTTCCCTTGCTTTCCCTTGCCTTTCTTTCCTTCCGTTACTCTTTCCTTGCCTTGCCGAGCACTGCCTAGCCTTGCGTTGTCGTGCATTAGCCTTGCCTCGCCTGACCGTGCATTGCCTTGCGTTACCCTTTCCTTGCCTTGCCGTGCATTGCCTAGTCCTGCGTTGTCGTGCCTTAGGCTTGTTTCCCCTTAACGTGCCGTTCCATCCGTTGAGCTTGCCTACCCTTGCTTTCCCTTGCCTTCCTTGCCTTCCGTTACTCTTTACTTACCTTCCGTGCATTGCCTAGCCTTGCGTTGTCGTGCCTTAGCCTTGCGTCGCCTGACCGTGCCTTGCCTTGCGTTACCCTTTCTTTGCCTTGCCGTGCATTGCCTAGTCCTGCGTTGTCGTGCCTTAGCCTTGTTTCCCCGTACCGTGCCGTTCCTTCCGTTAGCCTTGCCTTCCCTTGCTTTCCCTTGCCTTTCTTTCCTTCCGTTACTCTTTCCTTGCCTAGCCGTGCACTGCCTAGCCGTGCGTTGTCGTGCCTTAGCCTTGTTTCCCCTTGCTGTGCCGTTCCTTCCGTTACACTTGCCTTGCCTTTCTTTGCCTTGCCTTCCTTTCCTTCCGTTACTCTTTCCTTGCCTAGCCGTGCATTGCCTAGCCTTGCGTTGTCGTGCATTAGCCTTGCCTCGCCTGACCGTGCCTTGCCTTGCGTTACACTTTCCTTGCCTTGCCTTGCATTGCCTAGTCCTGAGTTGTCGTGCCTTAGCCTTGTTTCCGCTTACCGTGCCGTTCCTTCCGTTACCCTTGCCTTCCCTTGCTTTCCCTTGCCTTTCTTTCCTTCCGTTACTCTTTCCTTGCCTTGCCGAGCACTGCCTAGCCTTGCGTTGTCGTGCATTAGCCTTGCCTCGCCTGACCGTGCCTTGCCTTGCGTTATGCTTTCCTTACCTTGCCGTGCATTGCCTAGCCCTGCATTGTCGTGCATTAGCCTTGCCTTTCCTCACCGTGCCTTGCCTTGCGTTACCCTTTCCTTGCTTGGCCGTGCATTGCCTAGCCGTGCGTTGCCGTGCCTTACCCTTGTTTCCCCTTGCCGTGCCTTGCCTTTTGTTACACTTGCCTTGCCTTGCTTTGCCTTGCCTTCCTCTCCTTCCGTTACTCTTTCCTTGCCTAGCCGTGCATTGCCTAGCCTTGCGTTGTCGTGCATTAGCCTTGCCTCGCCTGAACGTGCCTTGCCTTGCGTTACGCTTTCTTTGCCTTGCCGTGCATTGCCTAGTCCTGCGTTGTCGTGCCTTAGCCTTGTTTCCCCTTACCGTGCCGTTCCTTCCGTTACCCTTGCCTTCCCTTGCATTCCCTTGCCTTTCTTTCCTTCCGTTACTCTTTCCTTGCCTTGCCGAGCACTGCCTAGCCTTGCGTTGTCGTGCCTTAGCCTTGCCTCGCCTGACCGTGCATTGCCTTGCGTTACTCTTTCCTTGCCTTGCCGTGCATTGCCTAGCCTTGCGTTGTCGTGCATTAGCTTTGCCTCGCCTGACCGTGCCTTGCCTTGCGTTACCCTTTCCTTGCCTTGCCGTGCATTGCCTAGCCGTGCTTTTTCGTGCATTAGCGTTGCCTCGCCTGACCGTGCCTTGCCTTGCGTTACCCTTTCCTTGCCTTGCCGTGCATTGCCTAGTCCTGCGTTGTCGTGCCTTAGGCTTGTTTCCCCTTAACGTGCCGTTCCGTCCGTTGCCCTTGCCTACCCTTGCTTTCCCTTGCCTTCCTTGCCTTCCGTTACTCTTTACTTACCTTCCGTGCATTGCCTAGCCTTGCGTTGTCGTGCCTTAGCCTTGCGTCGCCTGACCGTGCCTTGCCTTGCGTTACCCTTTCCTTGCCTTGCCGTGCATTGCCTAGTCCTGCGTTGTCGTGCCTTAGCCTTGTTTCCCCTTGCCGTGGCTTGCCTTTTGTTACACTTGCCTTGCCTTGCTTTGCCTTGCTTTCCTCTCCTTCCGTTACTCTTTCCTTGCCTAGCCGTGCACTGCCTAGACTTGCGTTGTCGTGCCTTAGCCTTGCCTCGCCTGACCGTGCCTTGCCTTGCGTTACCCTTTCCTTGCCTTGCCGTGCAGTGCCTAGTCCTGCGTTGTCGTGCCTTAGCCTTGTTTCCCCTTACCGTGCCGTTGCTTCCGTTACCCTTTCCTTCCCTTGCTTTCCCTTGCCTTTCTTTCCTTCCGTTACTCTTTCCTTGCCTTCCCGAGCACTGCCTAGCCTTGCGTTATCGTGCATTAGCCTTGCCTCGCCTGACCGTGCATTGCCTTGCGTTACCCTTTCCTTCCCTTGCCGTGCATTGCCTAGTCCTGAGTTGTCGGGCCTTAGCCTTGTTTCCGCTTACCGTGCCGTTCCTTCCTTTACCTTTGCCTTCCCTTGCCTTCCGTTACTCTTTGCTTGCCTTCCGTGCATTGCCTAGCCCTGCGTTGTCCTGCCTTAGCCTTGCCTCGCCTGACCGTGCCTTGCCTTGCGTTACCCTTTCCTTGCTTGGCCGTGCATTGCCTAGCCGTGCGTTGCCGTGCCTTACCCTTGTTTCCCATTGCCGTGCCTTGCCTTTTGTTACACTTGCCTTGCCTTGCTTTGCCTTGCCTTCCTCTCCTTCCGTTACTCTTTCCTTGCCTAGCCGTGCATTGCCTAGCCTTGCGTTGTCGTGCATTAGCCTTGCCTCGCCTGACCGTGCCTTGCCTTGCGTTACCCTTTCTTTGCCTTGCCGTGCATTGCCTAGTCCTGCGTTGTCGTGCCTTAGCCTTGTTTCCCCTTACCGTGCCGTTCCTTCCGTTACCCTTGCCTTCCCTTGCTTTCCCTTGCCTTTCTTTCCTTCCGTTACTCTTTCCTTGCTTTGCCGAGCACTGCCTAGCCTTGCGTTGTCGTGCATTAGCCTTGCCTCGCCTGACCGTGCATTGCCTTGCGTTACCCTTTCCTTGCCTTGCCGTGCATTGCCAAGCCTTGCGTTGTCGTGCATTAGCCTTGCCTCGCCTGACCGTGCCTTGCCTTGCATTACCCTTTCCTTGCCTTGCCGTGCATTGCCTAGCCGTGCTTTTTCGTGCATTAGCGTTGCCTCGCCTGACCGTGCCTTGCCTTGCGTTACCCTTTCATTGCCTTGCCGTGCATTGCCTAGTCCTGCGTTGTCGTGCCTTAGGCTTGTTTCCCCTTATCGTGCCGTTCCGTCCGTTGCCCTTGCCTACCCTTGCATTCCCTTGCCTTCCTTGCCTTCCGTTACTCTTTACTTACCTTCCGTGCATTGCCTAGCCTTGCGTTGTCGTGCCTTAGCCTTGCGTCGCCTGACTGTGCCTTGCCTTGCGTTACCCTTTCTTTGCCTTGCCGTGCATTGCCTAGTCCTGCGTTGTCGTGCCTTAGCCTTGTTTCCCCGTACCGTGCCGTTCCTTCCGTTAGCCTTGCCTTCCCTTGCTTTCCCTTGCCTTTCTTTCCTTCCGTTACTCTTTCCTTGCCTAGCCGTGCACTGCCTAGCCGTGCGTTGTCGTGCCTTAGCCTTGTTTCCCCTTGCTGTGCCGTTCCTTCCGTTACACTTGCCTTGCCTTTCTTTGCCTTGCCTTCCTTGCCTTCCGTTACTCTTTCCTTGCCTAGCCGTGCATTGCCTAGCCTTGCGTTGTCGTGCATTAGCCTTGCCTCGCCTGACCGTGCCTTGCCTTGCGTTACCCTTTCCTTGCCTTGCCGTGCATTGCCTAGTCCTGAGTTGTCGTGCCTTAGCCTTGTTTCCGCTTACCGTGCCGTTCCTTCCTTTACCTTTGCCTTCCCTTGCCTTCCTTGCCTTCCGTTACTCTTTGCTTGCCTTCCGTGCATTGCCTAGCCTTGCGTTGTCCTGCCTTAGCCTTGCCTCGCCTGACCGTGCCTTGCCTTGCGTTACCCTTTCCTTGCCTTGCCGTGCATGGCCTAATCCTGCGTTGTCGTGCCTTAGCCTTGTTTCCACTTACCGTGCCGTTCCTTCCGTTACCCTTCCCTTTCCTTGCTTTCCGTTGCCTTTCTTTCCTTCCGTTACTCTTTCCTTGCCTTGCCGAGCACTGCCTAGCCTTGCGTTGTCGTGCATTAGCCTTGCCTCGCCTGACCGTGCCTTGCCTTGCGTTATGCTTTCCTTGCCTTGCCGTGCATTGCCTAGCCCTGCATTGTCGTGCATTAGCCTTGCCTTTCCTCACCGTGCCTTGCCTTGCGTTACCCTTTCCTTGCCTTGCCGTGCAGTGCCTAGTCCTGCGTTGTCGTGCCTTAGCCTTGTTTCCCCTTACCGTGCCGTTGCTTCCGTTACCCTTTCCTTCCCTTGCTTTCCCTTGCCTTTCTTTCCTTCCGTTACTCTTTCCTTGCCTTCCCGAGCACTGCCTAGCCTTGCGTTATCGTGCATTAGCCTTGCCTCGCCTGACCGTGCATTGCCTTGCGTTACCCTTTCCTTCCCTTGCCGTGCATTGCCTAGTCCTGAGTTGTCGGGCCTTAGCCTTGTTTCCGCTTACCATGCCGTTCCTTCCTTTACCTTTGCCTTCCCTTGCCTTCCGTTACTCTTTGCTTGCCTTCCGTGCATTGCCTAGCCCTGCGTTGTCCTGCCTTAGCCTTGCCTCGCCTGACCGTGCCTTGCCTTGCGTTACCCTTTCCTTGCTTGGCCGTGCATTGCCTAGCCGTGCGTTGCCGTGCCTTACCCTTGTTTCCCATTGCCGTGCCTTGCCTTTTGTTACACTTGCCTTGCCTTGCTTTGCCTTGCCTTCCTCTCCTTCCGTTACTCTTTCCTTGCCTAGCCGTGCATTGCCTAGCCTTGCGTTGTCGTGCATTAGCCTTGCCTCGCCTGACCGTGCCTTGCCTTGCGTTACCCTTTCTTTGCCTTGCCGTGCATTGCCTAGTCCTGCGTTGTCGTGCCTTAGCCTTGTTTCCCCTTACCGTGCCGTTCCTTCCGTTACCCTTGCCTTCCCTTGCTTTCCCTTGCCTTTCTTTCCTTCCGTTACTCTTTCCTTGCTTTGCCGAGCACTGCCTAGCCTTGCGTTGTCGTGCATTAGCCTTGCCTCGCCTGACCGTGCATTGCCTTGCGTTACCCTTTCCTTGCCTTGCCGTGCATTGCCAAGCCTTGCGTTGTCGTGCATTAGCCTTGCCTCGCCTGACCGTGCCTTGCCTTGCGTTACCCTTTCCTTGCCTTGCCGTGCATTGCCTAGCCGTGCTTTTTCGTGCATTAGCGTTGCCTCGCCTGACCGTGCCTTGCCTTGCGTTACCCTTTCATTGCCTTGCCGTGCATTGCCTAGTCCTGCGTTGTCGTGCCTTAGGCTTGTTTCCCCTTATCGTGCCGTTCCGTCCGTTGCCCTTGCCTACCCTTGCATTCCCTTGCCTTCCTTGCCTTCCGTTACTCTTTACTTACCTTCCGTGCATTGCCTAGCCTTGCGTTGTCGTGCCTTAGCCTTGCGTCGCCTGACTGTGCCTTGCCTTGCGTTACCCTTTCTTTGCCTTGCCGTGCATTGCCTAGTCCTGCGTTGTCGTGCCTTAGCCTTGTTTCCCCGTACCGTGCCGTTCCTTCCGTTAGCCTTGCCTTCCCTTGCTTTCCCTTGCCTTTCTTTCCTTCCGTTACTCTTTCCTTGCCTAGCCGTGCACTGCCTAGCCGTGCGTTGTCGTGCCTTAGCCTTGTTTCCCCTTGCTGTGCCGTTCCTTCCGTTACACTTGCCTTGCCTTTCTTTGCCTTGCCTTCCTTGCCTTCCGTTACTCTTTCCTTGCCTAGCCGTGCATTGCCTAGCCTTGCGTTGTCGTGCATTAGCCTTGCCTCGCCTGACCGTGCCTTGCCTTGCGTTACCCTTTCCTTGCCTTGCCGTGCATTGCCTAGTCCTGAGTTGTCGTGCCTTAGCCTTGTTTCCGCTTACCGTGCCGTTCCTTCCTTTACCTTTGCCTTCCCTTGCCTTCCTTGCCTTCCGTTACTCTTTGCTTGCCTTCCGTGCATTGCCTAGCCTTGCGTTGTCCTGCCTTAGCCTTGCCTCGCCTGACCGTGCCTTGCCTTGCGTTACCCTTTCCTTGCCTTGCCGTGCATTGCCTAATCCTGCGTTGTCGTGCCTTAGCCTTGTTTCCACTTACCGTGCCGTTCCTTCCGTTACCCTTCCCTTTCCTTGCTTTCCGTTGCCTTTCTTTCCTTCCGTTACTCTTTCCTTGCCTTGCCGAGCACTGCCTAGCCTTGCGTTGTCGTGCATTAGCCTTGCCTCGCCTGACCGTGCCTTGCCTTGCGTTATGCTTTCCTTGCCTTGCCGTGCATTGCCTAGCCCTGCATTGTCGTGCATTAGCCTTGCCTTTCCTCACCGTGCCTTGCCTTGCGTTACCCTTTCCTTGCTTGGCCGTGCATTGCCTAGCCGTGCGTTGCCGTGCCTTACCCTTGTTTCCCCTTGCCGTGCTTTGCCTTTTGTTACACTTGCCTTGGCTTGCTTTGCCTTGCCTTCCTCTCCTTCCGTTACTCTTTCCTTGCCTAGCCGTGCATTGCCTAGCCTTGCGTTGTCGTGCATTAGCCTTCCCTCGCCTGACCGTGCCTTGCCTTGCGTTACCCTTTCTTTGCCTTCCCGTGCATTGCCTAGTCCTGCGTTGTCGTGCCTTAGCCTTGTTTCCCCTTACCGTGCCGTTCCTTCCGTTACCCTTGCCTTCCCTTGCTTTCCCTTGCCTTTCTTTCCTTCCGTTACTCTTTCCTTGCCTTGCCGAGCACTGCCTAGCCTTGCGTTGTCGTGCATTAGCCTTGCCTCGCCTGACCGTGCATTGCCTTGCGTTACCCTTTCCTTGCCTTGCCGTGCATTGCCTAGCCTTGCGTTGTCGTGCATTAGCCTTGCCTCGCCTGACCGGCCTTGCCTTGCGTTACCCTTTCCTTGCCTTGCCGTGCATTGCCTAGCCGTGCTTTTTCGTGCATTAGCGTTGCCTCGCCTGACCGTGCCTTGCCTTGCATTACCATTTCCTTGCCTTGCCGTGCATTGCCTAGTCCTGCTTTGTCGTGCCTTAGGCGTGTTTCCCCTTAACGTGCCGTTCCGTCCGTTGCCCTTGCCTACCCTTGCTTTCCCTTGCCTTCCTTGCCTTCCGTTACTCTTTACTTACCTTCCGTGCATTGCCTAGCCTTGCGTTGTCGTGCCTTAGCCTTGCGTCGCCTGACGGTGCCTTGCCTTGCGTTACCCTTTCTTTGCCTTGCCGTGCATTGCCTAGTCCTGCGTTGTCGTGCCTTAGCCTTGTTTCCCCGTACCGTGCCGTTCCTTCCGTTAGCCTTGCCTTCCCTTGCTTTCCCTTGCCTTTCTTTCCTTCCGTTACTCTTTCCTTGCCTAGCTGTGCACTGCCTAGCCTTGCGTTGTCGTGCCTTAGCCTTCCCTTGCCCCACCGTACCTAGCCTTGCGTTACCCTTTCCTTGCCTTGCCGTGCACTGCGTAGCCTTGCGTTGTCGTGCCTTACCCTTGTTTCCCCTTGCCGTGCCGTGCCTTTTGTTACACGTGCCTTGCCTTGCATTGCTTTGCCTTCCTTTCCTTCCGTTACTCTTTCCTTGCCTAGCCGTGCATTGCCTAGCCTTGCGTTGTCGTGCATTAGCCTTGCCTCGCCTGACCGTGCCTTGCCTTGCGTTAACCTTTCCTTCCCTTGCCGTGCATTGCCTAGCCGTGCGTTGTCTTGCCTTAGCCTTGTTTCCCCTTACCGTGCCGTTCCTTCCGTTACCCTTGCCTTCCCTTGCTTTCCCTTACCTTTCTTTCCTTCCGTTACTCTTTCCTTGCCTTGCCGAGCACTGCCTAGCCTTGCGTTGTCGTGCATTAGCCTTGCCTCGCCTGACCGTGCCTTGCCTTGCGTTATGCTTTCCTTGCCTTGCCGTGCATTGCCTAGCCCTGCATTGTCGTGCATTAGCCTTGCCTTTCCTCACCGTGCCTTGCCTTGCGTTACCCTTTCCTTGCTTGGCGGTGCATTGCCTAGCCGTGCGTTGCCGTGCCTTAGCCTTGTTTCCCCTTGCCGTGCCTTGCCTTTTGTTACAAATGCCTTCCTTGCTTTGCCTTGCCTTCCTCTCCTTCCGTTACTCTTTCCTTGCCTAGCCGTGCATTGCCTAGCCTTGCGTTGTCGTGCATTAGCCTTGCGTCCCCTGACCGTGCCTTGCCTTGCGTTACCCTTTCCTTGCCTTGCCGTGCATTGCCTAGTCCTGCGTTGTCGTGCCTTAGCCTTGTTTCCCCTTACCGTGCCGTTCCTTCCGTTACCCTTGCCTTCCCTTGCATTCCCTTGCCTTTCTTTCCTTCCGTTACTCTTTCCTTGCCTTGCCGAGCACTGCCTAGCCTTGCGTTGTCGTGCATTAGCCTAGCCTCGCCTGACCGTGCCTTGCCTTGCGTTACCCTTTCCTTGCCTTGCCGTGCATTGCCTAGCCTTGCGTTGTCGTGCCTTAGCCTTGAGTCGCCTGACCGTGCCTTGCCTTGCGTTACCCTTTCTTTGCCTTGCCGTGCATTGCCTAGTCCTGCGTTGTCGTGCCTTAGCCTTGTTTCCCCGTACCGTGCCGTTCCTTCCGTTAGCCTTGCCTTCCCTTGCTTTCCCTTGCCTTTCTTTCCTTCCGTTACTCTTTCATTGCCTAGCCGTGCACTGCCTAGCCGTGCGTTGTCGTGCCTTAGCCTTGTTTCCCCTTGCTGTGCCGTTCCTTCCGTTACACTTGCCTTGCCTTTATTTGCCTTGCCTTCCTTTCCTTCCGTTACTCTTTCCTTGCCTAGCTGTGCACTGCCTAGCCTTGCGTTGTCGTGCATTAGCCTTCCCTTGCCTCACCGTACCTTGCCTTGCGTTACACTTTCCTTGCCTTGCCGTGCACTTCCTAGCCTTGCGTTGTCGTGCCTTACCCTTGTTTCCCCTTGCCGTGCCGTGCCTTTTGTTACACTTGCCTTGCCTTGCTTTGCTTTGCCTTCCTTTCCTTCCGTTACTCTTTCCTTGCCTAGCCGTGCATTGCCTAGCCTTGCGTTGTCTTGCATTAGCCTTGCCTCGCCTGACCGTGCCTTGCCTTGCGTTACCCTTTCCTTCCCTTGCCGTGCATTGCCTAGCCGTGCGTTTTCTTGCCTTAGCCTTGTTTCCCCTTGCTGTGCCGTTTCTTCCGTTACACTTGCCTTGCCTTACTTTGCCTTGCCTTCCTTTCCTTCCGTTACTCTTTCCTTGCCTAGCCGTGCACTGCCTAGGCTTGCGTTGTCGTGCCTTAGCCTTGGCTCGCCTGACCGTGCCTTGCCTTGCGTTACCCTTTCCTTGTTTGGCCGTGCATTGCCTAGCCGTGCGTTGCCGTGCCTTACCCTTGTTTCCCCTTGCCGTGCCTTGCCTTTTGTTACACTTGCCTTGCCTTGCTTTGCCTTGCCTTCCTCTCCTTCCGTTACTCTTTCCTTGCCTAGCCGTGCATTGCCTAGCCTTGCGTTGTCGTGCATTAGCCTTGCCTCGCCTGACCGTGCCTTGCCTTGCGTTACCCTTTCTTTGCCTTGCCGTGCATTGCCTAGTCCTGCGTTGTCGTGCCTTAGCCTTGTTTCCCCTTACCGTGCCGTTCCTTCCGTTACCCTTGCCTTCCCTTGCTTTCCCTTGCCTTTCTTTCCTTCGGTTACTCTTTCTTTGCCTTGCCGAGCACTGCCTAGCCTTGCGTTGTCGTGCATTAGCCTTGCCTCGCCTGACCGTGCATTGCCTTGCGTTACCCTTTCCTTGCCTTGCCTTGCATTGCCTAGTCCTGAGTTGACGTGCCTTACCCTTGTTTCCGCTTACCGTGCCGTTCCTTCCTTTACCTTTGCCTTCCCTTGCCTTCCTTGCCTTCCGTTACTCTTTGCTTGCCTTCCGTGCATTGCCTAGCCTTGCGTTGTCCTGCCTTAGCCTTGCCTCGCCTGACCGTGCCTTGCCTTGCGTTACCCTTTCCTTGCCTTGCCGTGCATGGCCTAATCCTGCGTTGTCGTGCCTTAGCCTTGTTTCCCCTTACCGTGCCGTTCCTTCCGTTACCCTTGCCTTCCCTTGCTTTCCCTTGCCTTTCTTTCCTTCCGTTACTCTTTCCTTGCCTTCCCGAGCACTGCCTAGCCTTGCGTTGTCGTGCATTAGCCTTGCCTCGCCTGACCGTGCCTTGCCTTGCGTTATGCTTTCCTTACCTTGCCGTGCATTGCCTAGCCCTGCATTGTCGTGCATTAGCCTTGCCTTACCTCACCGTGCCTTGCCTTGCGTTACCCTTTCCTTGCTTGGCCGTGCATTGCCTAGCCGTGCGTTGCCGTGCCTTACCCTTGTTTCCCCTTGCCGTGCCTTGCCTTTTGTTACACTTGCCTTGCCTTGCTTTGCCTTGCCTTCCTCTCCTTTCGTTACTCTTTCCTTGCCTAGCCGTGCATTGCCTAGCCTTGCGTTGTCGTGCATTAGCCTTTCCTCGCCTGAACGTGCCTTGCCTTGCGTTACGCTTTCTTTGCCTTGCCGTGCATTGCCTAGTCCTGCGTTGTCGTGCCTTAGCCTTGTTTCCCCTTACCGTGCCGTTCCTTCCGTTACCCTTGCCTTCCCTTGCTTTCCCTTGCCTTTCTTTCCTTCCGTTACTCTTTCCTTGCCTTGCCGAGCACTGCCTAGCCTTGCGTTGTCGTGCATTAGCCTTGCCTGGCCTGACCGTGCATTGCCTTGCGTTACCCTTTCCTTGCCTTGCCGTGCATTGCCTAGCCTTGCGTTGTCGTGAATTAGCCTTGCCTCGCCTGACCGTGCCTTGCCTTGCGTTACCCTTTCCTTGCCTTGCCGTGCATTGCCTAGCCGTGCTTTTTCGTGCATTAGTGTTGCCTCGCCTGACCGTGCCTTGCCTTGCGTTACCCTTTCCTTGCCTTGCCGTGCATTGCCTAGTCCTGCGTTGTCGTGCCTTAGGCTTGTTTCCCCTTAACGTCCCGTTCCGTCCGTTGCCCTTGCCTTCCCTTGCTTTCCCTTGCCTTCCTTGCCTTCCGTTACTCTTTACTTGCCTTCCGTGCATTGCCTAGCCTTGCGTTGTCGTGCCTTAGCCTTGCGTCGCCTGACCGTGCCTTGCCTTGCGTTACCCTTTCTTTGCCTTGCCGTGCATTGCCTAGTCCTACGTTGTCGTGCCTTAGCCTTGTTTCCCCGTACCGTGCCGTTCCTTCCGTTAGCCTTGCCTTCCCTTGCTTTCCCTTGCCTTTCTTTCCTTCCGTTACTCTTTCCTTGCCTAGCCGTGCACTGCCTAGCCGTGCGTTGTCGTGCCTTAGCCTTGTTTCCCCTTGCTGTGCCGTTCCTTCCGTTACACTTGCCTTGCCTTTCTTTGCCTTGCCTTCCTTTCCTTCCGTTACTCTTTCCTTGCCTAGCTGTGCACTGCCTAGCCTTGCGTTGTCGTGCATTAGCCTTCCCTTGCCTCACCGTACTTTGCCTTGCGTTACCCTTTCCTTGCCTTGCCGTGCACTGCCTAGCCTTGCGTTGTCGTGCCTTACTCTTGTTTCCCCTTGCCGTGCCGTGCCTTTTGTTACACTTGCCTTGCCTTGCATTGCTTTGCCTTCCTTTCCTTCCGTTACTCTTTCCTTGCCTACCCGTGCATTGCCTAGCCTTGCGTTGTCGTGCATTAGCCTTGCCTCGCCTGACCGTGCCTTGCCTTGCGTTACCCTTTCCTTCCCTTGCCGTTCATTGCCTAGCCGTGCGTTGTCTTGCCTTAGCCTTGTTTCCCCTTGCTGTGCCGTTTCTTCCGTTACACGTGCCTTGCCTTACTTTGCCTTGCCTTCCTTTCCTTCCCTTTCCTTGCCTAGCCGTGCACTGCCTAGCCGTGCGTTGTCGTGCCTTAGCCTTGTTTCCGCTTACCGTGCCGTTCCTTCCTTTACCTTTGCCTTCCCTTGCCTTCCTTGCCTTCCGTTACTCTTTGCTTGCCTTCCGTGCATTGCCTAGCCTTGCGTTGTCCTGCCTTAGCCTTGCCTCGCCTGACCGTGCCTTGCCTTGCGTTACCCTTTCCTTGCCTTGCCGTGCATTGCCTAGTCCTGCGTTGTCGTGCCTTAGCCTTGTTTCCCCTTACCGTGCCGTTCCTTCCGTTACCCTTGCCTTCCCTTGCTTTCCCTTGCCTTTCTTTCCTTCCGTTACTCTTTCCTTTCCTTGCCGAGCACTGCCTAGCCTTGCGTTGTCGTGCATTAGCCTTGCCTCGCCTGACCGTGCCTTGCCTTGCGTTATGCTTTCCTTGCCTTGCCGTGCATTGCCTAGCCCTGCATTGTCGTGCATTAGCCTTGCCTTTACTCACCGTGCCTTGCCTTGCGTTACCCTTTCCTTGCTTGGCCGTGCATTGCCTAGCCGTGCGTTGCCGTGCCTTACCCTTGTTTCCCCTTGCCGTGCCTTGCCTTTTGTTACACTTGCCTTGCCTTGCTTTGCATTGCCTTCCTCTCCTTCCGTTACTCTTTCCTTGCCTAGCCGTGCATTGCCTAGCCTTGCGTTGTCGTGCCTTAGCCTTGCCTGGCCTGACCGTGCATTGCCTTGCGTTACTCTTTCCTTGCCTTGCCGTGCATTGCCTAGCCTTGCGTTGTCGTGCATTAGCCTTGCCTCGCCTGACCGTGCCTTGCCTTGCGTTACCCTTTCCTTGCCTTGCCGTGCATTGCCTAGCCGTGCTTTTTCGTGCATTAGCGTTGCCTCGCCTGACCGTGCCTTGCCTTGAGTTACCCTTTCCTTGCCTTGCCGTGCATTGCCTAGTCCTGCGTTGTCGTGCCTTAGGCTTGTTTCCCCTTAACGTGCCGTTCCGTCCGTTGCCCTTGCCTACCCTTGCTTTCCCTTGCCTTCCTTGCCTTCCGTTACTCTTTACTTACCTTCCGTGCATTGCCTAGCCTTGCGTTGTCGTGCCTTAGCCTTGCGTCGCCTGACCGTGCCTTGCCTTGCTTTACCCTTTCTTTGCCTTGCCGTGCATTGCCTAGTCCTGCGTTGTCGTGCCTTAGCCTTGTTTCCCCGTACCGTGCCGTTCCTTCCGTTAGCCTTGCCTTCCCTTGCTTTCCCTTGCCTTTCTTTCCTTCCGTTACTCTTTCCTTGCCTAGCCGTGCACTGCCTAGCCGTGCGTTGTCGTGCCTTAGCCTTGTTTCCCCTTGCTGTGCCGTTCCTTCCGTTACACTTGCCTTGCCTTTCTTTGCCTTGATTCCTTTCCTTCCGTTACTCTTTCCTTGCCTAGCCGTGCATTGCCTAGCCTTGCGTTGTCGTGCATTAGCCATGCCTCGCCTGACCGTGCCTTGCCTTGCGTTACACTTTCCTTGCCTTTCCTTGCATTGCCTAGTCCCGAGTTGTCGTGCCTTAGCCTTGTTTCCGCTTACCGTGCCGTTCCTTCCTTTACCTTTGCCTTCCCTTGCCTTCCTTGCCTTCCGTTACTCTTTGCTTGCCTTCCGTGCATTGCCTAGCCTTGCGTTGTCCTGCCTTAGCCTTGCCTCGCCTGACCGTGCCTTGCCTTGCGTTACCCTTTCCTTGCCTTGCCGTGCATAGCCTAATCCTGCGTTGTCGTGCATTAGCCTTGCCTTAGCCTTGTTTCCCCTTACCGTGCCGTTCCTTCCGTTACCCTTGCCTTCCCTTGCTTTCCCTTGCCTTTCTTTCCTTCCGTTACTCTTTCCTTGCCTTGCCGAGCACTGCCTAGCCTTGCGTTGTCGTGCATTAGCCTTGGCTCGCCTGACCGTACCTTGCCTTGCGTTACCCTTTCCTTGCTTGGCCGTGCATTGTCTAGCCGTGCGTTGCCGTGCCTTACCCTTGTTTCCCCTTGCCGTGCCTTGCCTTTTGTTACAATTGCCTTGCCTTGCCTTGCTTTGCCTTGCCTTCCTCTCCTTCCGTTACTCTTTCCTTGCCTAGCCGTGCATTGCCTAGACATGCGTTGTCGTGCATTAGCCTTGCCTCGCCTGACCGTGCCTTGCCTTGCGTTACCCTTTCCTTGCCTTGCCGTGCATTGCCTAGTCCTGCGTTGTCGTGCCTTAGCCTTGTTTCCCCTTACCGTGCCGTTCCTTCCGTTACCCTTGCCTTCCCTTGCTTTCCCTTGCCTTTCTTTCCTTCCGTTACTCTTTCCTTGCCTTGCCGAGCACTGCCTAGACTTGCGTTGTCGTGCATTAGCCTTGCCTCGCCTGACCGTGCCTTGCCTTGCGTTATGCTTTCCTTGCCTTGCCGTGCATTGCCTAGCCCTGCATTGTCGTGCATTAGCCTTGCCTTTCCTCACCGTGCCTTGCCTTGCGTTACCCTTTCCTTGCTTGGCCGTGCATTGCCTAGACGTGCGTTGCCGTGCCTTACCCTTGTTTCCCCTTGCCGTGCCTTGCCTTTTGTTACACTTGCCTTGCCTTGCTTTCCCTTGCCTTTCTTTCCTTCCGTTACTCTTTCCTTGCCTAGCCGTGCACTGCCTAGCCGTGCGTTGTCGTGCCTTAGCCTTGTTTCCCCTTGCTGTACCGTTCCTTCCGTTACACTTGCCTTCCCTTGCCTTCCTTGCCTTCCGTTACTCTTTGCTTGCCTTCCGTGCATTGCCTAGCCTTGCGTTGTCCTGCCTTAGCCTTGCCTCGCCTGACCGTGCCTTGCCTTGCGTTACCCTTTCCTTGCCTTGCCGTGCATTGCCTAATCCTGCGTTGTCGTGCCTTAGCCTTGTTTCCCCTTACCGTGCCGTTCCTTCCGTTACCCTTGCATTCCCTTGCTTTCCCTTGCCTTTCTTTCCTTCCGTTACTCTTTCCTTGCCTTGCCGAGCACTGCCTAGCCTTGCGTTGTCGTGCATTAGCCTTGCCTCGCCTGACCGTGCCTTGCCTTGCGTTATGCTTTCCTTGCCTTGCCGTGCATTGCCTAGCCCTGCATTGTCGTGCATTAGCCTTGCCTTTCCTCACCGTGCCTTGCCTTGCGTTACCCTTAACTTGCTTGGCCGTGCATTGCCTAGCCGTGCGTTGCCGTGCCTTACCCTTGTTTCCCCTTGCCGTGCCTTGCCTTTTGTTACACTTGCCTTGGCTTGCTTTGCCTTGCCTTCCTCTCCTTCCGTTACTCTTTCCTTGCCTAGCCGTGCATTGCCTAGCCTTGCGTTGTCGTGCCTTAGCCTTGCCTCGCCTGACCGTGCATTGCCTTGCGTTACTCTTTCCTTGCCTTGCCGTGCATTGCCTAGCCTTGCGTTGTCGTGCATTAGCCTTGCCTCGCCTGACCGTGCCTTGCCTTGCGTTACCCTTTCCTTGCCTTGCCGTGCATTGCCTAGCCGTGCTTTTTCGTGCATTAGCGTTGCCTCGCCTGACCGTGCCTTGCCTTGAGTTACCCTTTCCTTGCCTTGCCGTGCATTGCCTAGTCCTGCGTTGTCGTGCCTTAGGCTTGTTTCCCCTTAACGTGCCGTTCCGTCCGTTGCCCTTGCCTACCCTTGCTTTCCCTTGCCTTCCTTGCCTTCCGTTACTCTTTACTTACCTTCCGTACATTGCCTAGCCTTGCGTTGTCGTGCCTTAGCCTTGCGTCGCCTGACCGTGCCTTGCCTTGCTTTACCCTTTCTTTGCCTTGCCGTGCATTGCCTAGTCCTGCGTTGTCGTGCCTTAGCCTTGTTTCCCCGTACCGTGCCGTTCCTTCCGTTAGCCTTGCCTTCCCTTGCTTTCCCTTGCCTTTCTTTCCTTCCGTTACTCTTTCCTTGCCTAGCCGTGCACTGCCTAGCCGTGCGTTGTCGTGCCTTAGCCTTGTTTCCCCTTGCTGTGCCGTTCCTTCCGTTACACTTGCCTTGCCTTTCTTTGCCTTGCCTTCCTTTCCTTCCGTTACTCTTTCCTTGCCTAGCCGTGCACTGCCTGGCCTTGCGTTGTCGTGCATTAGCCTTCCCTTGCCTCACCGTACCTTGCCTTGCGTTACCCTTTCCTTGCCTTGCCGTGCACTGCCTAGCCTTGCGTTGTCGTGCCTTACCCTTGTTTCCCCTTGCCGTGCCGTGCCTTTTGTTGCACTTGCCTTGCCTTGCTTTGCTTTGCCTTCCTTTCCTTCCGTTACTCTTTCCTTGCCTAGCCGTGCATTGCCTAGCCTTGCGTTGTCGTGCATTAGCCTTGCCTCGCCTGACCGTGCCTTGCCTTGCGTTACCCTTTCTTTGCCTTGCCGTGCATTGCCTAGTCCTGCGTTGTCGTGCCTTAGCCTTGTTTCCCCTTACCGTGCCGTTCCTTCCGTTACCCTTGCCTTCCCTTGCTTTCCCTTGCCTTTCTTTCCTTCCGTTACTCTTTCCTTGCCTTGCCGAGCACTGCCTAGCCTTGCGTTGTCGTGCATTAGCCTTGCCTCGCCTGACCGTGCCTTGCCTTGCGTTATGCTTTCCTTGCCTTGCCGTGCATTGCCTAGCCCTGCATTGTCGTGCATTAGCCTTGCCTTTCCTCACCGTGCCTTGCCTTGCGTTACCCTTTCCTTGCTTGGCCGTGCATTGCCTAGACGTGCGTTGCCGTGCCTTACCCTTGTTTCCCCTTGCCGTGCCTTGCCTTTTGTTACACTTGCCTTGCCTTGCTTTGCCTTGACTTCCTCTCCTTCCGTTACTCTTTCCTTGCCTAGCCGTGCATTGCCTAGCCTTGCGTTGTCGTGCATTAGCCTTGCGTCCCCTGACCGTGCCTTGCCTTGCGTTACCCTTTCCTTGCCTTGCCGTGCATTGCCTAGTGCTGTGTTGTCGTGCCTTAGCCTTGTTTCCCCTTACCGTGCCGTTCCTTCCGTTACCCTTGCCTTCCCTTGCTTTCCCTTGCCTTTCTTTCCTTCCGTTACTCTTTCCTTGCCTTGCCGAGCACTGCCTAGCCTTGCGTTGTCGTGCATTAGCCTTGCCTCGCCTGACCGTGCATGGCCTTGCGTTACCCTTTCCTTGCCTTGCCGTGCATTGCCTAGCCTTGCGTTGTCGTGCTTTAGCCTTCCGTCGCCTGACCGTGCCTTGCCTTGCGTTACCCTTTCTTTGCCTTGCCGTGCATTGCCTAGTCCTGCGTTGTCGTGCCTTAGCCTTGTTTCCCCGTACCGTGCCGTTCCTTCCGTTAGCCTTGCCTTCCCTTGCTTTCCCTTGCCTTTCTTTCCTTCCGTTACTCTTTCCTTGCCTAGCCGTGCACTGCCTAGCCGTACGTTGTCGTGCCTTAGCCTTGTTTCCCCTTGCTGTGCCGTTCCTTCCGTTACACTTGCCTTGCCTTTATTTGCCTTGCCTTCCTTTCCTTCCGTTACTCTTTCCTTGCCTAGCTGTGCACTGCCTAGCCTTGCGTTGTCGTGCATTAGCCTTCCCTTGCCTCACCGTACCTTGCCTTGCGTTACCCTTTCCTTGCCTTGCCGTGCACTTCCTAGCCTTGCGTTGTCGTGCCTTACCCTTGTTTCCCCTTGCCGTGCCGTGCCTTTTGTTACACTTGCCTTGCCTTGCTTTGCTTTGCCTTCCTTTCCTTCCGTTACTCTTTCCTTGCCTAGCCGTGCATTGCCTAGCCTTGCGTTGTCTTGCATTAGCCTTGCCTCGCCTGACCGTGCCTTGCCTTGCGTTACCCTTTCCTTCCCTTGCCGTGCATTGCCTAGTCGTGCGTTGTCTTGCCTAAGCCTTGTTTCCCCTTGCTGTGCCGTTTCTTCCGTTACACTTGCCTTGCCTTACTTTGCCTTGCCTTCCTTTCCTTCCGTTACTCTTTCCTTGCCTAGCCGTGCACTGCCTAGACTTGCTTTGTCATGCCTTAGCCTTGGCTCGCCTGACAGTGCCTTGCCTTGCGTTACCCTTTCCTTGCCTTGCCGTGCATTGCCTAGCCGAGCGTTGTCGTCCATTAGCCTTCCCTTGCCTCACCGTGCCTTGCTTTGCGTTACCCTTTCCTTGCCTTGCCATGCATTGCCTAGCCGTGCGTTGCCGTGGCTTACCCTTGTTTCCCCTTGCCGTGGCTTGCCTTTTGTTACACTTGCCTTGCCTTGCTTTGCCTTGCTTTCCTCTCCTTCCGTTACTCTTTCCTTGCCTAGCCGTGCACTGCCTAGACTTGCGTTGTCGTGCCTTAGGCTTGCCTCGCCTCACCGTGCCTTGCCATGCGTTACCCTTTCCTTGCCTTGCCGTGCATTGCCTCGTCCTGCGTTGTCGTGCCTTAGCCTTGTTTCCCCTTACCGTGCCGTTGCTTCCGTTACCATTTCCTTCCCTTGCTTTCCCTTGCCTTTCTTTCCTTCCGTTACTCTTTCCTTGCCTTGCCGAGCACTGCCTAGCCTTGCGTTGTCGTGCATTAGCCTTGCCTCGCCTGACCGTGCATTGCCTTGCGTTACCCTTTCCTTCCCTTGCCGTGCATTGCCTAGTCCTGAGTTTTCGTGCCTTAGCCTTGTTTCCGCTTACCGTGCCGTTCCTTCCTTTACCTTTGCCTTCCCTTGCCTTCCTTGCCTTCCGTTACTCTTTGCTTGCCTTCCGTGCATTGCCTAGCCTTGCGTTGTCCTGCCTTAGCCTTGCCTCGCCTGACCGTGCCTTGCCTTTCGTTACCCTTTCCTTGCCTTGCCGTGCATTGCCTAGCCTTGCGTTGTCGTGCATTAGCCTTGCCTCGCCTGACCGTGCCTTGCCTTGCGTTACCCTTTCCTTGCCTTGCCGTGCATTGCCTAGCCGTGCTTTTTCGTGCATTAGCGTTGCCTCGCCTGACCGTGCCTTGCCTTGCGTTACCCTTTCCTTGCCTTGCCGTACATTGCCTAGTCCTGCGTTGTCGTGCCTTAGGCTTGTTTCCCCTTAACGTGCCGTTCCGTCCGTTGCCCTTGCCTACCCTTGCTTTCCCTTGCCTTCCTTGCCTTCCGTTACTCTTTACTTACCTTCCGTGCATTGCCTAGCCTTGCGTTGTCGTGCCTTAGACTTGCGTCGCCTGACCGTGCCTTGCCTTGCGTTACCCTTTCTTTGCCTTACCGTGCATTGCCTAGTCCTGCGTTGTCGTGCCTTAGCCTTGTTTCCCCGTACCGTGCCGTTCCTTCCGTTAGCCTTGCCTTCCCTTGCTTTCCCTTGACTTTCTTTCCTTCCGTTACTCTTTCCTTGCCTAGCCGTGCACTGCCTAGCCGTGCGTTGTCGTGCCTTAGCCTTGTTTCCCCTTGCTGTGCCGTTCCTTCCGTTACACTTGCCTTGCCTTTCTTTGCCTTGCCTTCCTTTCCTTCCGTTACTCTTTCCTTGCCTAGCCGTGCATTGCCAAGCCTTGCGTTGTCGTGCATTAGCCTTGCCTCGCCTGACCGTGCCTTGCCTTGCGTTACCCTTTCCTTGCCTTGCCTTGCATTGCCTAGTCCTGAGTTGTCGTGCCTTAGCCTTGTTTCCGCTTACCGTGCCGTTCCTTCCTTTACCTTTGCCTTCCCTTGCCTTCCTTGCCTTCCGTTACTCTTTGCTTGCCTTCCGTGCATTGCCTAGCCTTGCGTTGTCCTGCCTTAGCCTTGCCTCGCCTGACCGTGCCTTGCCTTGCGTTACCCTTTCCTTGCCTTGCCGTGCATTGCCTAATCCTGCGTTGTCGTGCCTTAGCCTTGTTTCCCATTACCGTGCCGTTCCTTCCGTTACCCTTGCATTCCCTTGCTTTCCCTTGCCTTTCTTTCCTTCCGTTACTCTTTCCTTGCCTTGCCGAGCACTGCCTAGCCTTGCGTTGTCGTGCATTAGCCTTGCCTCGCCTGACCGTGCCTTGCCTTGCGTTATGCTTTCCTTGCCTTGCCGTGCATTGCCTAGCCCTGCATTGTCGTGCATTAGCCTTGCCTTTCCTCACCGTGCCTTGCCTTGCGTTACCCTTAACTTGCTTGGCCGTGCATTGCCTAGCCGTGCGTTGCCGTGCCTTACCCTTGTTTCCCCTTGCCGTGCCTTGCCTTTTGTTACACTTGCCTTGGCTTGCTTTGCCTTGCCTTCCTCTCCTTCCGTTACTCTTTCCTTGCCTAGCCGTGCATTGCCTAGCCTTGCGTTGTCGTGCCTTAGCCTTGCCTCGCCTGACCGTGCCTTGCCTTGCGTTACCCTTTCTTTGCCTTGCCGTGCATTGCCTAGTCCTGCGTTTTCGTGCCTTAGCCTTGTTTCCCCTTACCGTGCCGTTCCTTCCGTTACCCTTGCCTTCCCTTGCTTTCCCTTGCCTTTCTTTACTTCCGTTACTCATTCCTTGCCTTGCCGAGCACTGCCTAGCCTTGCGTTGTCGTGCATTAGCCTTGCCTCGCCTGACCGTGCATTGCCTTGCGTTACCCTTTCCTTGCCTTGCCGTGCATTGCCTAGCCTTGCGTTGTCGTGCATTAGCCTTGCCTCGCCTGACCGTGCCTTGCCTTGCGTTACCCTTTCCTTGCCTTGCCGTGCTTTGCCTAGTCCTGCGTTGTCGTGCCTTAGGCTTGTTTCCCCTTAACGTGCCGTTCCGTCCGTTGCCCTTGCCTACCCTTGCTTTCCCTTGCCTTCCTTGCCTTCCGTTACTCTTTACTCACCTTCCGTGCATTGCCTAGCCTTGCGTTGTCATGCCTTAGCCTTGCGTCGCCTGACCGTGCCTTGCCTTGCGTTACCCTTTCTTTGCCTTGCCGTGCATTGCCTAGTCCTGCGTTGTCGTGCCTTAGCCTTGTTTCCCCGTACCGTGCCGTTCCTTCCGTTAGCCTTGCCTTCCCTTGCTTTCCCTTGCCTTTCTTTCCTTCCGTTACTCTTTCCTTGCCTAGCCGTGCACTGCCTAGCCGTGCGTTGTCGTGCCTTAGCCTTGTTTCCCCTTGCTGTGACGTTCCTTCCGTTACACTTGCCTTGCCTTTCTTTGCCTTGGCTTCCTTTCCTTCCGTTACTCTTTCCTTGCCTAGCCGTGCACTGCCTAGCCTTGCGTTGTCGTGCATTAGCCTTCCCTTGCCTCACCGTACCTTGCCTTGCGTTACCCTTTCCTTGCCTTGCCGTGCAATGCCTAGACGTGCGTTGTCTTGCCTTAGCCTTGTTTCCCCTTGCTGTGCCGTTTCTTCCGTTACACTTGCCTTGCCTTACTTTGCCTTGCCTTCCTTTCCTTCCGTTACTCTTTCCTTGCCTAGCCGTGCACTGCCTAGACTTGCGTTGTCGTGCCTTAGCCTTGGCTCGCCTGACCGTGCCTTGCCTTGCGTTACCCTTTCCTTGCCTTGCCTTGCATTGCCTAGTCCTGAGTTGTCGTGCCTTAGCCTTGTTTCCGCTTACCGTGCCGTTCCTTCCTTTACCTTTGCCTTCCCTTGCCTTCCTTGCCTTCCGTTACTCTTTGCTTGCCTTCCGTGCATTGCCTAGCCTTGCGTTGTCCTGCCTTAGCCTTGCCTCGCCTGACCGTGCCTTGCCTTGCGTTACCCTTTCCTTGCCTTGCCGTGCATTGCCTAGCCGTGCTTTTTCGTGCATTAGCGTTGCCTCGCCTGACCGTGCCTTGCCTTGCGTTACCCTTTCCTTGCCTTGCCGTGCACTGCCTAGCCTTTCGTTGTCGTGCCTTACCCTTGTTTCCCCTTGCCGTGCCGTGCCTTTTGTTACATTTGCCTTGCCTTGCATTGCTTTGCCTTCCTTTCCTTCCGTTACTCTTTCCTTGCCTAGCCGTGCATTGCCTAGCCTTGCGTTGTCGTGCATTAGCCTTGCCTCGCCTGACCGTGCCTTGCCTTGCGTTACCTTTTCCTTCCCTTGCCGTGCATTGCCTAGCCGTGCGTTGTCTTGCCTTAGCCTTGTTTCCCTTTGCTGTGCCGTTTCTTCGGTTACACGTGCCTTGCCTTACTTTGCCTTGCCTTCCTTTCCTTCCCTTTCCTTGCCTAGCCGTGCACTGCCTAGCCGTGCGTTGTCGTGCCTTAGCCTTGTTTCCGCTTACCGTGCCGTTCCTTCCGTTACCCTTGCCTTCCCTTGCTTTCCCTTGCCTTTCTTGCCTTCCGTTACTCTTTCCTTGCCTTGCCGAGCACTGCCTAGCCTTGCGTTGTCGTGCATTAGCCTTGCCTCGCCTGACCGTGCATTGCCTTGCGTTACCCTTTCCTTGCCTTGCCGTGCATTGCCTAGTCCTGCGTTGTCGTGCCTTAGGCTTGTTTCCCCTTAACGTGCCGTTCCGTCCGTTGCCCTTGCCTACCCTTGCTTTCCCTTGCCTTCCTTGCCTTCCGTTACTCTTTACTTACCTTCCGTGCATTGCCTAGCCTTGCGTTGTCGTGCCTTAGCCTTGCGTCGCCTGACCGTGCCTTGCCTTGCGTTACCCTTTCTTTGCCTTGCCGTGCATTGCCTAGTCCTGCGTTGTCGTGCCTTAGCCTTGTTTCCCCGTACCGTGCCGTTCCTTCCGTTAGCCTTGCCTTCCCTTGCTTTCCCTTGCCTTTCTTTCCTTCCGTTACTCTTTCCTTGCCTAGCCGTGCACTGCATAGCCGTGCGTTGTCGTGCCTTAGCCTTGTTTCCCCTTGCTGTGCCGTTCCTTCCGTTACACTTGCCTTGCCTTTCTTTGCCTTGCCTTCCTTTCCGTCCGTTACTCTTTCCTTGCCTAGCCGTGCATTGCCTAGCCTTGCGTTGTCGTGCATTAGCCTTGCCTCGCCTGACCGTGCCTTGCCTTGCGTTACCCTTTCCTTGCCTTGCCTTGCATTGCCTAGTCCTGAGTTGACGTGCCTTAGCCTTGTTTCCGCTTACCGTGCCGTTCCTTCCTTTACCTTTGCCTTCCCTTGCCTTCCTTGCCTTCCGTTACTCTTTGCTTGCCTTCCGTGCATTGCCTAGCCTTGCGTTGTCCTGCCTTAGCCTTGCCTCGCCTGACAGTGCCTTGCCTTGCGTTACCCTTTCCTTGCCTTGCCGTGCATGGCCTAATCCTGCGTTGTCGTGCCTTAGCCTTGTTTCCCCTTACCTTGCCGTTCCTTCCGTTACCCTTGCCTTCCCTTGCTTTCCCTTGCCTTTCTTTCCTTCCGTTACTCTTTCCTTGCCTTGCCGAGCACTGCCTAGCCTTGCGTTGTCGTGCATTAGCCTTGCCTCGCCTGACCGTGCCTTGCCTTGCGTTATGGTTTCCTTACCTTGCCGTGCATTGCCTAGCCCTGCATTGTCGTGCATTAGCCTTGCCTTTCCTCACCTTGCCTTGCCTTGCGTTACCCTTTCCTTGCTTGGCCGTGCATTGCGTAGCCGTGCGTTGCCGTGCCTTACCCTTGTTTCCCCTTGCCGTGCCTTGCCTTTTGTTACACTTGCCTTGCCTTGCTTTGCCTTGCCTTCCTCTCCTTCCGTTACTCTTTCCTTGCCTAGCCGTGCATTGCCTAGCCTTGCGTTGTCGTGCATTAGCCTTTCCTCGCCTGAACGTGCCTTGCCTTGCGTTACGCTTTCTTTGCCTTGCCGTGCATTGCCTAGTCCTGCGTTGTCGTGCCTTAGCCTTGTTTCCCCTTACCGTGCCGTTCCTTCCGTTACCCTTGCATTCCCTTGCTTTCCCTTGCCTTTCTTTCCTTCCGTTACTCTTTTGTTGCCTTGCCGAGCACTGCCTAGCCTTGCGTTGTCGTGCATTAGCCTTGCCTCGCCTGACCGTGCCTTGCCTTGCGTTATGCTTTCCTTGCCTTGCCGTGCATTGCCTAGCCCTGCATTGTCGTGCATTAGCCTTGCCTTTCCTCACCGTGCCTTGCCTTGCGTTACCCTTAACTTGCTTGGCCGTGCATTGCCTAGCCGTGCGTTGCCGTGCCTTACCCTTGTTTCCCCTTGCCGTGCCTTGCCTTTTGTTACACTTGCCTTGGCTTGCTTTGCCTTGCCTTCCTCTCCTTCCGTTACTCTTTCCTTGCCTAGCCGTGCATTGCCTAGCCTTGCGTTGTCGTGCATTAGCCTTGCCTCGCCTGACCGTGCCTTGCCTTGCGTTACCCTTTCTTTGCCTTGCCGTGCATTGCCTAGTCCTGCGTTTTCGTGCCTTAGCCTTGTTTCCCCTTACCGTGCCGTTCCTTCCGTTACCCTTGCCTTCCCTTGCTTTCCCTTGCCTTTCTTTACTTCCGTTACTCATTCCTTGCCTTGCCGAGCACTACCTAGCCTTGCGTTGTCGTGCATTAGCCTTGCCTCGCCTGACCGTGCATTGCCTTGCGTTACCCTTTCCTTGCCTTGCCGTGCATTGCCTAGCCTTGCGTTGTCGTGCATTAGCCTTGCCTCGCCTGACCGTGCCTTGCCTTGCGTTACCCTTTCCTTGCCTTGCCGTGCTTTGCCTAGTCCTGCGTTGTCGTGCCTTAGGCTTGTTTCCCCTTAACGTGCCGTTCCGTCCGTTGCCCTTGCCTACCCTTGCTTTCCCTTGCCTTCCTTGCCTTCCGTTACTCTTTACTTACCTTCCGTGCATTGCCTAGCCTTGCGTTGTCATGCCTTAGCCTTGCGTCGCCTGACCGTGCCTTGCCTTGCGTTACCCTTTCTTTGCCTTGCCGTGCATTGTCTAGTCCTGCGTTGTCGTGCCTTAGCCTTGTTTCCCCGTACCGTGCCGTTCCTTCCGTTAGCCTTGCCTTCCCTTGCTTTCCCTTGCCTTTCTTTCCTTCCGTTACTCTTTCCTTGCCTAGCCGTGCACTGCCTAGCCGTGCGTTGTCGTGCCTTAGCCTTGTTTCCCCTTGCTGTGACGTTCCTTCCGTTACACTTGCCTTGCCTTTCTTTGCCTTGTCTTCCTTTCCTTCCGTTACTCTTTCCTTGCCTAGCCGTGCACTGCCTAGCCTTACGTTGTCGTGCCTTAGCCTTGGCTCGCCTGACCGTGCCTTGCCTTGCCTTACCCTTTCCTTGCCTTGCCTTGCATTGCCTAGTCCTGAGTTGTCGTGCCTTAGCCTTGTTTCCGCTTACCGTGCCGTTCCTTCCTTTACCTTTGCCTTCCCTTGCCTTCCTTGCCTTCCGTTACTCTTTGCTTGCCTTCCGTGCATTGCCTAGCCTTGCGTTGTCCTGCCTTAGCCTTGCCTCGCCTGACCGTGCCTTGCCTTGCGTTACCCTTTCCTTGCCTTGCCGTGCATTGCCTAATCCTGCGTTGTCGTGCCTTAGCCTTGTTTCCCCTTACCGTGCCGTTCCTTCCGTTACCCTTGCCTTCCCTTGCTTTCCCTTGCCTTTCTTTCCTTCCCTTACTCTTTCCTTGCCTTGCCGAGCACTGCCTAGCCTTGCGTTGTCGTGCATTAGCCTTGCCTCGCCTGACCGTGCCTTGCTTTGCGTTATGTTTTCCTTGCCTTGCCGTGCATTGCCTAGCCCTGCATTGTCGTGCATTAGCCTTGCCTTTCCTCACCGTGCCTTGCCTTGCGTTACCCTTTCCTTGCTTGGCCGTGCATTGCCTAGCCGTGCGTTGCCGTGCCTTACCCTTGTTTCCCCTTGCCGTGCCTTGCCTTTTGTTACACTTGCCTTGCCTTGCTTTGCCTTGCCTTCCTCTCCTTCCGTTACTCTTTCCTTGCCTAGCCGTGCATTGCCTAGCCTTGCGTTGTCGTGCATTAGCCTTGCCTCGCCTGACCGTGCCTTGCCTTGCGTTACGCTTTCTTTGCCTTGCCGTGCATTGCCTAGTCCTGCGTTGTCGTGCCTTAGCCTTGTTTCCCCTTACCGTGCCGTTCCTTCTGTTACCCTTGCCTTCCCTTGCTTTCCCTTGCCTTTCTTTCCTTCCGTTACTCTTTCCTTGCCTTGCCGAGCACTGCCTAGCCTTGCGTTGTCGTGCATTAGCCTTGCCTCGCCTGACCGTGCCTTGCCTTGCGTTATGCTTTCCTTCCCTTGCCGTGCATTGCCTAGCCCTGCATTGTCGTGCCTTAGCCTTGCCTTTCCTCACCGTGCCTTGCCTTGCGTTACCCTTTCCTTGCTTGGCCGTGCATTGCCTAGCCGTGCGTTGCCGTGCCTTACCTTTGTTTCCCCTGGCCGTGCCTTGCTTTTTGTTACACTTGCCTTGGCTTGCTTTGCCTTGCCTTCCTCTCCTTCCGTTACCCTTTCTTTGCCTTGCCGTGCATTGCCTAGTCCTGCGTTGTCGTGCCTTAGCCTTGTTTCCCCTTACCGTGCCGTTCCTTCCGTTACCCTTGCCTTTCCTTGCTTTCCCTTGCCTTTCTTTCCTTCCGTTACTCTTTCCTTGCCTTGCCGAGCACTGCCTAGCCTTGCGTTGTCGTGCATTAGCCTTGCCTCGCCTGACCATGCATTGCCTTGCGTTACCCTTGCCTTGCCTTGCCGTGCATTGCCTAGCCTTGCGTTGTCGTGCATTAGCCTTGCCTCACCTGACCGTGCCTTGCCTTGCGTTACCCTTTCCTTGCCTTGCCGTGCATTGCCTAGCCGTGCTTTTTCGTGCATTAGCGTTGCCTCGCCTGACCGTGCCTTGCCTTGCGTTACCCTTTCCTTGCCTTGCCGTGCACTGCCTAGCCTTGCGTTGTCCTGCCTTACCCTTCTTTCCCCTTGCCGTGCCGTGCCTTTTGTTACACTTGCCTTGCCTTGCATTGCTTTGCCTTCCTTTCCTTCCGTTACTCTTTCCTTGCCTAGCCGTGCATTGCCTAGCCTTGCGTTGTCGTGCATTAGCCTTGCCTCGCCTGACCGTGCCTTGCCTTGCGTTACCCTTTCCTTCCCTTGCCGTGCATTGCCTAGCCGTGAGTTGTCTTGCCTTAGCCTTGTTTCCCTTTGCTGTGCCGTTTCTTCCGTTACACGTGCCTTGCCTTACTTTACCTTGCCTTCCTTTCCTTCCCTTTCCTTGCCTAGCCGTGCACTGCCTAGCCGTGCGTTGTCGTGCCTTAGCCTTGTTTCCGCTTACCGTGCCGTTCCTTCCTTTACCTTTGCCTTCCCTTGCCTTCCTTGCCTTCCGTTACTCTTTGCTTGCCTTCCGTGCATTGCCTAGCCTTGCGTTGTCCTGCCTTAGCCTTGCCTCGCCTGACCGTGCCTTGCCTTGCGTTACCCTTTCCTTGCCTTGCCGTGCATTGCCTAGTCCTGCGTTGTCGTGCCTTAGCCTTGTTTCCCCTTACCGTGCCGTTCCTTCCGTTACCCTTGCCTTCCCTTGCTTTTTCCCTTGCCTTTCTTTCCTTCCGTTACTCTTTCCTTGCCTTGCCGAGCACTGCCTAGCCTTGCGTTGTCGGGCATTAGCCTTGCCTCGCCTGACCGTGCCTTGCCTTGCGTTATGCTTTCCTTGCCTTGCCGTGCATTGCCTAGCCCTGCATTGTCGTGCATTAGCCTTGCCTTTCCTCACCGTGCCTTGCCTTGCGTTACCCTTTCCTTGCTTGGCTGTGCATTGCCTAGCCGTGCGTTGCCGTGCCTTACCCTTGTTTCCCCTTGCCGTGCCTTGCCTTTTGTTACACTTGCCTTGCCTTGCTTTGCCTTGCCTTCCTCTCCTTCCGTTACTCTTTCCTTGCCTAGCCGTGCATTGCCTAGCCTTGCGTTGTCGTGCCTTAGCCTTGCCTCGCCTGACCGTGCATTGCCTTGCGTTACTCTTTCCTTGCCTTGCCGTGCATTGCCTAGCCTTGCGTTGTCGTGCATTAGCCTTGCCTCGCCTGACCGTGCCTTGCCTTGCGTTACCCTTTCCTTGCCTTGCCGTGCATTGCCTAGCCGTGCTTTTTCGTGCATTAGCGTTGCCTCGCCTGACCGTGCCTTGCCTTGCGTTACCCTTTCCTTGCCTTGCCGTGCATTGCCTAGTCCTGCGTTGTCGTGCCTTAGGCTTGTTTCCCCTTAACGTGCCGTTCCGTCCGTTGCCCTTGCCTACCCTTGCTTTCCCTTGCCTTCCTTGCCTTCCGTTACTCTTTACTTACCTTCCGTGCATTGCCTAGCCTTGCGTTGTCGTGCCTTAGCCTTGCGTCGCCTGACCGTGCCTTGCCTTGCTTTACCCTTTCTTTGCCTTGCCGTGCATTGCCTAGTCCTGCGTTGTCGTGCCTTAGCCTTGTTTCCCCGTACCGTGCCGTTCCTTCCGTTAGCCTTGCCTTCCCTTGCTTTCCCTTGCCTTTCTTTCCTTCCGTTACTCTTTCCTTGCCTAGCCGTGCACTGCCTAGCCGTGCGTTGTCGTGCCTTAGCCTTGTTTCCCCTTGCTGTGCCGTTCCTTCCGTTACACTTGCCTTGCCTTTCTTTGCCTTGCCTTCCTTTCCTTCCGTTACTCTTTCCTTGCCTAGCCGTGCACTGCCTAGCCTTGCGTTGTCGTGCATTAGCCTTCCCTTGCCTCACCGTACCTTGCCTTGCGTTACCCTTTCCTTGCCTTGCCGTGCACTGCCTAGCCTTGCGTTGTCGTGCCTTACCCTTGTTTCCCCTTGCCGTGCCGTGCCTTTTGTTGCACTTGCCTTGCCTTGCTTTGCTTTGCCTTCCTTTCCTTCCGTTACTCTTTCCTTGCCTAGCCGTGCATTGCCTAGCCTTGCGTTGTCGTGCATTAGCCTTGCCTCGCCTGACCGTGCCTTGCCTTGCGTTACCCTTTCCTTCCCTTGCCGTGCATTGCCTAGCCGTGCGTTGTCTTGCCTTAGCCTTGTTTCCCCTTGCTGTGCCGTTTCTTCCGTTACACTTGCCTTGCCTTACTTTGCCTTGCCTTCCTTTCCTTCCGTTACTCTTTCCTTGCCTAGCCGTGCACTGCCTAGACTTGCGTTGTCGTGCCTTAGCCTTGGCTCGCCTGACCGTGCCTTGCCTTGCGTTACCCTTTCCTTGCTTGGCCGTACATTGCCTAGCCGTGCGTTGCCGTGCCTTACCCTTGTTTCCCCTTGCCGTGCCTTGCCTTTTGTTACACTTGCCTTGAATTGCTTTGCCTTGCCTTCCTCTCCTTCCGTTACTCTTTCCTTGCCTAGCCGTGCATTGCCTAGCCTTGCGTTGTCGTGCATTAGCCTTGCCTCGCCTGACCGTGCCTTGCCTTGCGTTACCCTTTCTTTGCCTTGCCGTGCATTGCCTAGTCCTGCGTTGTCGTGCCTTAGCCTTGTTTCCCCTTACCGTGCCGTTCCTTCCGTTACCCTTGCCTTCCCTTGCTTTCCCTTGCCTTTCTTTCCTTCCGTTACTCTTTCTTTGCCTTGCCGAGCACTGCCTAGCCTTGCGTTGTCGTGCATTAGCCTTGCCTCGCCTGACCGTGACTTGCCTTGCGTTATGCTTTCCTTGCCTTGTCGTGCATTGCCTAGCCCTGCATTGTCGTGCATTAGCCTTGCCTTTCCTCACCGTGCCTTGCCTTGCGTTACCCTTTCCTTGCTTGGCCGTGCATTGCCTAGCCGTGCGTTGCCGTGCCTTACCCTTGTTTCCCCTTGCCGTGCCTTGCCTTTTGTTACACTTGCCTTGCCTTGCTTTGCCTTGCCTTCCTCTCCTTCCGTTACTCTTTCCTTGCCTAGCCGTGCATTGCCTAGCCTTGCGTTGTCGTGCATTAGCCTTGCCTCGCCTGACCGTGCCTTGCCTTGCGTTACCCTTTCTTTGCCTTGCCGTGCATTGCCTAGTCCTGCGTTGTCGTGCCTTAGCCTTGTTTCCCCTTACCGTGCCGTTCCTTCCGTTACCCTTGCCTTCCCTTGCTTTCCCTTGCCTTTCTTGCCTTCCGTTACTCTTTCCTTGCCTTGCCGAGCACTGCCTAGCCTTGCGTTGTCGTGCCTTAGCCTTGCGTCGCCTGACCGTGCCTTGCCTTGCGTTACCCTTTCTTTGCCTTGCCGTGCATTGCCTAGTCCTGCGTTGTCGTGCCTTAGCCTTGTTTCCCCGTACCGTGCCGTTCCTTCCGTTAGCCTTGCCTTCCCTTGCTTTCCCTTGCCTTTCTTTCCTTCCGTTACTCTTTCCTTGCCTAGCCGTGCACTGCCTAGCCGTGCGTTGTCGTGCGTTAGCCTTGTTTCCCCTTGCTGTGCCGTTCCTTCCGTTACACTTGCCTTGCCTTTCTTTGCCTTGCCTTCCTTTCCGTCCGTTACTCTTTCCTTGCCTAGCCGTGCATTGCCTAGCCTTGCGTTGTCGTGCATTAGCCTTGCCTCGCCTGACCGTGCCTTGCCTTGCGTTACCCTTTCCTTGCCTTGCCTTGCATTGCCTAGTCCTGAGTTGACGTGCCTTAGCCTTGTTTCCGCTTACCGTGCCGTTCCTTCCTTTACCTTTGCCTTCCCTTGCCTTCCTTGCCTTCCGTTACTCTTTGCTTGCCTTCCGTGCATTGCCTAGCCTTGCGTTGTCCTGCCTTAGCCTTGCCTCGCCTGACCGTGCCTTGCCTTGCGTTACCCTTTCCTTGCCTTGCCGTGCATGGCCTAATCCTGCGTTGTCGTGCCTTAGCCTTGTTTCCCCTTACCGTGCCGTTCCTTCCGTTACCCTTGCCTTCCCTTGCTTTCCCTTGCCTTTCTTTCCTTCCGTTACTCTTTCCTTGCCTTGCCGAGCACTGCCTAGCCTTGCGTTGTCGTGCATTAGCCTTGCCTCGCCTGACCGTGCCTTGCCTTGCGTTATGCTTTCCTTACCTTGCCGTGCATTGCCTAGCCCTGCATTGTCGTGCATTAACCTTGCCTTTCCTCACCGTGCCTTGCCTTGCGTTACCCTTTCCTTGCTTGGCCGTGCATTGCCTAGCCGTGCGTTGCCGTGCCTTACCCTTGTTTCCCCTTGCCGTGCCTTGCCTTTTGTTACACTTGCCTTGCCTTGCTTTGCCTTGCCTTCCTCTCCTTCCGTTACTCTTTCCTTGCCTAGCCGTGCATTGCCTAGCCTTGCGTTGTCGTGCATTAGCCTTTCCTCGCCTGAACGTGCCTTGCCTTGCGTTACGCTTTCTTTGCCTTGCCGTGCATTGCCTAGTCCTGCGTTGTCGTGCCTTAGCCTTGTTTCCCCTTACCGTGCCGTTCCTTCCGTTACCCTTGCCTTCCCTTGCTTTCCCTTGCCTTTCTTTCCTTCCGTTACTCTTTCCTTGCCTTGCCGAGCACTGCCTAGCCTTGCGTTGTCGTGCATTAGCCTTGCCTCGCTTGACCGTGCCTTGCCTTGCGTTACCCTTTCCTTGCCTTGCGTGCATTGCCTAGCCGTGCTTTTTCGTGCATTAGTGTTGCCTCGCCTGACCGTGCCTTTCCTTGCGTTACCCTTTCCTTGCCTTGCCGTGCATTGCCTAGTCCTGCGTTGTCGTGCCTTAGGCTTGTTTCCCCTTAACGTGCCGTTCCGTCCGTTGCCCTTGCCTTCCCTTGCTTTCCCTTGCCTTCCTTGCCTTCCGTTACTCTTTACTTGCCTTCCGTGCATTGCCTAGCCTTGCGTTGTCGTGCCTTAGCCTTGCGTCGCCTGACCGTGCCTTGCCTTGCGTTACCCTTTCTTTGCCTTGCCGTGCATTGCCTAGTCCTACGTTGTCGTGCCTTAGCCTTGTTTCCCCGTACCGTGCCTTTCCTTCCGTTAGCCTTGCCTTCCCTTGCTTTCCCTTGCCTTTCTTTCCTTCCGTTACTCTTTCCTTGCCTAGCCGTGCACTGCCTAGCCGTGCGTTGTCGTGCCTTAGCCTTGTTTCCGCTTACCGTGCCGTTCCTTCCTTTACCTTTGCCTTCCCTTGCCTTCCTTGCCTTCCGTTACTCTTTGCTTGCCTTCCGTGCATTGCCTAGCCTTGCGTTGTCCTGCCTTAGCCTTGCCTCGCCTGACCGTGCCTTGCCTTGCGTTACCCTTTCCTTGCCTTGCCGTGCATTGCCTAGTCCTGCGTTGTCGTGCCTTAGCCTTGTTTCCCCTTACCGTGCCGTTCCTTCCGTTACCCTTGCCTTCCCTTGCTTTCCCCTGCCTTTCTTTCCTTCCGTTACTCTTTCCTTTCCTTCCCGAGCACTGCCTAGCTTTGCGTTGTCGTGCATTAGCCTTGCCTCGCCTGACCGTGCCTTGCCTTGCGTTATGCTTTCCTTGCCTTGCCGTGCATTCCCTAGCCCTGCATTGTCGTGCATTAGCCTTGCCTTTCCTCACCGTGCCTTGCCTTGCGTTACCCTTTCCTTGCTTGGCCGTGAATTGCCTAGCCGTGCGTTGCCGTGCCTTACCCTTGTTTCCCCTTGCCGTGCCTTGCCTTTTGTTACACTTGCCTTGCCTTGCTTTGCCTTGCCTTCCTCTCCTTCCGTTACTCTTTCCTTGCCTAGCCGTGCATTGCCTAGCCTTGCGTTGTCGTGCCTTAGCCTTACCTCGCCTGACCGTGCATTGCCTTGCGTTACTCTTTCCTTGCCTTGCCGTGCATTGCCTAGCCTTGCGTTGTCGTGCATTAGCCTTGCCTCGCCTGACCGTGCCTTGCCTTGCGTTACCCTTTCCTTGCCTTGCCGTGCATTGCCTAGCCGTGCTTTTTCGTGCATTAGCGTTGCCTCGCCTGACCGTGCCTTGCCTTGCGTTACCCTTTCCTTGCCTTGCCGTGCATTGCCTAGTCCTGCGTTGTCGTGCCTTAGGCTTGTTTCCCCTTAACGTTCCGTTCCGTCCGTTGCCCTTGCCTACCCTTGCTTTCCCTTGCCTTCCTTGCCTTCCGTTACTCTTTACTTACCTTCCGTGCATTGCCTAGCCTTGCGTTGTCGTGCCTTAGCCTTGCGTCGCCTGACCGTGCCTTGCCTTGCTTTACCCTTTCTTTGCCTTGCCGTGCATTGCCTAGTCCTGCGTTGTCGTGCCTTAGCCTTGTTTCCCCGTACCGTGCCGTTCCTTCCGTTAGCCTTGCCTTCCCTTGCTTTCCCTTGCCTTTCTTTCCTTCCGTTACTCTTTCCTTGCCTAGCCGTGCACTGCCTAGCCGTGCGTTGTCGTGCCTTAGCCTTGTTTCCCCTTGCTGTGCCGTTCCTTCCGTTACACTTGCCTTGCCTTTCTTTGCCTTGCCTTCCTTTCCTTCCGTTACTCTTTCCTTGCCTAGCCGTGCACTGCCTGGCCTTGCGTTGTCGTGCATTAGCCTTCCCTTGCCTCACCGTACCTTGCCTTGCGTTACCCTTTCCTTGCCTTGCCGTGCACTGCCTAGCCTTGCGTTGTCGTGCCTTACCCTTGTTTCCCCTTGCCGTGCCGTGCCTTTTGTTGCACTTGCCTTGCCTTGCTTTGCTTTGCCTTCCTTTCCTTCCGTTACTCTTTCTTTGCCTAGCCGTGCATTGCGTAGCCTTGCGTTGTCGTGCATTAGCCTTGCCTCGCCTGACCGTGCCTTGCCTTGCGTTACCCTTTCCTTCCCTTGCCGTGCATTGCCTAGCCGTGCGTTTTCTTGCCTTAGCCTTGTTTCCCCTTGCTGTGCCGTTTCTTCCGTTACACTTGCCTTGCCTTACTTTGCCTTGCCTTCCTTTCCCTCCGTTACTCTTTCCTTGCCTAGCCGTGCACTGCCTAGACTTGCGTTGTCGTGCCTTAGCCTTGGCTCGCCTGACCGTACCTTGCCTTGCGTTACCCTTTCCTTGCTTGGCCGTGCATTGCCTAGCCGTGCGTTGCCGTGCCTTACCCTTGTTTCCCCTTGCCGTGCCTTGCCTTTTGTTACACTTGCCTTGCCTTCCCTTGCTTTCCCTTGCCTTTCTTTCCTTCCGTTACTCTTTCCTTGCCTTGCCGAGCACTGCCTAGCCTTGCGTTGTCGTGCATTAGCCTTGCCTCGCCTGACCGTGCATTGCCTTGCGTTACCCTTTCCTTGCCTTGCCGTGCATTGCCTAGTCCTGCGTTGTCGTGCCTTAGGCTTGTTTCCCCTTAACGTGCCGTTCCGTCCGTTGCCCTTGCCTACCCTTGCTTTCCCTTGCCTTCCTTGCCTTCCGTTACTCTTTACTTACCTTCCGTGCATTGCCTAGCCTTGCGTTGTCGTGCCTTAGCCTTGCGTCGCCTGACCGTGCCTTGCCTTGCGTTACCCTTTCTTTGCCTTGCCGTGCATTGCCTAGTCCTGCGTTGTCGTGCCTTAGCCTTGTTTCCCCGTACCGTGCCGTTCCTTCCGTTAGCCTTGCCTTCCCTTGCTTTCCCTTGCCTTTCTTTCCTTCCGTTACTCTTTCCTTGCCTAGCCGTGCACTGCCTAGCCGTGCGTTGTCGTGCCTTAGCCTTGTTTCCCCTTGCTGTGCCGTTCCTTCCGTTACACTTGCCTTGCCTTTCTTTGCCTTGCCTTCCTTTCCGTCCGTTACTCTTTCCTTGCCTAGACGTGCATTGCCTAGCCTTGCGTTGTCGTGCATTAGCCTTGCCTCGCCTGACCGTGCCTTGCCTTGCGTTACCCTTTCCTTGCCTTGCCTTGCATTGCCTAGTCCTGAGTTGACGTGCCTTAGCCTTGTTTCCGCTTACCGTGCCGTTCCTTCCTTTACCTTTGCCTTCCCTTGCCTTCCTTGCCTTCCGTTACTCTTTGCTTGCCTTCCGTGCATTGCCTAGCCTTGCGTTGTCCTGCCTTAGCCTTGCCTCGCCTGACCGTGCCTTGCCTTGCGTTACCCTTTCCTTGCCTTGCCGTGCATGGCCTAATCCTGCGTTGTCGTGCCTTAGCCTTGTTTCCCCTTACCGTGCCGTTCCTTCCGTTACCCTTGCCTTCCCTTGCTTTCCCTTGCCTTTCTTTCCTTCCGTTACTCTTTCCTTGCCTTGCCGAGCACTGCCTAGCCTTGCGTTGTCGTGCATTAGCCTTGCCTCGCCTGACCGTGCCTTGCCTTGCGTTAGGCTTTCCTTACCTTGCCGTGCATTGCCTAGCCCTGCATTGTCGTGCATTAGCCTTGCCTTTCCTCACCGTGCCTTGCCTTGCGTTACCCTTTCCTTGCTTGGCCGTGCATTGCCTAGCCGTGCGTTGCCGTGCCTTACCCTTGTTTCCCCTTGCCGTGCCTTGCCTTTTGTTACACTTGCCTTGCCTTGCTTTGCCTTGCCTTCCTCTCCTTCCGTTACTCTTTCCTTGCCTAGCCGTGCATTGCCTAGCCTTGCGTTGTCGTGCATTAGCCTTGCCTCGCCTGACCGTGCCTTGCCTTGCGTTACGCTTTCTTTGCCTTGCCGTGCATTGCCTAGTCCTGCGTTGTCGTGCCTTAGCCTTGTTTCCCCTTACCGTGCCGTTCCTTCCGTTACCCTTGCCTTCCCTTGCTTTCCCTTGCCTTTCTTTCCTTCCGTTACTCTTTCCTTGCCTTGCCGAGCACTGCCTAGCCTTGCGTTGTCGTGCCTTAGCCTTGTTTCCCCTTGCTGTGCCGTTCCTTGTTACCTTGCCTTGCCTTGCCTTGCCTTCCTTTCCTTCCGTTACCCTTTCCTTGCCTTGCGTGCATTGCCTAGCCGTGCTTTTTCGTGCATTAGTGTTGCCTCGCCTGACCGTGCCTTGCCTTGCGTTACCCTTTCCTTGCCTTGCCGTGCACTGCCTAGTCCTTGCGTTGTCGTGCCTTAGGCTTGTTTCCCCTTGCCGTGCCGTGCCTTTTGTTACACTTGCCTTGCCTTGCATTGCTTTGCCTTCCTTTCCTTCCGTTACTCTTTCCTTGCCTTCCGTGCATTGCCTAGCCTTGCGTTGTCGTGCATTAGCCTTGCCTCGCCTGACCGTGCCTTGCCTTGCGTTACCCTTTCTTTCCCTTGCCGTGCATTGCCTAGCCGTGCGTTGTCTTGCCTTAGCCTTGTTTCCCCGTGCTGTGCCGTTTCTTCCGTTAGCACTTGCCTTGCCTTACTTTGCCTTGCCTTCCTTTCCTTCCGTTACTCTTTCCTTGCCTTGCCGAGCACTGCCTAGCCTTGCGTTGTCGTGCATTAGCCTTGTTTCTGCTTACCGTGCCGTTCCTTCCTTTACCTTTGCCTTCCCTTGCCTTCCTTGCCTTCCGTTACTCTTTGCTTGCCTTCCGTGCATTGCCTAGCCTTGCGTTGTCCTGCCTTAGCCTTGCCTCGCCTGACCGTGCCTTGCCTTGCGTTACGCTTTCCTTGCCTTGCCGTGCATTGCCTAGTCCTGCGTTGTCGTGCCTTAGCCTTGTTTCCCCTTACCGTGCCGTTCCTTCCGTTACCCTTGCCTTCCCTTGCTTTCCCTTGCCTTTCTTTCCTTCCGTTACTCTTTCCTTTCCTTGCCGAGCACTGCCTAGCCTTGCGTTGTCGTGCATTAGCCTTGCCTCGCCTGACCGTGCCTTGCCTTGCGTTATGCTTTCCTTGCCTTGCCGTGCATTCCCTAGCCCTGCATTGTCGTGCATTAGCCTTGCCTTTCCTCACCGTGCCTTGCCTTGCGTTACCCTTTCCTTGCTTGGCCGTGCATTGCCTAGCCGTGCGTTGCCGTGCCTTACCCTTGTTTCCCCTTGCCGTGCCTTGCCTTTTGTTACACTTGCCTTGCCTTGCTTTGCCTTGCCTTCCTCTCCTTCCGTTACTCTTTCCTTGCCTAGCCGTGCATTGCCTAGCCTTGCGTTGTCGTGCCTTAGCCTTACCTCGCCTGACCGTGCATTGCCTTGCGTTACTCTTTCCTTGCCTTGCCGTGCATTGCCTAGCCTTGCGTTGTTGTGCATTAGCCTTGCCTCGCCTGACCGTGCCTTGCCTTGCGTTACCCTTTCCTTGCCTTGCCGTGCATTGCCTAGCCGTGCTTTTTCGTGCATTAGCGTTGCCTCGCCTGACCGTGCCTTGCCTTGCGTTACCCTTTCCTTGCCTTGCCGTGCATTGCCTAGTCCTGCGTTGTCGTGCCTTAGGCTTGTTTCCCCTTAACGTGCCGTTCCGTCCGTTGCCCTTGCCTACCCTTGCTTTCCCTTGCCTTCCTTGCCTTCCGTTACTCTTTACTTACCTTCCGTGCATTGCCTAGCCTTGCGTTGTCGTGCCTTAGCCTTGCGTCGCCTGACCGTGCCTTGCCTTGCTTTACCCTTTCTTTGCCTTGCCGTGCATTGCCTAGTCCTGCGTTGTCGTGCCTTAGCCTTGTTTCCCCGTACCGTGCCGTTCCTTCCGTTAGCCTTGCCTTCCCTTGCTTTCCCTTGCCTTTCTTTCCTTCCGTTACTCTTTCCTTGCCTAGCCGTGCACTGCCTAGCCGTGCGTTGTCGTGCCTTAGCCTTGCCTTCCCTTGCTTGCCTTCCCTTCCGTTACCTTTCCTTTTCCTTGCCTTCGTTGTCGTGCATTAGGCTTCCCTTGCCTCACCGTACCTTGCCTTGCGTTACCCTTTCCTTGCCTTGCCGTGCACTGCCTAGCCTTGCGTTGTCGTGCCTTACCCTTGTTTCCCCTTGCCGTGCCGTGCCTTTTGTTGCACTTGCCTTGCCTTGCTTTGCTTTGCCTTCCTTTCCTTCCGTTACTCTTTCCTTGCCTAGCCGTGCATTGCGTAGCCTTGCGTTGTCGTGCATTAGCCTTGCCTCGCCTGACCGTGCCTTGCCTTGCGTTACCCTTTCCTTCCCTTGCCGTGCATTGCCTAGCCGTGCGTTGTCTTGCCTTAGCCTTGTTTCCCCTTGCTGTGCCGTTTCTTCCGTTACACTTGCCTTGCCTTACTTTGCCTTGCCTTCCTTTCCCTCCGTTACTCTTTCCTTGCCTAGCCGTGCACTGCCTAGACTTGCGTTGTCGTGCCTTAGCCTTGGCTCGCCTGACCGTACCTTGCCTTGCGTTACCCTTTCCTTGCTTGGCCGTGCATTGTCTAGCCGTGCGTTGCCGTGCCTTACCCTTGTTTCCCCTTGCCGTGCCTTGCCTTTTGTTACACTTGCCTTGCCTTGCCTTGCTTTGCCTTGCCTTCCTCTCCTTCCGTTACTCTTTCCTTGCCTAGCCGTGCATTGCCTAGACTTGCGTTGTCGTGCATTAGCCTTGCCTCGCCTGACCGTGCCTTGCCTTGCGTTACCCTTTCTTTGCCTTGCCGTGCATTGCCTAGTCCTGCGTTGTCGTGCCTTAGCCTTGGTTCCCCTTACCGTGCCGTTCCTTCCGTTACCCTTGCCTTCCCTTGCTTTCCCTTGCCTTTCTTTCCTTCCGTTACTCTTTCCTTGCCTTGCCGAGCACTGCCTAGCCTTGCGTTGTCGTGCATTAGCCTTGCCTCGCCTGACCGTGCCTTGCCTTGCGTTATGCTTTCCTTGCCTTGCCGTGCATTGCCTAGCCCTGCATTGTCGTGCATTAGCCTTGCCTTTCCTCACCGTGCCTTGCCTTGCGTTACCCTTTCCTTGCTTGGCCGTGCATTGCCTAGACGTGCGTTGACGTGCCTTACCCTTGTTTCCCCTTGCCGTGCCTTGCCTTTTGTTACACTTGCCTTGCCTTGCTTTGCCTTGCCTTCCTCTCCTTCCGTTACTCTTTCCTTGCCTAGCCGTGCATTGCCTAGCCTTGCGTTGTCGTGCATTAGCCTTGCCTCGCCTGACCGTGCCTTGCCTTGCGTTACCCTTTCTTTGCCTTGCCGTGCATTGCCTAGTCCTGCGTTGTCGTGCTTTAGCCTTGTTTCCCCTTACCGTGCCGTTCCTTCCGTTACCCTTGCCTTCCCTTGCTTTCCCTTGCCTTTCTTTCCTTCCGTTACTCTTTCCTTGCCTTGCCGAGCACTGCCTAGCCTTGCGTTGTCGTGCATTAGCCTTGCCTCGCCTGACCGTGCATTGCCTTGCGTTACCCTTTCCTTGCCTTGCCGTGCATTGCCTAGTCCTGCGTTGTCGTGCCTTAGGCTTGTTTCCCCTTAACGTGCCGTTCCGTCCGTTGCCCTTGCCTACCCTTGCTTTCCCTTGCCTTCCTTGCCTTCCGTTACTCTTTACTTACCTTCCGTGCATTGCCTAGCCTTGCGTTGTCGTGCCTTAGCCTTGCGTCGCCTGACCGTGCCTTGCCTTGCGTTACCCTTTCTTTGCCTTGCCGTGCATTGCCTAGTCCTGCGTTGTCGTGCCTTAGCCTTGTTTCCCCGTACCGTGCCGTTCCTTCCGTTAGCCTTGCCTTCCCTTGCTTTCCCTTGCCTTTCTTTCCTTCCGTTACTCTTTCCTTGCCTAGCCGTGCACTGCCTAGCCGTGCGTTGTCGTGCCTTAGCCTTGTTTCCCCTTGCTGTGCCGTTCCTTCCGTTACACTTGCCTTGCCTTTCTTTGCCTTGCCTTCCTTTCCTTCCGTTACTCTTTCCTTGCCTAGCCGTGCATTGCCTAGCCTTGCGTTGTCGTGCATTAGCCTTGCCTCGCCTGACCGTGCCTTGCCTTGCGTTACACTTTCCTTGCCTTGCCTTGCATTGCCTAGTCCTGAGTTGTCGTGCCTTAGCCTTGTTTCCGCTTACCGTGCCGTTCCTTCCTTTACCTTTGCCTTCCCTTGCCTTCCTTGCCTTCCGTTACTCTTTGCTTGCCTTCCGTGCATTGCCTAGCCTTGCGTTGTCCTGCCTTAGCCTTGCCTCGCCTGACCGTGCCTTGCCTTGCGTTACCCTTTCCTTGCCTTGCCGTGCATTGCCTAATCCTGCGTTGTCGTGCCTTAGCCTTGTTTCCCCTTACCGTGCCGTTCCTTCCGTTACCCTTGCCTTCCCTTGCTTTCCCTTGCCTTTCTTTCCTTCCGTTACTCTTTCCTTGCCTTGCCGAGCACTGCCTAGCCTTGCGTTGTCGTGCATTAGCCTTGCCTCGCCTGACCGTGCCTTGCCTTGCGTTATGCTTTCCTTACCTTGCCGTGCATTGCCTAGCCCTGCATTGTCGTGCATTAGCCTTGCCTTTCCTCACCGTGCCTTGCCTTGCGTTACCCTTTCCTTGCTTGGCCGTGCATTGCCTAGCCGTGCGTTGCCGTGCCTTACCCTTGTTTCCCCTTGCCGTGCCTTGCCTTTTGTTACACTTGCCTTGCCTTGCTTTGCCTTGCCTTCCTCTCCTTCCGTTACTCTTTCCTTGCCTAGCCGTGCATTGCCTAGCCTTGCGTTGTCGTGCATTAGCCTTGCCTCGCCTGAACGTGCCTTGCCTTGCGTTACGCTTTCTTTGCCTTGCCGTGCATTGCCTAGTCCTGCGTTGTCGTGCCTTAGCCTTGTTTCCCCTTACCGTGCCGTTCCTTCCGTTACCCTTGCCTTCCCTTGCATTCCCTTGCCTTTCTTTCCTTCCGTTACTCTTTCCTTGCCTTGCCGAGCACTGCCTAGCCTTGCGTTGTCGTGCCTTAGCCTTGCCTCGCCTGACCGTGCATTGCCTTGCATTACACTTTCCTTGCCTTGCCGTGCATTGCCTGGCCGTGCGTTGTCGTGCATTAGCTTTGCCTCGCCTGACCGTGCCTTGCCTTGCGTTACCCTTTCCTTGCCTTGCCGTGCATTGCCTAGCCGTGCTTTTTCGTGCATTAGCGTTGCCTCGCCTGACCGTGCCTTGCCTTGCGTTACCCTTTCCTTGCCTTGCCGTGCATTGCCTAGTCCTGCGTTGTCGTGCCTTAGGCTTGTTTCCCCTTAACGTGCCGTTCCGTCCGTTGCCCTTGCCTACCCTTGCTTTCCCTTGCCTTCCTTGCCTTCCGTTACTCTTTACTTACCTTCCGTGCATTGCCTAGCCTTGCGTTGTCGTGCCTTAGCCTTGCGTCGCCTGACCGTGCCTTGCCTTGCGTTACCCTTTCTTTGCCTTGCCGTGCTTTGCCTAGTCCTGCGTTGTCGTGCCTTAGCCTTGTTTCCCCGTACCGTGCCGTTCCTTCCGTTAGCCTTGCCTTCCCTTGCTTTCCCTTGCCTTTCTTTCCTTCCGTTACTCTTTCCTTGCCTAGCCGTGCACTGCCTAGCCGTGCGTTGTCGTGCCTTAGCCTTGTTTCCCCTTGCTGTGCCGTTCCTTCCGTTACACTTGCCTTGCCTTTCTTTGCCTTGCCTTTCTTTCCTTCCGTTACTCTTTCTTTGCCTTGCCGAGCACTGCCTAGCCTTGCGTTGTCGTGCATTAGCCTTGCCTCGCCTGACCGTGCCTTGCCTTGCGTTATGCTTTCCTTGCCTTGCCGTGCATTGCCTAGCCCTGCATTGTCGTGCATTAGCCTTGCCTTTCCTCACCGTGCCTTGCCTTGCGTTACCCTTTCCTTGCTTGGCCGTGCATTGCCTAGCCGTGCGTTGCCGTGCCTTACCCTTGTTTCCCCTTGCCGTGCCTTGCCTTTTGTTACACTTGCCTTGCCTTGCTTTGCCTTGCCTTCCTCTCCTTCCGTTACTCTTTCCTTGCCTAGCCGTGCATTGCCTAGCCTTGCGTTGTCGTGCATTAGCCTTGCCTCGCCTGACCGTGCCTTGCCTTGCGTTACCCTTTCTTTGCCTTGCCGTGCATTGCCTAGTCCTGCGTTGTCGTGCCTTAGCCTTGTTTCCCCTTACCGTGCCGTTCCTTCCGTTACCCTTGCCTTCCCTTGCTTTCCCTTGCCTTTCTTGCCTTCCGTTACTCTTTCCTTGCCTTGCCGAGCACTGCCTAGCCTTGCGTTGTCGTGCATTAGTCTTGCCTCGCCTGACCGTGCATTGCCTTGCGTTGCCCTTTCCTTGCCTTGCCGTGCATTGCCTAGTCCTGCGTTGTCGTGCCTTAGGATTGTTTCCCCTTAACGTGCCGTTCCGTCCGTTGCCCTTGCCTACCCTTGCCTTCCGTTACTCTTTACTTACCTTCCGTGCATTGCCTAGCCTTGCGTTGTCGTGCCTTAGCCTTGCGTCGCCTGACCGTGCCTTGCCTTGCGTTACCCTTTCTTTGCCTTGCCGTGCATTGCCTAGTCCTGCGTTGTCGTGCCTTAGCCTTGTTTCCCCGTACCGTGCCGTTCCTTCCGTTAGCCTTGCCTTCCCTTGCTTTCCCTTGCCTTTCTTTCCTTCCGTTACTCTTTCCTTGCCTAGCCGTGCACTGCCTAGCCGTGCGTTGTCGTGCCTTAGCCTTGTTTCCCCTTGCTGTGCCGTTCCTTCCGTTACACTTGCCTTGCCTTTCTTTGCCTTGCCTTCCTTTCCGTCCGTTACTCTTTCCTTGCCTAGCCGTGCATTGCCTAGCCTTGCGTTGTCGTGCATTAGCCTTGCCTCGCCTGACCGTGCCTTGCCTTGCGTTACCCTTTCCTTGCCTTGCCTTGCATTGCCTAGTCCTGAGTTGACGTGCCTTAGCCTTGTTTCCGCTTACCGTGCCGTTCCTTCCTTTACCTTTGCCTTCCCTTGCCTTCCTTGCCTTCCGTTACTCTTTGCTTGCCTTCCGTGCATTGCCTAGCCTTGCGTTGTCCTGCCTTAGCCTTGCCTCGCCTGACCGTGCCTTGCCTTGCGTTACCCTTTCCTTGCCTTGCCGTGCATGGCCTAATCCTGCGTTGTCGTGCCTTAGCCTTGTTTCCCCTTACCGTGCCGTTCCTTCCGTTACCCTTGCCTTCCCTTGCTTTCCCTTGCCTTTCTTTCCTTCCGTTACTCTTTCCTTGCCTTGCCGAGCACTGCCTAGCCTTGCGTTGTCGTGCATTAGCCTTGCCTCGCCTGACCGTGCCTTGCCTTGCGTTATGCTTTCCTTACCTTGCCGTGCATTGCCTAGCCCTGCATTGTCGTGCATTAGCCTTGCCTTTCCTCACCGTGCCTTGCCTTGCGTTACCCTTTCCTTGCTTGGCCGTGCATTGCCTAGCCGTGCGTTGCCGTGCCTTACCCTTGTTTCCCCTTGCCGTGCCTTGCCTTTTGTTACACTTGCCTTGCCTTGCTTTGCCTTGCCTTCCTCTCCTTCCGTTACTCTTTCCTTGCCTAGCCGTGCATTGCCTAGCCTTGCGTTGTCGTGCATTAGCCTTTCCTCGCCTGAACGTGCCTTGCCTTGCGTTACGCTTTCTTTGCCTTGCCGTGCATTGCCTAGTCCTGCGTTGTCGTGCCTTAGCCTTGTTTCCCCTTACCGTGCCGTTCCTTCCGTTACCCTTGCCTTCCCTTGCTTTCCCTTGCCTTTCTTTCCTTCCGTTACTCTTTCCTTGCCTTGCCGAGCACTGCCTAGCCTTGCGTTGTCGTGCATTAGCCTTGCCTCGCCTGACCGTGCATTGCCTTGCGTTACCCTTTCCTTGCCTTGCCGTGCATTGCCTAGCCTTGCGTTGTCGTGAATTATCCTTGCCTCGCCTGACCGTGCCTTGCCTTGCGTTACCCTTTCCTTGCCTTGCCGTGCATTGCCTAGCCGTGCTTTTTCGTGCATTAGTGTTGCCTCGCCTGACCGTGCCTTGCCTTGCGTTACCCTTTCCTTGCCTTGCCGTGCATTGCCTAGTCCTGCGTTGTCGTGCCTTAGGCTTGTTTCCCCTTAACGTGCCGTTCCGTCCGTTGCCCTTGCCTTCCCTTGCTTTCCCTTGCCTTCCTTGCCTTCCGTTACTCTTTACTTGCCTTCCGTGCATTGCCTAGCCTTGCGTTGTCGTGCCTTAGCCTTGCGTCGCCTGACCGTGCCTTGCCTTGCGTTACCCTTTCTTTGCCTTGCCGTGCATTGCCTAGTCCTACATTGTCGTGCCTTAGCCTTGTTTCCCCGTACCGTGCCGTTCCTTCCGTTAGCCTTGCCTTCCCTTGCTTTCCCTTGCCTTTCTTTCCTTCCGTTACTCTTTCCTTGCCTAGCCGTGCACTGCCTAGCCGTGCGTTGTCGTGCCTTAGCCTTGTTTCCCCATGCTGTGCCGTTCCTTCCGTTACACTTGCCTTGCCTTTCTTTGCCTTGCCTTCCTTTCCTTCCGTTACTCTTTCCTTGCCTAGCTGTGCACTGCCTAGCCTTGCGTTGTCGTGCATTAGCCTTCCCTTGCCTCACCGTAAATTGCCTTGCGTTACCCTTTCCTTGCCTTGCCGTGCACTGCCTAGCCTTGCGTTGTCGTGCCTTACTCTTGTTTCCCCTTGCCGTGCCGTGCCTTTTGTTACACTTGCCTTGCCTTGCATTGCTTTGCCTTCCTTTCCTTCCGTTACTCTTTCCTTGCCTACCCGTGCATTGCCTAGCCTTGCGTTGTCGTGCATTAGCCTTGCCTCGCCTGACCGTGCCTTGCGTTGCGTTACCCTTTCCTTCCCTTGCCGTGCATTGCCTAGCCGTGCGTTGTCTTGCCTTAGCCTTGTTTCCCCTTGCTGTGCCGTTTCTTCCGTTACACGTGCCTTACCTTACTTTGCCTTGCCTTCCTTTCCTTCCCTTTCCTTGCCTAGTCGTGCACTGCCTAGCCGTGCGTTGTCGTGCCTTAGCCTTGTTTCCGCTTACCGTGCCGTTCCTTCCTTTACCTTTGCCTTCCCTTGCCTTCCTTGCCTTCCGTTACTCTTTGCTTGCCTTCCGTGCATTGCCTAGCCTTGCGTTGTCCTGCCTTAGCCTTGCCTCGCCTGACCGTGCCTTGCCTTGCGTTACCCTTTCCTTGCCTTGCCGTGCATTGCCTAGTCCTGCGTTGTCGTGCCTTAGCCTTGTTTCCCCTTACCGTGCCGTTCCTTCCGTTACCCTTGCCTTCCCTTGCTTTCCCTTGCCTTTCTTTCCTTCCGTTACTCTTTCCTTGCCTTGCCGAGCACTGCCTAGCCTTGCGTTGTCGTGCATTAGCCTTGCCTCGCCTGACCGTGCATTGCCTTGCGTTATGCTTTCCTTGCCTTGCCGTGCATTGCCTAGCCTTGCGTTGTCGTGCATTAGCCTTGCCTCGCCTGACCGTGCCTTGCCTTGCGTTACCCTTTCCTTGCCTTGCCGTGCATTGCCTAGCCGTGCTTTTTCGTGCATTAGCGTTGCCTCGCCTGACCGTGCCTTGCCTTGCGTTACCCTTTCCTTGCCTTGCCGTGCATTGCCTAGTCCTGCGTTGTCGTGCCTTAGGCTTGTTTCCCCTTAACGTGCCGTTCCGTCCGTTGCCCTTGCCTACCCTTGCTTTCCCTTGCCTTCCTTTCCTTCCGTTACTCTTTCCTTGCCTAGCTGTGCACTGCCTAGCCTTGCGTTGTCGTGCATTAGCCTTCCCTTGCCTCACCGTACCTTGCCTTGCGTTACCCTTTCCTTGCCTTGCCGTGCACTGCCTAGCCTTGCGTTGTCGTGCCTTACTCTTGTTTCCCCTTGCCGTGCCGTGCCTTTTGTTACACTTGCCTTGCCTTGCATTGCTTTGCCTTCCTTTCCTTCCGTTACTCTTTCCTTGCCTACCGTGCTTGCCTAGCCTTGCGTTGTCGTGCATTAGCCTTGCCTGCCTCCGCTAGCCTGCCTGCCTCCCTGTCCTTTCCTTCCGTTTCTTTCCTTCCTTGCCGTGCATTGCCTAGCCTTGCGTTGTCTTGCCTTAGCCTTGTTTCCCCTTGCTTGCCGTTTCTTCCGTTACACGTGCCTTCCCTTACTTTGCCTTGCCTTCCTTTCCTTCCCTTTCCTTGCCTAGTCGTGCACTGCCTAGCCGTGCGTTGTCGTGCCTTAGCCTTGTTTCCGCTTACCGTGCCGTTCCTTCCTTTACCTTTGCCTTCCCTTGCCTTCCTTGCCTTCCGTTACTCTTTGCTTGCCTTCCGTGCATTGCCTAGCCTTGCGTTGTCCTGCCTTAGCCTTGCCTCGCCTGACCGTGCCTTGCCTTGCGTTACCCTTTCCTTGCCTTGCCGTGCATTGCCTAGTCCTGCGTTGTCGTGCCTTAGCCTTGTTTCCCCTTACCGTGCCGTTCCTTCCGTTACCCTTGCCTTCCCTTGCTTTCCCTTGCCTTTCTTTCCTTCCGTTACTCTTTCCTTTCCTTGCCGAGCACTGCCTAGCCTTGCGTTGTCGTGCATTAGCCTTGCCTCGCCTGACCGTGCCTTGCCTTGCGTTATGCTTTCCTTGCCTTGCCGTGCATTGCCTAGCCTTGCGTTGTTGTGCATTAGCCTTGCCTCGCCTGACCGTGCCTTGCCTTGCGTTACCCTTTCCTTGCCTTGCCGTGCATTGCCTAGCCGTGCTTTTTCGTGCATTAGCGTTGCCTCGCCTGACCGTGCCTTGCCTTGCGTTACCCTTTCCTTGCCTTGCCGTGCATTGCCTAGTCCTGCGTTGTCGTGCCTTAGGCTTGTTTCCCCTTAACGTGCCGTTCCGTCCGTTGCCCTTGCCTACCCTTGCTTTCCCTTGCCTTCCTTGCCTTCCGTTACTCTTTACTTACCTTCCGTGCATTGCCTAGCCTTGCGTTGTCGTGCCTTAGCCTTGCGTCGCCTGACCGTGCCTTGCCTTGCTTTACCCTTTCTTTGCCTTGCCGTGCATTGCCTAGTCCTGCGTTGTCGTGCCTTAGCCTTGTTTCCCCGTACCGTGCCGTTCCTTCCGTTAGCCTTGCCTTCCCTTGCTTTCCCTTGCCTTTCTTTCCTTCCGTTACTCTTTCCTTGCCTAGCCGTGCACTGCCTAGCCGTGCGTTGTCGTGCCTTAGCCTTGTTTCCCCTTGCTGTGCCGTTCCTTCCGTTACACTTGCCTTGCCTTTCTTTGCCTTGCCTTCCTTTCCTTCCGTTACTCTTTGCTTGCCTAGCCGTGCACTGCCTGGCCTTGCGTTGTCGTGCATTAGCCTTCCCTTGCCTCACCGTACCTTGCCTTGCGTTACCCTTTCCTTGCCTTGCCGTGCACTGCCTAGCCTTGCGTTGTCGTGCCTTACCCTTGTTTCCCCTTGCCGTGCCGTGCCTTTTGTTGCACTTGCCTTGCCTTGCTTTGCTTTGCCTTCCTTTCCTTCCGTTACTCTTTCCTTGCCTAGCCGTGCATTGCGTAGCCTTGCGTTGTCGTGCATTAGCCTTGCCTCGCCTGACCGTGCCTTGCCTTGCGTTACCCTTTCCTTCCCTTGCCGTGCATTGCCTAGCCGTGCGTTGTCTTGCCTTAGCCTTGTTTCCCCTTGCTGTGCCGTTTCTTCCGTTACACTTGCCTTGCCTTACTTTGCCTTGCCTTCCTTTCCCTCCGTTACTCTTTCCTTGCCTAGCCGTGCACTGCCTAGACTTGCGTTGTCGTGCCTTAGCCTTGGCTCGCCTGACCGTACCTTGCCTTGCGTTACCCTTTCCTTGCTTGGCCGTGCATTGTCTAGCCATGCGTTGCCGTGCCTTACCCTTGTTTCCCCTTGCCGTGCCTTGCCTTTTGTTACACTTGCCTTGCCTTGCCTTGCTTTGCCTTGCCTTCCTCTCCTTCCGTTACTCTTTCCTTGCCTAGCCGTGCATTGCCTAGACTTGCGTTGTCGTGCATTAGCCTTGCCTCGCCTGACCGTGCCTTGCCTTGCGTTACCCTTTCTTTGCCTTGCCGTGCATTGCCTAGTCCTGCGTTGTCGTGCCTTAGCCTTGTTTCCCCTTACCGTGCCGTTCCTTCCGTTACCCTTGCCTTCCCTTGCTTTCCCTTGCCTTTCTTTCCTTCCGTTACTCTTTCCTTGCCTTGCCGAGCACTGCCTAGCCTTGCGTTGTCGTGCATTAGCCTTGCCTCGCCTGACCGTGCATTGCCTTGCGTTACCCTTTCCTTGCCTTGCCGTGCATTGCCTAGCCTTGCGTTGTCGTGAATTATCCTTGCCTCGCCTGACCGTGCCTTGCCTTGCGTTACCCTTTCCTTGCCTTGCCGTGCATTGCCTAGCCGTGCTTTTTCGTGCATTAGTGTTGCCTCGCCTGACCGTGCCTTGCCTTGCGTTACCCTTTCCTTGCCTTGCCGTGCATTGCCTAGTCCTGCGTTGTCGTGCTTTAGGCTTGTTTCCCCTTAACGTGCCGTTCCGTCCGTTGCCCTTGCCTTCCCTTGCTTTCCCTTGCCTTCCTTGCCTTCCGTTACTCTTTACTTGCCTTCCGTGCATTGCCTAGCCTTGCGTTGTCGTGCCTTAGCCTTGCGTCGCCTGACCGTGCCTTGCCTTGCGTTACCCTTTCTTTGCCTTGCCGTGCATTGCCTAGTCCTACGTTGTCGTGCCTTAGCCTTGTTTCCCCGTACCGTGCCGTTCCTTCCGTTAGCCTTGCCTTCCCTTGCTTTCCCTTGCCTTTCTTTCCTTCCGTTACTCTTTCCTTGCCTAGCCGTGCACTGCCTAGCCGTGCGTTGTCGTGCCTTAGCCTTGTTTCCCCATGCTGTGCCGTTCCTTCCGTTACACTTGCCTTGCCTTTCTTTGCCTTGCCTTCCTTTCCTTCCGTTACTCTTTCCTTGCCTAGCTGTGCACTGCCTAGCCTTGCGTTGTCGTGCATTAGCCTTCCCTTGCCTCACCGTACTTTGCCTTGCGTTACCCTTTCCTTGCCTTGCCGTGCACTGCCTAGCCTTGCGTTGTCGTGCCTTACTCTTGTTTCCCCTTGCCGTGCCGTGCCTTTTGTTACACTTGCCTTGCCTTGCATTGCTTCGCCTTCCTTTCCTTCCGTTACTCTTTCCTTGCCTACCCGTGCATTGCCTAGCCTTGCGTTGTCGTGCATTAGCCTTGCCTCGCCTGACCGTGCCTTGCCTTGCGTTACCCTTTCCTTCCCTTGCCGTGCATTGCCTAGCCGTGCGTTGTCTTGCCTTAGCCTTGTTTCCCCTTGCTGTGCCGTTTCTTCCGTTACACGTGCCTTGCCTTACTTTGCCTTGCCTTCCTTTCCTTCCCTTTCCTTGCCTAGTCGTGCACTGCCTAGCCGTGCGTTGTCGTGCCTTAGCCTTGTTTCCGCTTACCGTGCCGTTCCTTCCTTTACCTTTGCCTTCCCTTGCCTTCCTTGCCTTCCGTTACTCTTTGCTTGCCTTCCGTGCATTGCCTAGCCTTGCGTTGTCCTGCCTTAGCCTTGCCTCGCCTGACCGTGCCTTGCCTTGCGTTACCCTTTCCTTGCCTTGCCGTGCATTGCCTAGTCCTGCGTTGTCGTGCCTTAGCCTTGTTTCCCCTTACCGTGCCGTTCCTTCCGTTACCCTTGCCTTCCCTTGCTTTCCCTTGCCTTTCTTTCCTTCCGTTACTCTTTCCTTTCCTTGCCGAGCACTGCCTAGCCTTGCGTTGTCGTGCATTAGCCTTGCCTCGCCTGACCGTGCCTTGCCTTGCGTTATGCTTTCCTTGCCTTGCCGTGCATTGCCTAGCCTTGCGTTGTTGTGCATTAGCCTTGCCTCGCCTGACCGTGCCTTGCCTTGCGTTACCCTTTCCTTGCCTTGCCGTGCATTGCCTAGCCGTGCTTTTTCGTGCATTAGCGTTGCCTCGCCTGACCGTGCCTTGCCTTGCGTTACCCTTTCCTTGCCTTGCCGTGCATTGCCTAGTCCTGCGTTGTCGTGCCTTAGGCTTGTTTCCCCTTAACGTGCCGTTCCGTCCGTTGCCCTTGCCTACCCTTGCTTTCCCTTGCCTTCCTTGCCTTCCGTTACTCTTTACTTACCTTCCGTGCATTGCCTAGCCTTGCGTTGTCGTGCCTTAGCCTTGCGTCGCCTGACCGTGCCTTGCCTTGCTTTACCCTTTCTTTGCCTTGCCGTGCATTGCCTAGTCCTGCGTTGTCGTGCCTTAGCCTTGTTTCCCCGTACCGTGCCGTTCCTTCCGTTAGCCTTGCCTTCCCTTGCTTTCCCTTGCCTTTCTTTCCTTCCGTTACTCTTTCCTTGCCTAGCCGTGCACTGCCTAGCCGTGCGTTGTCGTGCCTTAGCCTTGTTTCCCCTTGCTGTGCCGTTCCTTCCGTTACACTTGCCTTGCCTTTCTTTGCCTTGCCTTCCTTTCCTTCCGTTACTCTTTGCTTGCCTAGCCGTGCACTGCCTGGCCTTGCGTTGTCGTGCATTAGCCTTCCCTTGCCTCACCGTACCTTGCCTTGCGTTACCCTTTCCTTGCCTTGCCGTGCACTGCCTAGCCTTGCGTTGTCGTGCCTTACCCTTGTTTCCCCTTGCCGTGCCGTGCCTTTTGTTGCACTTGCCTTGCCTTGCTTTGCTTTGCCTTCCTTTCCTTCCGTTACTCTTTCCTTGCCTAGCCGTGCATTGCGTAGCCTTGCGTTGTCGTGCATTAGCCTTGCCTCGCCTGACCGTGCCTTGCCTTGCGTTACCCTTTCCTTCCCTTGCCGTGCATTGCCTAGCCGTGCGTTGTCTTGCCTTAGCCTTGTTTCCCCTTGCTGTGCCGTTTCTTCCGTTACACTTGCCTTGCCTTACTTTGCCTTGCCTTCCTTTCCCTCCGTTACTCTTTCCTTGCCTAGCCGTGCACTGCCTAGACTTGCGTTGTCGTGCCTTAGCCTTGGCTCGCCTGACCGTACCTTGCCTTGCGTTACCCTTTCCTTGCTTGGCCGTGCATTGTCTAGCCATGCGTTGCCGTGCCTTACCCTTGTTTCCCCTTGCCGTGCCTTGCCTTTTGTTACACTTGCCTTGCCTTGCCTTGCTTTGCCTTGCCTTCCTCTCCTTCCGTTACTCTTTCCTTGCCTAGCCGTGCATTGCCTAGACTTGCGTTGTCGTGCATTAGCCTTGCCTCGCCTGACCGTGCCTTGCCTTGCGTTACCCTTTCTTTGCCTTGCCGTGCATTGCCTAGTCCTGCGTTGTCGTGCCTTAGCCTTGTTTCCCCTTACCGTGCCGTTCCTTCCGTTACCCTTGCCTTCCCTTGCTTTCCCTTGCCTTTCTTTCCTTCCGTTACTCTTTCCTTGCCTTGCCGAGCACTGCCTAGCCTTGCGTTGTCGTGCATTAGCCTTGCCTCGCCTGACCGTGCATTGCCTTGCGTTACCCTTTCCTTGCCTTGCCGTGCATTGCCTAGCCTTGCGTTGTCGTGCATTAGCCTTGCCTCGCCTGACCGTGCCTTGCCTTGCGTTACCCTTTCCTTGCCTTGCCGTGCATTGCCTAGCCGTGCTTTTTCGTGCATTAGTGTTGCCTCGCCTGACCGTGCCTTGCCTTGCGTTACCCTTTCCTTGCCTTGCCGTGCATTGCCTAGTCCTGCGTTGTCGTCTTAGGCTTGTTTCCCCTTAACGTGCCGTTCCGTCCGTTGCCCTTGCCTTCCCTTGCTTTCCCTTGCCTTCCTTGCCTTCCGTTACTCTTTACTTGCCTTCCGTGCATTGCCTAGCCTTGCGTTGTCGTGCCTTAGCCTTGCGTCGCCTGACCGTGCCTTGCCTTGCGTTACCCTTTCTTTGCCTTGCCGTGCATTGCCTAGTCCTGCGTTGTCGTGCCTTAGCCTTGTTTCCCCGTACCGTGCCGTTCCTTCCGTTAGCCTTGCCTTCCCTTGCTTTCCCTTGCCTTTCTTTCCTTCCGTTACTCTTTCCTTGCCTAGCCGTGCACTGCCTAGCCGTGCGTTGTCGTGCCTTAGCCTTGTTTCCCCATGCTGTGCCGTTCCTTCCGTTACACTTGCCTTGCCTTTCTTTGCCTTGCCTTCCTTTCCTTCCGTTACTCTTTCCTTGCCTAGCTGTGCACTGCCTAGCCTTGCGTTGTCGTGCATTAGCCTTCCCTTGCCTCACCGTACTTTGCCTTGCGTTACCCTTTCCTTGCCTTGCCGTGCACTGCCTAGCCTTGCGTTGTCGTGCCTTACTCTTGTTTCCCCTTGCCGTGCCGTGCCTTGTTTCCCCTTTCCGTGCCGCATTGCCTAGCCTTGCGTTGTCGTGCATTAGCCTTGCCCGCCTTGCCTTGCCTTGCGTTACCCTTTCCTTCCCTTACATTGCCTTGCGTTTCTTAGCCTTGCCTTCCTTTCCTTCCGTTACTCTTTCCTTGCCTAGTCTTGCCTTCCGTGCATTGCCTAGCCTTGCGTTGTCGTGCCTTAGCCTTGCCTCGCCTGACCGTGCCTTGCCTTGCGTTACCCTTTCCTTGCCTTGCCGTGCATTGCCTAGTCCTGCGTTGTCGTGCCTTAGCCTTGTTTCCCCTTACCGTGGCGTTCCTTCCGTTACCCTTGCCTTCCCTTGCTTTCCCTTGCCTTTCTTTCCTTCCGTTACTCTTTCCTTTCCTTGCCGAGCACTGCCTAGCCTTGCGTTGTCGTGCATTAGCCTTGCCTCGACTGACCGTGCCTTGCCTTGCGTTATGCTTTCCTTGCCTTGCCGTGCATTGCCTAGCCTTGCGTTGTTGTGCATTAGCCTTGCCTCGCCTGACCGTGCCTTGCCTTGCGTTACCCTTTCCTTGCCTTGCCGTGCATTGCCTAGCCGTGCTTTTTCGTGCATTAGCGTTGCCTCGCCTGACCGTGCCTTGCCTTGCGTTACCCTTTCCTTGCCTTGCCGTGCATTGCCTAGTCCTGCGTTGTCGTGCCTTAGGCTTGTTTCCCCTTAACGTGCCGTTCCGTCCGTTGCCCTTGCCTACCCTTGCTTTCCCTTGCCTTCCTTGCCTTCCGTTACTCTTTACTTACCTTCCGTGCATTGCCTAGCCTTGCGTTGTCGTGCCTTAGCCTTGCGTCGCCTGACCGTGCCTTGCCTTGCTTTACCCTTTCTTTGCCTTGCCGTGCATTGCCTAGTCCTGCGTTGTCGTGCCTTAGCCTTGTTTCCCCGTACCGTGCCGTTCCTTCCGTTAGCCTTGCCTTCCCTTGCTTTCCCTTGCCTTTCTTTCCTTCCGTTACTCTTTCCTTGCCTAGCCGTGCACTGCCTAGCCGTGCGTTGTCGTGCCTTAGCCTTGTTTCCCCTTGCTGTGCCGTTCCTTCCGTTACACTTGCCTTGCCTTTCTTTGCCTTGCCTTCCTTTCCTTCCGTTACTCTTTGCTTGCCTAGCCGTGCACTGCCTGGCCTTGCGTTGTCGTGCATTAGCCTTCCCTTGCCTCACCGTACCTTGCCTTGCGTTACCCTTTCCTTGCCTTGCCGTGCACTGCCTAGCCTTGCGTTGTCGTGCCTTACCCTTGTTTCCCCTTGCCGTGCCGTGCCTTTTGTTGCACTTGCCTTGCCTTGCTTTGCTTTGCCTTCCTTTCCTTCCGTTACTCTTTCCTTGCCTAGCCGTGCATTGCGTAGCCTTGCGTTGTCGTGCATTAGCCTTGCCTCGCCTGACCGTGCCTTGCCTTGCGTTACCCTTTCCTTCCCTTGCCGTGCATTGCCTAGCCGTGCGTTGTCTTGCCTTAGCCTTGTTTCCCCTTGCTGTGCCGTTTCTTCCGTTACACTTGCCTTGCCTTACTTTGCCTTGCCTTCCTTTCCCTCCGTTACTCTTTCCTTGCCTAGCCGTGCACTGCCTAGACTTGCGTTGTCGTGCCTTAGCCTTGGCTCGCCTGACCGTACCTTGCCTTGCGTTACCCTTTCCTTGCTTGGCCGTGCATTGTCTAGCCATGCGTTGCCGTGCCTTACCCTTGTTTCCCCTTGCCGTGCCTTGCCTTTTGTTACACTTGCCTTGCCTTGCCTTGCTTTGCCTTGCCTTCCTCTCCTTCCGTTACTCTTTCCTTGCCTAGCCGTGCATTGCCTAGACTTGCGTTGTCGTGCATTAGCCTTGCCTCGCCTGACCGTGCCTTGCCTTGCGTTACCCTTTCTTTGCCTTGCCGTGCATTGCCTAGTCCTGCGTTGTCGTGCCTTAGCCTTGTTTCCCCTTACCGTGCCGTTCCTTCCGTTACCCTTGCCTTCCCTTGCTTTCCCTTGCCTTTCTTTCCTTCCGTTACTCTTTCCTTGCCTTGCCGAGCACTGCCTAGCCTTGCGTTGTCGTGCATTAGCCTTGCCTCGCCTGACCGTGCATTGCCTTGCGTTACCCTTTCCTTGCCTTGCCGTGCATTGCCTAGCCTTGCGTTGTCGTGAATTATCCTTGCCTCGCCTGACCGTGCCTTGCCTTGCGTTACCCTTTCCTTGCCTTGCCGTGCATTGCCTAGCCGTGCTTTTTCGTGCATTAGTGTTGCCTCGCCTGACCGTGCCTTGCCTTGCGTTACCCTTTCCTTGCCTTGCCGTGCATTGCCTAGTCCTGCGTTGTCGTGCTTTAGGCTTGTTTCCCCTTAACGTGCCGTTCCGTCCGTTGCCCTTGCCTTCCCTTGCTTTCCCTTGCCTTCCTTGCCTTCCGTTACTCTTTACTTGCCTTCCGTGCATTGCCTAGCCTTGCGTTGTCGTGCCTTAGCCTTGCGTCGCCTGACCGTGCCTTGCCTTGCGTTACCCTTTCTTTGCCTTGCCGTGCATTGCCTAGTCCTACGTTGTCGTGCCTTAGCCTTGTTTCCCCGTACCGTGCCGTTCCTTCCGTTAGCCTTGCCTTCCCTTGCTTTCCCTTGCCTTTCTTTCCTTCCGTTACTCTTTCCTTGCCTAGCCGTGCACTGCCTAGCCGTGCGTTGTCGTGCCTTAGCCTTGTTTCCCCATGCTGTGCCGTTCCTTCCGTTACACTTGCCTTGCCTTTCTTTGCCTTGCCTTCCTTTCCTTCCGTTACTCTTTCCTTGCCTAGCTGTGCACTGCCTAGCCTTGCGTTGTCGTGCATTAGCCTTCCCTTGCCTCACCGTACTTTGCCTTGCGTTACCCTTTCCTTGCCTTGCCGTGCACTGCCTAGCCTTGCGTTGTCGTGCCTTACTCTTGTTTCCCCTTGCCGTGCCGTGCCTTTTGTTACACTTGCCTTGCCTTGCATTGCTTCGCCTTCCTTTCCTTCCGTTACTCTTTCCTTGCCTACCCGTGCATTGCCTAGCCTTGCGTTGTCGTGCATTAGCCTTGCCTCGCCTGACCGTGCCTTGCCTTGCGTTACCCTTTCCTTCCCTTGCCGTGCATTGCCTAGCCGTGCGTTGTCTTGCCTTAGCCTTGTTTCCCCTTGCTGTGCCGTTTCTTCCGTTACACGTGCCTTGCCTTACTTTGCCTTGCCTTCCTTTCCTTCCCTTTCCTTGCCTAGTCGTGCACTGCCTAGCCGTGCGTTGTCGTGCCTTAGCCTTGTTTCCGCTTACCGTGCCGTTCCTTCCTTTACCTTTGCCTTCCCTTGCCTTCCTTGCCTTCCGTTACTCTTTGCTTGCCTTCCGTGCATTGCCTAGCCTTGCGTTGTCCTGCCTTAGCCTTGCCTCGCCTGACCGTGCCTTGCCTTGCGTTACCCTTTCCTTGCCTTGCCGTGCATTGCCTAGTCCTGCGTTGTCGTGCCTTAGCCTTGTTTCCCCTTACCGTGCCGTTCCTTCCGTTACCCTTGCCTTCCCTTGCTTTCCCTTGCCTTTCTTTCCTTCCGTTACTCTTTCCTTTCCTTGCCGAGCACTGCCTAGCCTTGCGTTGTCGTGCATTAGCCTTGCCTCGCCTGACCGTGCCTTGCCTTGCGTTATGCTTTCCTTGCCTTGCCGTGCATTGCCTAGCCTTGCGTTGTTGTGCATTAGCCTTGCCTCGCCTGACCGTGCCTTGCCTTGCGTTACCCTTTCCTTGCCTTGCCGTGCATTGCCTAGCCGTGCTTTTTCGTGCATTAGCGTTGCCTCGCCTGACCGTGCCTTGCCTTGCGTTACCCTTTCCTTGCCTTGCCGTGCATTGCCTAGTCCTGCGTTGTCGTGCCTTAGGCTTGTTTCCCCTTAACGTGCCGTTCCGTCCGTTGCCCTTGACTACCCTTGCTTTCCCTTGCCTTCCTTGCCTTCCGTTACTCTTTACTTACCTTCCGTGCATTGCCTAGCCTTGCGTTGTCGTGCCTTAGCCTTGCGTCGCCTGACCGTGCCTTGCCTTGCTTTACCCTTTCTTTGCCTTGCCGTGCATTGCCTAGTCCTGCGTTGTCGTGCCTTAGCCTTGTTTCCCCGTACCGTGCCGTTCCTTCCGTTAGCCTTGCCTTCCCTTGCTTTCCCTTGCCTTTCTTTCCTTCCGTTACTCTTTCCTTGCCTAGCCGTGCACTGCCTAGCCGTGCGTTGTCGTGCCTTCGCCTTGTTTCCCCTTGCTGTGCCGTTCCTTCCGTTACACTTGCCTTGCCTTTCTTTGCCTTGCCTTCCTTTCCTTCCGTTACTCTTTGCTTGCCTAGCCTTGCACTGCCTGGCCTTGCGTTGTCGTGCATTAGCCTTCCCTTGCCTCACCGTACCTTGCCTTGCGTTACCCTTTCCTTGCCTTGCCGTGCACTGCCTAGCCTTGCGTTGTCGTGCCTTTCCCTTGTTTCCCCTTGCCGTGCCGTGCCTTTTGTTGCACTTGCCTTGCCTTGCTTTGCTTTGCCTTCCTTTCCTTCCGTTACTCTTTCCTTGCCTAGCCGTGCATTGCGTAGCCTTGCGTTGTCGTGCATTAGCCTTGCCTCGCCTGACCGTGCCTTGCCTTGCGTTACCCTTTCCTTCCCTTGCCGTGCATTGCCTAGCCGTGCGTTGTCTTGCCTTAGCCTTGTTTCCCCTTGCTGTGCCGTTTCTTCCGTTACACTTGCCTTGCCTTACTTTGCCTTGCCTTCCTTTCCCTCCGTTACTCTTTCCTTGCCTAGCCGTGCACTGCCTAGACTTGCGTTGTCGTGCCTTAGCCTTGGCTCGGCTGACCGTACCTTGCCTTGCGTTACCCTTTCCTTGCTTGGCCGTGCATTGTCTAGCCATGCGTTGCCGTTCCTTACCCTTGTTTCCCCTTGCCGTGCCTTGCCTTTTGTTACACTTGCCTTGCCTTGCCTTGCTTTGCCTTGCCTTCCTCTCCTTCCGTTACTCTTTCCTTGCCTAGCCGTGCATTGCCTAGACTTGCGTTGTCGTGCATTAGCCTTGCCTCGCCTGACCGTGCCTTGCCTTGCGTTACCCTTTCTTTGCCTTGCCGTGCATTGCCTAGTCCTGCGTTGTCGTGCCTTAGCCTTGTTTCCCCTTACCGTGCCGTTCCTTCCGTTACCCTTGCCTTCCCTTGCTTTCCCTTGCCTTTCTTTCCTTCCGTTACTCTTTCCTTGCCTTGCCGAGCACTGCCTAGCCTTGCGTTGTCGTGCATTAGCCTTGCCTCGCCTGACCGTGCCTTGCCTTGCTTTATGCTTTCCTTGCCTTGCCGTGCATTGCCTAGCCCTGCATTGTCGTGCATTAGCCTTGCCTTTCCTCACCGTGCCTTGCCTTGCGTTACCCTTTCCTTGCTTGGCCGTGCATTGCCTAGACGTGCGTTGACGTGCCTTACCCTTGTTTCCCCTTGCCGTGCCTTGCCTTTTGTTACACTTGCCTTGCCTTGCTTTGCCTTGCCTTCCTCTCCTTCCGTTACTCTTTCCTTGCCTAGCCGTGCATTGCCTAGCCTTGCGTTGTCGTGCATTAGCCTTGCCTCGCCTGACCGTGCCTTGCCTTGCGTTACCCTTTCTTTGCCTTGCCGTGCATTGCCTAGTCCTGCGTTGTCGTGCTTTAGCCTTGTTTCCCCTTACCGTGCCGTTCCTTCCGTTACCCTTGCCTTCCCTTGCTTTCCCTTGCCTTTCTTTCCTTCCGTTACTCTTTCCTTGCCTTGCCGAGCACTGCCTAGCCTTGCGTTGTCGTGCCTTAGCCTTGCCTCGCCTGACCGTGCATTGCCTTGCGTTACTCTTTCCTTGCCTTGCCGTGCATTGCCTAGCCTTGCGTTGTCGCGCATTAGCTTTGCCTCGCCTGACCGTGCCTTGCCTTGCGTTACCCTTTCCTTGCCTTGCCGTGCATTGCCTAGCCGTGCTTTTTCGTGCATTAGCGTTGCCTCGCCTGACCGTGCCTTGCCTTGCGTTACCCTTTCCTTGCCTTGCCGTGCATTGCCTAGTCCTGCGTTGTCGTGCCTTAGGCTTGTTTCCCCTTAACGTGCCGTTCCGTCCGTTGCCCTTGCCTACCCTTGCTTTCCCTTGCCTTCCGTTACTCTTTACTTACCTTCCGTGCATTGCCTAGCCTTGCGTTGTCGTGCCTTAGCCTTGCGTCGCCTGACCGTGCCTTGCCTTGCGTTACCCTTTCTTTGCCTTGCCGTGCATTGCCTAGTCCTGCGTTGTCGTGCCTTAGCCTTGTTTCCCCGTACCGTGCCGTTCCTTCCGTTAGCCTTGCCTTCCCTTGCTTTCCCTTGCCTTTCTTTCCTTCCGTTACTCTTTCCTTGCCTAGCCGTGCACTGCCTAGCCGTGCGTTGTCTTGCCTTAGCCTTGTTTCCCCTTGCTGTGCCGTTTCTTCCGTTACACGTGCCTTGCCTTACTTTGCCTTGCCTTCCTTTCCTTCCCTTTCCTTGCCTAGTCGTGCACTGCCTAGCCGTGCGTTGTCGTGCCTTAGCCTTGTTTCCGCTTACCGTGCCGTTCCTTCCTTTACCTTTGCCTTCCCTTGCCTTCCTTGCCTTCCGTTACTCTTTGCTTACCTTCCGTGCATTGCCTAGCCTTGCGTTGTCCTGCCTTAGCCTTGCCTCGCCTGACCGTGCCTTGCCTTGCGTTACCCTTTCCTTGCCTTGCCGTGCATTGCCTAGTCCTGCGTTGTCGTGCCTTAGCCTTGTTTCCCCTTACCGTGCCGTTCCTTCCGTTACCCTTGCCTTCCCTTGCTTTCCCTTGCCTTTCTTTCCTTCCGTTACTGTTTCCTTTCCTTGCCGAGCACTGCCTAGCCTTGCGTTGTCGTGCATTAGCCTTGCCTCGCCTGACCGTGCCTTGCCTTGCGTTATGCTTTCCTTGCCTTGCCGTGCATTGCCTAGCCTTGCGTTGTTGTGCATTAGCCTTGCCTCGCCTGACCGTGCCTTGCCTTGCGTTACCCTTTCCTTGCCTTGCCGTGCATTGCCTAGTCCTGCGTTGTCGTGCCTTAGGCTTGTTTCCCCTTAACGTGCCGTTCCGTCCGTTGCCCTTGACTACCCTTGCTTTCCCTTGCCTTCCTTGCCTTCCGTTACTCTTTACTTACCTTCCGTGCATTGCCTAGCCTTGCGTTGTCGTGCCTTAGCCTTGCGTCGCCTGACCGTGCCTTGCCTTGCTTTACCCTTTCTTTGCCTTGCCGTGCATTGCCTAGTCCTGCGTTGTCGTGCCTTAGCCTTGTTTCCCCGTACCGTGCCGTTCCTTCCGTTAGCCTTGCCTTCCCTTGCTTTCCCTTGCCTTTCTTTCCTTCCGTTACTCTTTCCTTGCCTAGCCGTGCACTGCCTAGCCGTGCGTTGTCGTGCCTTCGCCTTGTTTCCCCTTGCTGTGCCGTTCCTTCCGTTACACTTGCCTTGCCTTTCTTTGCCTTGCCTTCCTTTCCTTCCGTTACTCTTTGCTTGCCTAGCCTTGCACTGCCTGGCCTTGCGTTGTCGTGCATTAGCCTTCCCTTGCCTCACCGTGCCTTGCCTTGCGTTACCCTTTCCTTGCCTTGCCGTGCACTGCCTAGCCTTGCGTTGTCGTGCCTTACCCTTGTTTCCCCTTGCCGTGCCGTGCCTTTTGTTGCACTTGCCTTGCCTTGCTTTGCTTTGCCTTCCTTTCCTTCCGTTACTCTTTCCTTGCCTAGCCGTGCATTGCGTAGCCTTGCGTTGTCGTGCATTAGCCTTGCCTCGCCTGACCGTGCCTTGCCTTGCGTTACCCTTTCCTTCCCTTGCCGTGCATTGCCTAGCCGTGCGTTGTCTTGCCTTAGCCTTGTTTCCCCTTGCTGTGCCGTTTCTTCCGTTACACTTGCTTTGCCTTACTTTGCCTTGCCTTCCTTTCCCTCCGTTACTCTTTCCTTGCCTAGCCGTGCACTGCCTAGACTTGCGTTGTCGTGCCTTAGCCTTGGCTCGCCTGACCGTACCTTGCCTTGCGTTACCCTTTCCTTGCTTGGCCGTGCATTGTCTAGCCATGCGTTGCCGTGCCTTACCCTTGTTTCCCCTTGCCGTGCCTTGCCTTTTGTTACACTTGCCTTGCCTTGCCTTGCTTTGCCTTGCCTTCCTCTCCTTCCGTTACTCTTTCCTTGCCTAGCCGTGCATTGCCTAGACTTGCGTTGTCGTGCATTAGCCTTGCCTCGCCTGACCGTGCCTTGCCTTGCGTTACCCTTTCTTTGCCTTGCCGTGCATTGCCTAGTCCTGCGTTGTCGTGCCTTAGCCTTGTTTCCCCTTACCGTGCCGTTCCTTCCGTTACCCTTGCCTTCCCTTGCTTTCCCTTGCCTTTCTTTCCTTCCGTTACTCTTTCCTTGCCTTGCCGAGCACTGCCTAGCCTTGCGTTGTCGTGCATTAGCCTTGCCTCGCCTGACCGTGCCTTGCCTTGCGTTATGCTTTCCTTGCCTTGCCGTGCATTGCCTAGCCCTGCATTGTCGTGCATTAGCCTTGCCTTTCCTCACCGTGCCTTGCCTTGCGTTACCCTTTCCTTGCTTGGCCGTGCATTGCCTAGACGTGCGTTGACGTGCCTTACCCTTGTTTCCCCTTGCCGTGCCTTGCCTTTTGTTACACTTGCCTTGCCTTGCTTTGCCTTGCCTTCCTCTCCTTCCGTTACTCTTTCCTTGCCTAGCCGTGCATTGCCTAGCCTTGCGTTGTCGTGCATTAGCCTTGCCTCGCCTGACCGTGCCTTGCCTTGCGTTACCCTTTCTTTGCCTTGCCGTGCATTGCCTAGTCCTGCGTTGTCGTGCTTTAGCCTTTTTTCCCCTTACCGTGCTGTTCCTTCCGTTACCCTTGCCTTCCCTTGCTTTCCCTTGCCTTTCTTTCCTTCCGTTACTCTTTCCTTGCCTTGCCGAGCACTGCCTAGCCTTGCGTTGTCGTGCCTTAGCCTTGCCTCGCCTGACCGTGCATTGCCTTGCGTTACTCTTTCCTTGCCTTGCCGTGCATTGCCTAGCCTTGCGTTGTCGCGCATTAGCTTTGCCTCGCCTGACCGTGCCTTGCCTTGCGTTACCCTTTCCTTGCCTTGCCGTGCATTGCCTAGCCGTGCTTTTTCGTGCATTAGCGTTGCCTCGCCTGACCGTGCCTTGCCTTGCGTTACCCTTTCCTTGCCTTGCCGTGCATTGCCTAGTCCTGCGTTGTCGTGCCTTAGGCTTGTTTCCCCTTAACGTGCCGTTCCGTCCGTTGCCCTTGCCTACCCTTGCTTTCCCTTGCCTTCCTTGCCTTCCGTTACTCTTTACTTACCTTCCGTGCATTGCCTAGCCTTGCGTTGTCGTGCCTTAGCCTTGCGTCGCCTGACCGTGCCTTGCCTTGCGTTACCCTTTCTTTGCCTTGCCGTGCATTGCCTAGTCCTGCGTTGTCGTGCCTTAGCCTTGTTTCCCCGTACCGTGCCGTTCCTTCCGTTAGCCTTGCCTTCCCTTGCTTTCCCTTGCCTTTCTTTCCTTCCGTTACTCTTTCCTTGCCTAGCCGTGCATTGCCTAGCCGTGCGTTGTCGTGCCTTAGCCTTGTTTCCCCTTGCTGTGCCGTTTCTTCCGTTACACGTGCCTTGCCTTACTTTGCCTTGCCTTCCTTTCCTTCCCTTTCCTTGCCTAGCCGTGCACTGCCTAGCCGTGCGTTGTCGTGCCTTAGCCTTGTTTCCGCTTACCGTGCCGTTCCATCCTTTACCTTTGCCTTCCCTTGCCTTCCTTGCCTTCCGTTACTCTTTGCTTGCCTTCCGTGCATTGCCTAGCCTTGCGTTGTCCTGCCTTAGCCTTGCCTCGCCTGACCGTGCCTTGCCTTGCGTTACCCTTTCCTTGCCTTGCCGTGCATTGCCTAGTCCTGCGTTGTCGTGCCTTAGCCTTGTTTCCCCTTACCGTGCCGTTCCTTCCGTTACCCTTGCCTTCCCTTGCTTTCCCTTGCCTTTCTTTCCTTCCGTTACTCTTTCCTTGCCTTGCCGAGCACTGCCTAGCCTTGCGTTCTCGTGCATTAGCCTTGCCTCGCCTGACCGTGCCTTGCCTTGCGTTATGCTTTCCTTGCCTTGCCGTGCATTGCCTAGCCCTGCATTGTCGTGCATTAGCCTTGCCTTTCCTCACCGTGCCTTGCCTTGCGATACCCTTTCCTTGCTTGGCCGTGCATTGCCTAGCCGTGCGTTGCCGTGCCTTACCCTTGTTTCCCCTTGCCGTGCCTTGCCTTTTATTACACTTGCCTTGCCTTGCTTTGCCTTGCCTTCCTCTCCTTCCGTTACTCTTTCCTTGCCTAGCCGTGCATTGCCTAGCCTTGCGTTGTCGTGCCTTAGCCTTGCCTCGCCTGACCATGCATTGCCTTGCGTTACTCTTTCCTTGCCTTGCCGTGCATTGCCTAGCCTTGCGTTGTCGTGCATTAGCCTTGCCTCGCCTGACCGTGCCTTGCCTTGCGTTACCCTTTCCTTGCCTTGCCGTGCATTGCCTAGTCCTGCGTTGTCGTGCCTTAGGCTTGTTTCCCCTTAACGTGCCGTTCCGTCCGTTGCCCTTGCCTACCCTTGCTTTCCCTTGCCTTCCTTGCCTTCCGTTACTCTTTACTTACCTTCCGTGCATTGCCTAGCCTTGCGTTGTCGTGCCTTAGCCTTGCGTCGCCTGACCGTGCCTTGCCTTGCGTTACCCTTTCTTTGCCTTGCCGTGCATTGCCTAGTCCTGCGTTGTCGTGCCTTAGCCTTGTTTCCCCGTACCGTGCCGTTCCTTCCGTTAGCCTTGCCTTCCCTTGCTTTCCCTTGCCTTTCTTTCCTTCCGTTACTCTTTCCTTGCCTAGCCGTGCACTGCCTAGCCGTGCGTTGTCGTGCCTTAGCCTTGTTTCCCCTTGCTGTGCCGTTCCTTCCGTTACACTTGCCTTGCCTTTCTTTGCCTTGCCCTCCTTTCCTTCCGTTACTCTTTCCTTGCCTAGCCGTGCATTGCCTAGCCTTGCGTTGTCGTGCATTAGCCTTGTCTCGCCTGACCGTGCCTTGCCTTGCGTTACCCTTTCCTTGCCTTGCCTTGCATTGCCTAGTCCTGAGTTGTCGTGCCTTAGCCTTGTTTCCGCTTACCGTGCCGTTCCTTCCTTTACCTTTGCCTTCCCTTGCCTTCCTTGCCTTCCGTTACTCTTTGCTTGCCTTCCGTGCATTGCCTAGCCTTGCGTTGTCCTGCCTTAGCCTTGCCTCGCCTGACCGTGCCTTGCCTTGCGTTACCCTTTCCTTGCCTTGCCGTGCAGTGCCTAATCCTGCGTTGTCGTGCCTTAGCCTTGTTTCCCCTTACCGTGCCGTTCCTTCCGTTACCCTTGCCTTCCCTTGCTTTCCCTTGCCTTTCTTTCCTTCCGTTACTCTTTCCTTGCCTTGCCGAGCACTGCCTAGCCTTGCGTTGTCGTGCATTAGCCTTGCCTCGCCTGACCGTGCCTTGCCTTGCGTTATGCTTTCCTTACCTTGCCGTGCATTGCCTAGCCCTGCATTGTCGTGCATTAGCCTTGCCTTCCCTCACCGTGCCTTGCCTTGCGTTACCCTTTCCTTGCTTGGCCGTGCATTGCCTAGCCGTGCGTTGCCGTGCCTTACCCTTGTTTCCCCTTGCCGTGCCTTGCCTTTTGTTACACTTGCCTTGCCTTGCTTTGCCTTGCCTTCCTCTCCTTCCGTTACTCTTTCCTTGCCTAGCCGTGCATTGCCTAGCCTTGCGTTGTCGTGCATTAGCCTTGCCTCGCCTGAACATGCCTTGCCTTGCGTTACGCTTTCTTTGCCTTGCCGTGCATTGCCTAGTCCTGCGTTGTCGTGCCTTAGCCTTGTTTCCCCTTACCGTGCCGTTCCTTCCGTTACCCTTGCCTTCCCTTGCTTTCCCTTGCCTTTCTTTCCTTCCGTTACTCTTTCCTTGCCTTGCCGAGCACTGCCTAGCCTTGCGTTGTCGTGCATTAGCCTTGCCTCGCCTGACCGTGCATTGCCTTGCGTTACCCTTTCCTTGCCTTGCCGTGCATTGCCTAGCCTTGCGTTGTCGTGAATTATCCTTGCCTCGCCTGACCGTGCCTTGCCTTGCGTTACCCTTTCCTTGCCTTGCCGTGCATTGCCTAGCCGTGCTTTTTCGTGCATTAGTGTTGCCTCGCCTGACCGTGCCTTGCCTTGCGTTACCCTTTCCTTGCCTTGCCGTGCATTGCCTAGTCCTGCGTTGTGGTGCCTTAGGCTTGTTTCCCCTTAACGTGCCGTTCCGTCCGTTGCCCTTGCCTTCCCTTGCTTTCCCTTGCCTTCCTTGCCTTCCGTTACTCTTTACTTGCCTTCCGTGCATTGCCTAGCCTTGCGTTGTCGTGCCTTAGCCTTGCGTCGCCTGACCGTTCCTTGCCTTGCGTTACCCTTTCTTTGCCTTGCCGTGCATTGCCTAGTCCTACGTTGTCGTGCCTTAGCCTTGTTTCCCCGTACCGTGCCGTTCCTTCCGTTAGCCTTGCCTTCCCTTGCTTTCCCTTGCCTTTCTTTCCTTCCGTTACTCTTTCCTTGCCTAGCCGTGCACTGCCTAGCCGTGCGTTGTCGTGCCTTAGCCTTGTTTCCCCATGCTGTGCCGTTCCTTCCGTTACACTTGCCTTGCCTTTCTTTGCCTTGCCTTCCTTTCCTTCCGTTACTCTTTCCTTGCCTAGCTGTGCACTGCCTAGCCTTGCGTTGTCGTGCATTAGCCTTCCCTTGCCTCACCGTACTTTGCCTTGCGTTACCCTTTCCTTGCCTTGCCGTGCACGGCCTAGCCTTGCGTTGTCGTGCCTTACTCTTGTTTCCCCTTGCCGTGCCGTGCCTTTTGTTACACTTGCCTTGCCTTGCATTGCTTTGCCTTCCTTTCCTTCCGTTACTCTTTCCTTGCCTACCCGTGCATTGCCTAGCCTTGCGTTGTCGTGCATTAGCCTTGCCTCGCCTGACCGTGCCTTGCCTTGCGTTACCCTTTCCTTCCCTTGCCGTGCATTGCCTAGCCGTGCGTTGTCTTGCCTTAGCCTTGCTTCCCCTTGCTGTGCCGTTTCTTCCGTTACACGTGCCTTGCCTTACTTTGCCTTGCCTTCCTTTCCTTCCCTTTCCTTGCCTAGTCGTGCACTGCCTAGCCGTGCGTTGTCGTGCCTTTGCCTTGTTTCCGCTTACCGTGCCGTTCCTTCCTTTACCTTTGCCTTCCCTTGCCTTCCTTGCCTTCCGTTACTCTTTGCTTGCCTTCCGTGCATTGCCTAGCCTTGCGTTGTCCTGCCTTAGCCTTGCCTCGCCTGACCGTGCCTTGCCTTGCGTTACCCTTTCCTTGCCTTGCCGTGCATTGCCTAGTCCTGCGTTGTCGTGCCTTAGCCTTGTTTCCCCTTACCGTGCCGTTCCTTCCGTTACCCTTGCCTTCCCTTGCTTTCCCTTGCCTTTCTTTCCTTCCGTTACTCTTTCCTTTCCTTGCCGAGCACTGCCTAGCCTTGCGTTGTCGTGCATTAGCCTTGCCTCGCCTGACCGTGCCTTGCCTTGCGTTATGCTTTCCTTGCCTTGCCGTGCATTGCCTAGCCTTGCGTTGTTGTGCATTAGCCTTGCCTCGCCTGACCGTGCCTTGCCTTGCGTTACACTTTCCTTGCCTTGCCGTGCATTGCCTAGCCGTACTTTTTCGTGCATTAGCGTTGCCTCGCCTGACCGTGCCTTGCCTTGCGTTACCCTTTCCTTGCCTTGCCGTGCATTGCCTAGTCCTGCGTTGTCGTGCCTTAGGCTTGTTTCCCCTTAACGTGCCGTTCCGTCCGTTGCCCTTGCCTACCCTTGCTTTCCCTTGCCTTCCTTGCCTTCCGTTACTCTTTACTTACCTTCCGTGCATTGCCTAGCCTTGCGTTGTCGTGCCTTAGCCTTGCGTCGCCTGACCGTGCCTTGCCTTGCTTTACCCTTTCTTTGCCTTGCCGTGCATTGCCTAGTCCTGCGTTGTCGTGCCTTAGCCTTGTTTCCCCGTACCGTGCCGTTCCTTCCGTTAGCCTTGCCTTCCCTTGCTTTCCCTTGCCTTTCTTTCCTTCCGTTACTCTTTCCTTGCCTAGCCGTGCACTGCCTAGCCGTGCGTTGTCGTGCCTTAGCCTTGTTTCCCCTTGCTGTGCCGTTCCTTCCGTTACACTTGCCTTGCCTTTCTTTGCCTTGCCTTCCTTTCCTTCCGTTACTCTTTGATTGCCTAGCCGTGCACTGCCTGGCCTTGCGTTGTCGTGCATTAGCCTTCCCTTGCCTCACCGTACCTTGCTTTGCGTTACCCTTTCCTTGCCTTGCCGTGCACTGCCTAGCCTTGCGTTGTCGTGCCTTACCCTTGTTTCACCTTGCCGTGCCGTGCCTTTTGTTGCACTTGCCTTGCCTTGCTTTGCTTTGCCTTCCTTTCCTTCCGTTACTCTTTCCTTGCCTAGCCGTGCATTGCGTAGCCTTGCGTTGTCGTGCATTAGCCTTGCCTCGCCTGACCGTGCCTTGCCTTGCGTTACCCTTTCCTTCCCTTGCCGTGCATTGCCTAGCCGTGCGTTGTCTTGCCTTAGCCTTGTTTCCCCTTGCTGTGCCGTTTCTTCCGTTACACTTGCCTTGCCTTACTTTGCCTTGCCTTCCTTTCCCTCCGTTACTCTTTCCTTGCCTAGCCGTGCACTGCCTAGACTTGCGTTGTCGTGCCTTAGCCTTGGCTCGCCTGACCGTACCTTGCCTTGCGTTACCCTTTCCTTGCTTGGCCGTGCATTGTCTAGCCATGCGTTGCCGTGCCTTACCCTTGTTTCCCCTTGCCGTGCCTTGCCTTTTGTTACACTTGCCTTGCCTTGCCTTGCTTTGCCTTGCCTTCCTCTCCTTCCGTTACTCTTTCCTTGCCTAGCCGTGCATTGCCTAGCCTTGCGTTGTCCTGCCTTAGCCTTGCCTCGCCTGACCGTGCCTTGCCTTGCGTTACCCTTTCCTTGCCTTGCCGTGCAGTGCCTAATCCTGCGTTGTCGTGCCTTAGCCTTGTTTCCCCTTACCGTGCCGTTCCTTCCGTTACCCTTGCCTTCCCTTGCTTTCCCTTTCCTTTCTTTCCTTCCGTTACTCTTTCCTTGCCTTGCCGAGCACTGCCTAGCCTTGCGTTGTCGTGCATTAGCCTTGCCTCGCCTGACCGTGCCTTGCCTTGCGTTATGCTTTCCTTACCTTGCCGTGCATTGCCTAGCCCTGCATTGTCGTGCATTAGCCTTGCCTTCCCTCACCGTGCCTTGCCTTGCGTTACCCTTTCCTTGCTTGGCCGTGCATTGCCTAGCCGTGCGTTGCCGTGCCTTACCCTTGTTTCCCCTTGCCGTGCCTTGCCTTTTGTTACACTTGCCTTGCCTTGCTTTGCCTTGCCTTCCTCTCCTTCCGTTACTCTTTCCTTGCCTAGCCGTGCATTGCCTAGCCTTGCGTTGTCGTGCATTAGCCTTGCCTCGCCTGAACATGCCTTGCCTTGCGTTACGCTTTCTTTGCCTTGCCGTGCATTGCCTAGTCCTGCGTTGTCGTGCCTTAGCCTTGTTTCCCCTTACCGTGCCGTTCCTTCCGTTACCCTTGCCTTCCCTTGCTTTCCCTTGCCTTTCTTTCCTTCCGTTACTCTTTCCTTGCCTTGCCGAGCACTGCCTAGCCTTGCGTTGTCGTGCATTAGCCTTGCCTCGCCTGACCGTGCATTGCCTTGCGTTACCCTTTCCTTGCCTTGCCGTGCATTGCCTAGCCTTGCGTTGTCGTGAATTATCCTTGCCTCGCCTGACCGTGCCTTGCCTTGCGTTACCCTTTCCTTGCCTTGCCGTGCATTGCCTAGCCGTGCTTTTTCGTGCATTAGTGTTGCCTCGCCTGTCCGTGCCTTGCCTTGCGTTACCCTTTCCTTGCCTTGCCGTGCATTGCCTAGTCCTGCGTTGTGGTGCCTTAGGCTTGTTTCCCCTTAACGTGCCGTTCCGTCCGTTGCCCTTGCCTTCCCTTGCTTTCCCTTGCCTTCCTTGCCTTCCGTTACTCTTTACTTGCCTTCCGTGCATTGCCTAGCCTTGCGTTGTCGTGCCTTAGCCTTGCGTCGCCTGACCGTTCCTTGCCTTGCGTTACCCTTTCTTTGCCTTGCCGTGCATTGCCTAGTCCTACGTTGTCGTGCCTTAGCCTTGTTTCCCCGTACCGTGCCGTTCCTTCCGTTAGCCTTGCCTTCCCTTGCTTTCCCTTGCCTTTCTTTCCTTCCGTTACTCTTTCCTTGCCTAGCCGTGCACTGCCTAGCCGTGCGTTGTCGTGCCTTAGCCTTGTTTCCCCATGCTGTGCCGTTCCTTCCGTTACACTTGCCTTGCCTTTCTTTGCCTTGCCTTCCTTTCCTTCCGTTACTCTTTCCTTGCCTAGCTGTGCACTGCCTAGCCTTGCGTTGTCGTGCATTAGCCTTCCCTTGCCTCACCGTACTTTGCCTTGCGTTACCCTTTCCTTGCCTTGCCGTGCACGGCCTAGCCTTGCGTTGTCGTGCCTTACTCTTGTTTCCCCTTGCCGTGCCGTGCCTTTTGTTACACTTGCCTTGCCTTGCATTGCTTTGCCTTCCTTTCCTTCCGTTACTCTTTCCTTGCCTACCCGTGCATTGCCTAGCCTTGCGTTGTCGTGCATTAGCCTTGCCTCGCCTGACCGTGCCTTGCCTTGCGTTACCCTTTCCTTCCCTTGCCGTGCATTGCCTAGCCGTGCGTTGTCTTGCCTTAGCCTTGTTTCCCCTTGCTGTGCCGTTTCTTCCGTTACACTTGCCTTGCCTTACTTTGCCTTGCCTTCCTTTCCTTCCCTTTCCTTGCCTAGTCGTGCACTGCCTAGCCGTGCGTTGTCGTGCCTTTGCCTTGTTTCCGCTTACCGTGCCGTTCCTTCCTTTACCTTGTTTCCCCTTGCCGTGCCTTGCCCTTGCCTTGCCTTGCTTTGCCTTGCCTTCCGTTACTCTTTGCTTGCCTTCCGTGCATTGCCTAGCCTTGCGTTGTCCTGCCTTAGCCTTGCCTCGCCTGACCGTGCCTTGCCTTGCGTTACCCTTTCCTTGCCTTGCCGTGCATTGCCTAGTCCTGCGTTGTCGTGCCTTAGCCTTGTTTCCCCTTCCCGTGCCGTTCCTTCCGTTACCCTTGCCTTCCCTTGCTTTCCCTTGCCTTTCTTTCCTTCCGTTACTCTTTCCTTGCCTTGCCGAGCACTGCCTAGCCTTGCGTTGTCGTGCATTAGCCTTGCCTCGCCTGACCGTGCATTGCCTTGCGTTACCCTTTCCTTGCCTTGCCGTGCATTGCCTAGCCTTGCGTTGTCGTGAATTATCCTTGCCTCGCCTGACCGTGCCTTGCCTTGCGTTACCCTTTCCTTGCCTTGCCGTGCATTGCCTAGCCGTGCTTTTTCGTGCATTAGTGTTGCCTCGCCTGACCGTGCCTTGCCTTGCGTTACCCTTTCCTTGCCTTGCCGTGCATTGCCTAGTCCTGCGTTGTCGTGCCTTAGGCTTGTTTCCCCTTAACGTGCCGTTCCGTCCGTTGCCCTTGCCTTCCCTTGCTTTCCCTTGCCTTCCTTGCCTTCCGTTACTCTTTACTTGCCTTCCGTGCATTGCCTAGCCTTGCGTTGTCGTGCCTTAGCCTTGCGTCGCCTGACCGTGCCTTGCCTTGCGTTACCCTTTCTTTGCCTTGCCGTGCATTGCCTAGTCCTACGTTGTCGTGCCTTAGCCTTGTTTCCCCGTACCGTGCCGTTCCTTCCGTTAGCCTTGCCTTCCCTTGCTTTCCCTTGCCTTTCTTTCCTTCCGTTACTCTTTCCTTGCCTAGCCGTGCACTGCCTAGCCGTGCGTTGTCGTGCCTTAGCCTTGTTTCCCCATGCTGTGCCGTTCCTTCCGTTACACTTGCCTTGCCTTTCTTTGCCTTGCCTTCCTTTCCTTCCGTTACTCTTTCCTTGCCTAGCTGTGCACTGCCTAGCCTTGCGTTGTCGTGCATTAGCCTTCCCTTGCCTCACCGTACTTTGCCTTGCGTTACCCTTTCCTTGCCTTGCCGTGCACGGCCTAGCCTTGCGTTGTCGTGCCTTACTCTTGTTTCCCCTTGCCGTGCCGTGCCTTTTGTTACACTTGCCTTGCCTTGCATTGCTTTGCCTTCCTTTCCTTCCGTTACTCTTTCCTTGCCTACCCGTGCATTGCCTAGCCTTGCGTTGTCGTGCATTAGCCTTGCCTCGCCTGACCGTGCCTTGCCTTGCGTTACCCTTTCCTTCCCTTGCCGTGCATTGCCTAGCCGTGCGTTGTCTTGCCTTAGCCTTGTTTCCCCTTGCTGTGCCGTTTCTTCCGTTACACGTGCCTTGCCTTACTTTGCCTTGCCTTCCTTTCCTTCCCTTTCCTTGCCTAGTCGTGCACTGCCTAGCCGTGCGTTGTCGTGCCTTAGCCTTGTTTCCGCTTACCGTGCCGTTCCTTCCTTTACCTTTGCCTTCCCTTGCCTTCCTTGCCTTCCGTTACTCTTTGCTTGCCTTCCGTGCATTGCCTAGCCTTGCGTTGTCCTGCCTTAGCCTTGCCTCGCCTGACCGTGCCTTGCCTTGCGTTACCCTTTCCTTGCCTTGCCGTGCATTGCCTAGTCCTGCGTTGTCGTGCCTTAGCCTTGTTTCCCCTTACCGTGCCGTTCCTTCCGTTACCCTTGCCTTCCCTTGCTTTCCCTTGCCTTTCTTTCCTTCCGTTACTCTTTCCTTTCCTTGCCGAGCACTGCCTAGCCTTGCGTTGTCGTGCATTAGCCTTGCCTCGCCTGACCGTGCCTTGCCTTGCGTTATGCTTTCCTTGCCTAGCCGTGCATTGCCTAGCCTTGCGTTGTCGTGCCTTAGCCTTGCGTCGCCTGACCGTGCCTTGCCTTGCGTTACCCTTTCCTTGCCTTGCCGTGCATTGCCTAGCCGTGCTTTTTCGTGCATTAGCGTTGCCTCGCCTGACCGTGCCTTGCCTTGCGTTACCCTTTCCTTGCCTTGCCGTGCATTGCCTAGTCCTGCGTTGTCGTGCCTTAGGCTTGTTTCCCCTTAACGTGCCGTTCCGTCCGTTGCCCTTGCCTACCCTTGCTTTCCCTTGCCTTCCTTGCCTTCCGTTACTCTTTACTTACCTTCCGTGCATTGCCTAGCCTTGCGTTGTCGTGCCTTAGCCTTGCGTCGCCTGACCGTGCCTTGCCTTGCTTTACCCTTTCTTTGCCTTGCCGTGCATTGCCTAGTCCTGCGTTGTCGTGCCTTAGCCTTGTTTCCCCGTACCGTGCCGTTCCTTCCGTTAGCCTTGCCTTCCCTTGCTTTCCCTTGCCTTTCTTTCCTTCCGTTACTCTTTCCTTGCCTAGCCGTGCACTGCCTAGCCGTGCGTTGTCGTGCCTTAGCCTTGTTTCCCCTTGCTGTGCCGTTCCTTCCGTTACACTTGCCTTGCCTTTCTTTGCCTTGCCTTCCTTTCCTTCCGTTACTCTTTGCTTGCCTAGCCGTGCACTGCCTGGCCTTGCGTTGTCGTGCATTAGCCTTCCCTTGCCTCACCGTACCTTGCCTTGCGTTACCCTTTCCTTGCCTTGCCGTGCACTGCCTAGCCTTGCGTTGTCGTGCCTTACCCTTGTTTCCCCTTGCCGTGCCGTGCCTTTTGTTGCACTTGCCTTGCCTTGCTTTGCTTTGCCTTCCTTTCCTTCCGTTACTCTTTCCTTGCCTAGCCGTGCATTGCGTAGCCTTGCGTTGTCGTGCATTAGCCTTGCCTCCTCGCCTGACCGTGCCTTGCCTTGCGTTACCCTTTCCTTCCCTTGCCGTGCATTGCCTAGCCGTGCGTTGTCTTGCCTTAGCCTTGTTTCCCCTTGCTGTGCCGTTTCTTCCGTTACACTTGCCTTGCCTTACTTTGCCTTGCCTTCCTTTCCCTCCGTTACTCTTTCCTTGCCTAGCCGTGCACTGCCTAGCCTTGCGTTGTCGTGCCTTAGCCTTGGCTCGCCTGACCGTACCTTGCCTTGCGTTACCCTTTCCTTGCTTGGCCGTGCATTGCCTAGCCATGCGTTGCCGTGCCTTACCCTTGTTTCCCCTTGCCGTGCCTTGCCTTTTGTTACACTTGCCTTGCCTTGCCTTGCTTTGCCTTGCCTTCCTCTCCTTCCGTTACTCTTTCCTTGCCTAGCCGTGCATTGCCTAGCCTTGCGTTGTCCTGCCTTAGCCTTGCCTCGCCTGACCGTGCCTTGCCTTGCGTTACCCTTTCCTTGCCTTGCCGTGCAGTGCCTAATCCTGCGTTGTCGTGCCTTAGCCTTGTTTCCCCTTACCGTGCCGTTCCTTCCGTTACCCTTGCCTTCCCTTGCTTTCCCTTGCCTTTCTTTCCTTCCGTTACTCTTTCCTTGCCTTGCCGAGCACTGCCTAGCCTTGCGTTGTCGTGCATTAGCCTTGCCTCGCCTGACCGTGCCTTGCCTTGCGTTATGCTTTCCTTACCTTGCCGTGCATTGCCTAGCCCTGCATTGTCGTGCATTAGCCTTGCCTTCCCTCACCGTGCCTTGCCTTGCGTTACCCTTTCCTTGCTTGGCCGTGCATTGCCTAGCCGTGCGTTGCCGTGCCTTACCCTTGTTTCCCCTTGCCGTGCCTTGCCTTTTGTTACACTTGCCTTGCCTTGCTTTGCCTTGCCTTCCTCTCCTTCCGTTACTCTTTCCTTGCCTAGCCGTGCATTGCCTAGCCTTGCGTTGTCGTGCATTAGCCTTGCCTCGCCTGAACGTGCCTTGCCTTGCGTTACGCTTTCTTTGCCTTGCCGTGCATTGCCTAGTCCTGCGTTGTCGTGCCTTAGCCTTGTTTCCCCTTACCGTGCCGTTCCTTCCGTTACCCTTGCCTTCCCTTGCTTTCCCTTGCCTTTCTTTCCTTCCGTTACTCTTTCCTTGCCTTGCCGAGCACTGCCTAGCCTTGCGTTGTCGTGCATTAGCCTTGCCTCGCCTGACCGTGCATTGCCTTGCGTTACCCTTTCCTTGCCTTGCCGTGCATTGCCTAGCCTTGCGTTGTCGTGAATTATCCTTGCCTCGCCTGACCGTGCCTTGCCTTGCGTTACCCTTTCCTTGCCTTGCCGTGCATTGCCTAGCCGTGCTTTTTCGTGCATTAGCGTTGCCTCGCCTGTCCGTGCCTTGCCTTGCGTTACCCTTTCCTTGCCTTGCCGTGCATTGCCTAGTCCTGCGTTGTCGTGCCTTAGGCTTGTTTCCCCTTAACGTGCCGTTCCGTCCGTTGCCCTTGCCTTCCCTTGCTTTCCCTTGCCTTCCTTGCCTTCCGTTACTCTTTACTTGCCTTCCGTGCATTGCCTAGCCTTGCGTTGTCGTGCCTTAGCCTTGCGTCGCCTGACCGTGCCTTGCCTTGCGTTACCCTTTCTTTGCCTTGCCGTGCATTGCCTAGTCCTACGTTGTCGTGCCTTAGCCTTGTTTCCCCGTACCGTGCCGTTCCTTCCGTTAGCCTTGCCTTCCCTTGCTTTCCCTTGCCTTTCTTTCCTTCCGTTACTCTTTCCTTGCCTAGCCGTGCACTGCCTAGCCGTGCGTTGTCGTGCCTTAGCCTTGTTTCCCCATGCTGTGCCGTTCCTTCCGTTACACTTGCCTTGCCTTTCTTTGCCTTGCCTTCCTTTCCTTCCGTTACTCTTTCCTTGCCTAGCTGTGCACTGCCTAGCCTTGCGTTGTCGTGCATTAGCCTTCCCTTGCCTCACCGTACTTTGCCTTGCGTTACCCTTTCCTTGCCTTGCCGTGCACGGCCTAGCCTTGCGTTGTCGTGCCTTACTCTTGTTTCCCCTTGCCGTGCCGTGCCTTTTGTTACACTTGCCTTGCCTTGCATTGCTTTGCCTTCCTTTCCTTCCGTTACTCTTTCCTTGCCTACCCGTGCATTGCCTAGCCTTGCGTTGTCGTGCATTAGCCTTGCCTCGCCTGACCGTGCCTTGCCTTGCGTTACCCTTTCCTTCCCTTGCCGTGCATTGCCTAGCCGTGCGTTGTCTTGCCTTAGCCTTGTTTCCCCTTGCTGTGCCGTTTCTTCCGTTACACGTGCCTTGCCTTACTTTGCCTTGCCTTCCTTTCCTTCCCTTTCCTTGCCTAGTCGTGCACTGCCTAGCCGTGCGTTGTCGTGCCTTAGCCTTGTTTCCGCTTACCGTGCCGTTCCTTCCTTTACCTTTGCCTTCCCTTGCCTTCCTTGCCTTCCGTTACTCTTTGCTTGCCTTCCGTGCATTGCCTAGCCTTGCGTTGTCCTGCCTTAGCCTTGCCTCGCCTGACCGTGCCTTGCCTTGCGTTACCCTTTCCTTGCCTTGCCGTGCATTGCCTAGTCCTGCGTTGTCGTGCCTTAGCCTTGTTTCCCCTTACCGTGCCGTTCCTTCCGTTACCCTTGCCTTCCCTTGCTTTCCCTTGCCTTTCTTTCCTTCCGTTACTCTTTCCTTTCCTTGCCGAGCACTGCCTAGCCTTGCGTTGTCGTGCATTAGCCTTGCCTCGCCTGACCGTGCCTTGCCTTGCGTTATGCTTTCCTTGCCTTGCCGTGCATTGCCTAGCCTTGCGTTGTTGTGCATTAGCCTTGCCTCGCCTGACCGTGCCTTGCCTTGCGTTACACTTTCCTTGCCTTGCCGTGCATTGCCTAGCCGTGCTTTTTCGTGCATTAGCGTTGCCTCGCCTGACCGTGCCTTGCCTTGCGTTACCCTTTCCTTGCCTTGCCGTGCATTGCCTAGTCCTGCGTTGTCGTGCCTTAGGCTTGTTTCCCCTTAACGTGCCGTTCCGTCCGTTGCCCTTGCCTACCCTTGCTTTCCCTTGCCTTCCTTGCCTTCCGTTACTCTTTACTTACCTTCCGTGCATTGCCTAGCCTTGCGTTGTCGTGCCTTAGCCTTGCGTCGCCTGACCGTGCCTTGCCTTGCTTTACCCTTTCTTTGCCTTGCCGTGCATTGCCTAGTCCTGCGTTGTCGTGCCTTAGCCTTGTTTCCCCGTACCGTGCCGTTCCTTCCGTTAGCCTTGCCTTCCCTTGCTTTCCCTTGCCTTTCTTTCCTTCCGTTACTCTTTCCTTGCCTAGCCGTGCACTGCCTAGCCGTGCGTTGTCGTGCCTTAGCCTTGTTTCCCCTTGCTGTGCCGTTCCTTCCGTTACACTTGCCTTGCCTTTCTTTGCCTTGCCTTCCTTTCCTTCCGTTACTCTTTGCTTGCCTAGCCGTGCACTGCCTGGCCTTGCGTTGTCGTGCATTAGCCTTCCCTTGCCTCACCGTACCTTGCCTTGCGTTACCCTTTCCTTGCCTTGCCGTGCACTGCCTAGCCTTGCGTTGTCGTGCCTTACCCTTGTTTCCCCTTGCCGTGCCGTGCCTTTTGTTGCACTTGCCTTGCCTTGCTTTGCTTTGCCTTCCTTTCCTTCCGTTACTCTTTCCTTGCCTAGCCGTGCATTGCGTAGCCTTGCGTTGTCGTGCATTAGCCTTGCCTCGCCTGACCGTGCCTTGCCTTGCGTTACCCTTTCCTTCCCTTGCCGTGCATTGCCTAGCCGTGCGTTGTCTTGCCTTAGCCTTGTTTCCCCTTGCTGTGCCGTTTCTTCCGTTACACTTGCCTTGCCTTACTTTGCCTTGCCTTCCTTTCCCTCCGTTACTCTTTCCTTGCCTAGCCGTGCACTGCCTAGACTTGCGTTGTCGTGCCTTAGCCTTGGCTCGCCTGACCGTACCTTGCCTTGCGTTACCCTTTCCTTGCTTGGCCGTGCATTGTCTAGCCATGCGTTGCCGTGCCTTACCCTTGTTTCCCCTTGCCGTGCCTTGCCTTTTGTTACACTTGCCTTGCCTTGCCTTGCTTTGCCTTGCCTTCCTCTCCTTCCGTTACTCTTTCCTTGCCTAGCCGTGCATTGCCTAGACTTGCGTTGTCGTGCATTAGCCTTGCCTCGCCTGACCGTGCCTTGCCTTGCGTTACCCTTTCTTTGCCTTGCCGTGCATTGCCTAGTCCTGCGTTGTCGTGCCTTAGCCTTGTTTCCCCTTACCGTGCCGTTCCTTCCGTTACCCTTGCCTTCCCTTGCTTTCCCTTGCCTTTCTTTCCTTCCGTTACTCTTTCCTTGCCTTGCCGAGCACTGTCTAGCCTTGCGTTGTCGTGCATTAGCCTTGCCTCGCCTGACCGTGCATTGCCTTGCGTTACCCTTTCCTTGCCTTGCCGTGCATTGCCTAGCCTTGCGTTGTCGTGAATTATCCTTGCCTCGCCTGACCGTGCCTTGCCTTGCGTTACCCTTTCCTTGCCTTGCCGTGCATTGCCTAGCCGTGCTTTTTCGTGCATTAGTGTTGCCTCGCCTGACCGTGCCTTGCCTTGCGTTACCCTTTCCTTGCCTTGCCGTGCATTGCCTAGTCCTGCGTTGTCGTGCCTTAGGCTTGTTTCCCCTTAACGTGCCGTTCCGTCCGTTGCCCTTGCCTTCCCTTGCTTTCCCTTGCCTTCCTTGCCTTCCGTTACTCTTTACTTGCCTTCCGTGCATTGCCTAGCCTTGCGTTGTCGTGCCTTAGCCTTGCGTCGCCTGACCGTGCCTTGCCTTGCGTTACCCTTTCTTTGCCTTGCCGTGCATTGCCTAGTCCTACGTTGTCGTGCCTTAGCCTTGTTTCCCCGTACCGTGCCGTTCCTTCCGTTAGCCTTGCCTTCCCTTGCTTTCCCTTGCCTTTCTTTCCTTCCGTTACTCTTTCCTTGCCTAGCCGTGCACTGCCTAGCCGTGCGTTGTCGTGCCTTAGCCTTGTTTCCCCATGCTGTGCCGTTCCTTCCGTTACACTTGCCTTGCCTTTCTTTGCCTTGCCTTCCTTTCCTTCCGTTACTCTTTCCTTGCCTAGCTGTGCACTGCCTAGCCTTGCGTTGTCGTGCATTAGCCTTCCCTTGCCTCACCGTACTTTGCCTTGCGTTACCCTTTCCTTGCCTTGCCGTGCACTGCCTAGCCTTGCGTTGTCGTGCCTTACTCTTGTTTCCCCTTGCCGTGCCGTGCCTTTTGTTACACTTGCCTTGCCTTGCATTGCTTCGCCTTCCTTTCCTTCCGTTACTCTTTCCTTGCCTACCCGTGCATTGCCTAGCCTTGCGTTGTCGTGCATTAGCCTTGCCTCGCCTGACCGTGCCTTGCCTTGCGTTACCCTTTCCTTCCCTTGCCGTGCATTGCCTAGCCGTGCGTTGTCTTGCCTTAGCCTTGTTTCCCCTTGCTGTGCCGTTTCTTCCGTTACACGTGCCTTGCCTTACTTTGCCTTGCCTTCCTTTCCTTCCCTTTCCTTGCCTAGTCGTGCACTGCCTAGCCGTGCGTTGTCGTGCCTTAGCCTTGTTTCCGCTTACCGTGCCGTTCCTTCCTTTACCTTTGCCTTCCCTTGCCTTCCTTGCCTTCCGTTACTCTTTGCTTGCCTTCCGTGCATTGCCTAGCCTTGCGTTGTCCTGCCTTAGCCTTGCCTCGCCTGACCGTGCCTTGCCTTGCGTTACCCTTTCCTTGCCTTGCCGTGCATTGCCTAGTCCTGCGTTGTCGTGCCTTAGCCTTGTTTCCCCTTACCGTGCCGTTCCTTCCGTTACCCTTGCCTTCCCTTGCTTTCCCTTGCCTTTCTTTCCTTCCGTTACTCTTTCCTTTCCTTGCCGAGCACTGCCTAGCCTTGCGTTGTCGTGCATTAGCCTTGCCTCGCCTGACCGTGCCTTGCCTTGCGTTATGCTTTCCTTGCCTAGCCGTGCATTGCCTAGCCTTGCGTTGTCGTGCATTAGCCTTGCCTCGCCTGACCGTGCCTTGCCTTGCGTTACCCTTTCCTTGCCTTGCCGTGCATTGCCTAGCCGTGCTTTTTCGTGCATTAGCGTTGCCTCGCCTGACCGTGCCTTGCCTTGCGTTACCCTTTCCTTGCCTTGCCGTGCATTGCCTAGTCCTGCGTTGTCGTGCCTTAGGCTTGTTTCCCCTTAACGTGCCGTTCCGTCCGTTGCCCTTGCCTACCCTTGCTTTCCCTTGCCTTCCTTGCCTTCCGTTACTCTTTACTTACCTTCCGTGCATTGCCTAGCCTTGCGTTGTCGTGCCTTAGCCTTGCGTCGCCTGACCGTGCCTTGCCTTGCTTTACCCTTTCTTTGCCTTGCCGTGCATTGCCTAGTCCTGCGTTGTCGTGCCTTAGCCTTGTTTCCCCGTACCGTGCCGTTCCTTCCGTTAGCCTTGCCTTCCCTTGCTTTCCCTTGCCTTTCTTTCCTTCCGTTACTCTTTCCTTGCCTAGCCGTGCACTGCCTAGCCGTGCGTTGTCGTGCCTTAGCCTTGTTTCCCCTTGCTGTGCCGTTCCTTCCGTTACACTTGCCTTGCCTTTCTTTGCCTTGCCTTCCTTTCCTTCCGTTACTCTTTGCTTGCCTAGCCTTGCACTGCCTGGCCTTGCGTTGTCGTGCATTAGCCTTCCCTTGCCTCACCGTACCTTGCCTTGCGTTACCCTTTCCTTGCCTTGCCGTGCACTGCCTAGCCTTGCGTTGTCGTGCCTTACCCTTGTTTCCCCTTGCCGTGCCGTGCCTTTTGTTGCACTTGCCTTGCCTTGCTTTGCTTTGCCTTCCTTTCCTTCCGTTACTCTTTCCTTGCCTAGCCGTGCATTGCGTAGCCTTGCGTTGTCGTGCATTAGCCTTGCCTCGCCTGACCGTGCCTTGCCTTGCGTTACCCTTTCCTTCCCTTGCCGTGCATTGCCTAGCCGTGCGTTGTCTTGCCTTAGCCTTGTTTCCCCTTGCTGTGCCGTTTCTTCCGTTACACTTGCCTTGCCTTACTTTGCCTTGCCTTCCTTTCCCTCCGTTACTCTTTCCTTGCCTAGCCGTGCACTGCCTAGACTTGCGTTGTCGTGCCTTAGCCTTGGCTCGCCTGACCGTACCTTGCCTTGCGTTACCCTTTCCTTGCTTGGCCGTGCATTGTCTAGCCATGCGTTGCCGTGCCTTACCCTTGTTTCCCCTTGCCGTGCCTTGCCTTTTGTTACACTTGCCTTGCCTTGCCTTGCTTTGCCTTGCCTTCCTCTCCTTCCGTTACTCTTTCCTTGCCTCCGTGCATTGCCTAGACTTGCGTTGTCGTGCATTAGCCTTGCCTCGCCTGACCGTGCCTTGCCTTGCGTTACCCTTTCTTTCCTTGCCGTGCATTGCCTAGTCCTGCGTTGTCGTGCCTTAGCCTTGTTTCCCCTTACCGTGCCGTTCCTTCCGTTACCCTTGCCTTCCCTTGCTTTCCCTTGCCTTTCTTTCCTTCCGTTACTCTTTCCTTGCCTTGCCGAGCACTGCCTAGCCTTGCGTTCATTAGCCTTGCCTCGCCTGACCGTGCCTTGCCTTGCGTTATGCTTTCCTTGCCTTGCCGTGCATTGCCTAGCCCTGCATTGTCGTGCATTAGCCTTGCCTTTCCTCACCGTGCCTTGCCTTGCGTTACCCTTTCCTTGCTTGGCCGTGCATTGCCTAGACGTGCGTTGACGTGCCTTACCCTTGTTTCCCCTTGCCGTGCCTTGCCTTTTGTTACACTTGCCTTGCCTTGCTTTGCCTTGCCTTCCTCTCCTTCCGTTACTCTTTCCTTGCCTAGCCGTGCATTGCCTAGCCTTGCGTTGTCGTGCATTAGCCTTGCCTCGCCTGACCGTGCCTTGCCTTGCGTTACCCTTTCTTTGCCTTGCCGTGCATTGCCTAGTCCTGCGTTGTCGTGCTTTAGCCTTGTTTCCCCTTACCGTGCCGTTCCTTCCGTTAGCCTTGCCTTCCCTTGCTTTCCCTTGCCTTTCTTTCCTTCCGTTACTGTTTCCTTGCCTTGCCGAGCACTGCCTAGCCTTGCGTTGTCGTGCATTAGCCTTGCCTCGCCTGACCGTGCATTGCCTTGCGTTACCCTTTCCTTGCCTTGCCGTGCATTGCCTAGTCCTGCGTTGTCGTGCCTTAGGCTTGTTTCCCCTTAACGTGCCGTTCCGTCCGTTGGCCTTGCCTACCCTTGCTTTCCCTTGCCTTCCTTTCCTTCCGTTACTCTTTACTTACCTTCCGTGCATTGCCTAGCCTTGCGTTGTCGTGCCTTAGCCTTGCGTCGCCTGACCGTGCCTTGCCTTGCGTTACCCTTTCTTTGCCTTGCCGTGCATTGCCTAGTCCTGCGTTGTCGTGCCTTAGCCTTGTTTCCCCGTACCGTGCCGTTCCTTCCGTTAGCCTTGCCTTCCCTTGCTTTCCCTTGCCTTTCTTTCCTTCCGTTACTCTTTCCTTGCCTAGCCGTGCACTGCCTAGCCGTGCGTTGTCGTGCCTTAGCCTTGTTTCCCCTTGCTGTGCCGTTCCTTCCGTTACACTTGCCTTGCCTTTCTTTGCCTTGCCTTCCTTTCCTTCCGTTACTCTTTCCTTGCCTAGCCGTGCATTGCCTAGCCTTGCGTTGTCGTGCATTAGCCTTGCCTCGCCTGACCGTGCCTTGCCTTGCGTTACACTTTCCTTGCCTTGCCTTGCATTGCCTAGTCCTGAGTTGTCGTGCCTTAGCCTTGTTTCCGCTTACCGTGCCGTTCCTTCCTTTACCTTTGCCTTCCCTTGCCTTCCTTGCCTTCCGTTACTCTTTGCTTGCCTTCCGTGCATTGCCTAGCCTTGCGTTGTCCTGCCTTAGCCTTGCCTCGCCTGACCGTGCCTTGCCTTGCGTTACCCTTTCCTTGCCTTGCCGTGCATTGCCTAATCCTGCGTTGTCGTGCCTTAGCCTTGTTTCCCCTTACCGTGCCGTTCCTTCCGTTACCCTTGCCTTCCCTTGCTTTCCCTTGCCTTTCTTTCCTTCCGTTACTCTTTCCTTGCCTTGCCGAGCACTGCCTAGCCTTGCGTTCTCGTGCATTAGCCTTGCCTCGCCTGACCGTGCCTTGCCTTGCGTTATGCTTTCCTTACCTTGCCGTGCATTGCCTAGCCCTGCATTGTCGTGCATTAGCCTTGCCTTTCCTCACCGTGCCTTGCCTTGCGTTACCCTTTCCTTGCTTGGCCGTGCATTGCCTAGCCGTGCGTTGCCGTGCCTTACCCTTGTTTCCCCTTGCCGTGCCTTGCCTTTTGTTACACTTGCCTTGCCTTGCTTTGCCTTGCCTTCCTCTCCTTCCGTTACTCTTTCCTTGCCTAGCCGTGCATTGCCTAGCCTTGCGTTGTCGTGCATTAGCCTTGCCTCGCCTGAACGTGCCTTGCCTTGCGTTACGCTTTCTTTGCCTTGCCGTGCATTGCCTAGTCCTGCGTTGTCGTGCCTTAGCCTTGTTTCCCCTTACCGTGCCGTTCCTTCCGTTACCCTTGCCTTCCCTTGCTTTCCCTTGCCTTTCTTTCCTTCCGTTACTCTTTCCTTGCCTTGCCGAGCACTGCCTAGCCTTGCGTTGTCGTGCCTTAGCCTTGCCTCGCCTGACCGTGCATTGCCTTGCGTTACTCTTTCCTTGCCTTGCCGTGCATTGCCTAGCCTTGCGTTGTCGTGCATTAGCTTTGCCTCGCCTGACCGTGCCTTGCCTTGCGTTACCCTTTCCTTGCCTTGCCGTGCATTGCCTAGCCGTGCTTTTTCGTGCATTAGCGTTGCCTCGCCTGACCGTGCCTTGCCTTGCGTTACCCTTTCCTTGCCTTGCCGTGCATTGCCTAGTCCTGCGTTGTCGTGCCTTAGGCTTGTTTCCCCTTAACGTGCCGTTCCGTCCGTTGCCCTTGCCTACCCTTGCTTTCCCTTGCCTTCCTTGCCTTCCGTTACTCTTTACTTACCTTCCGTGCATTGCCTAGCCTTGCGTTGTCGTGCCTTAGCCTTGCGTCGCCTGACCGTGCCTTGCCTTGCGTTACCCTTTCTTTGCCTTGCCGTGCATTGCCTAGTCCTGCGTTGTCGTGCCTTAGCCTTGTTTCCCCGTACCGTGCCGTTCCTTCCGTTAGCCTTGCCTTCCCTTGCTTTCCCTTGCCTTTCTTTCCTTCCGTTACTCTTTCCTTGCCTAGCCGTGCATTGCCTAGCCGTGCGTTGTCGTGCCTTGCCTTAGCCTTGTTTCCCCTTGCTGTGCCGTTTCTTCCGTTACACGTGCCTTGCCTTACTTTGCCTTGCCTTCCTTTCCTTCCCTTTCCTTGCCTAGCCGTGCACTGCCTAGCCGTGCGTTGTCGTGCCTTAGCCTTGTTTCCGCTTACCGTGCCGTTCCATCCTTTACCTTTGCCTTCCCTTGCCTTCCTTGCCTTCCGTTACTCTTTGCTTGCCTTCCGTGCATTGCCTAGCCTTGCGTTGTCCTGCCTTAGCCTTGCCTCGCCTGACCGTGCCTTGCCTTGCGTTACCCTTTCCTTGCCTTGCCGTGCATTGCCTAGTCCTGCGTTGTCGTGCCTTAGCCTTGTTTCCCCTTACCGTGCCGTTCCTTCCGTTACCCTTGCCTTCCCTTGCTTTCCCTTGCCTTTCTTTCCTTCCGTTACTCTTTCCTTGCCTTGCCGAGCACTGCCTAGCCTTGCGTTCTCGTGCATTAGCCTTGCCTCGCCTGACCGTGCCTTGCCTTGCGTTATGCTTTCCTTGCCTTGCCGTGCATTGCCTAGCCCTGCATTGTCGTGCATTAGCCTTGCCTTTCCTCACCGTGCCTTGCCTTGCGTTACCCTTTCCTTGCTTGGCCGTGCATTGCCTAGACGTGCGTTGACGTGCCTTACCCTTGTTTCCCCTTGCCGTGCCTTGCCTTTTGTTACACTTGCCTTGCCTTGCTTTGCCTTGCCTTCCTCTCCTTCCGTTACTCTTTCCTTGCCTAGCCGTGCATTGCCTAGCCTTGCGTTGTCGTGCATTAGCCTTGCCTCGCCTGACCGTGCCTTGCCTTGCGTTACCCTTTCTTTGCCTTGCCGTGCATTGCCTAGTCCTGCGTTGTCGTGCTTAGCCTTGTTTCCCCTTACCGTGCCGTTCCTTCCGTTACCCTTGCCTTCCCTTGCTTTCCCTTGCCTTTCTTTCCTTCCGTGCCTTGCCTTAGCACTGCCTAGCCTTGCGTTGTCGTGCATTAGCCTTGCCTCGCCTGACCGTGCCTTGCCTTGCGTTACCCTTTCCTTGCCTTGCCGTGCATTGCCTAGTCCTGCGTTGTCGTGCCTTAGGCTTGTTTCCCCTTAACGTGCCGTTCCGTCCGTTGCCCTTGCCTACCCTTGCTTTCCCTTGCCTTCCTTGCCTTCCGTTACTCTTTACTTACCTTCCGTGCATTGCCTAGCCTTGCGTTGTCGTGCCTTAGCCTTGCGTCGCCTGACCGTGCCTTGCCTTGCGTTACCCTTTCTTTGCCTTGCCGTGCATTGCCTAGTCCTGCGTTGTCGTGCCTTAGCCTTGTTTCCCCGTACCGTGCCGTTCCTTCCGTTAGCCTTGCCTTCCCTTGCTTTCCCTTGCCTTTCTTTCCTTCCGTTACTCTTTCCTTGCCTAGCCGTGCACTGCCTAGCCGTGCGTTGTCGTGCCTTAGCCTTGTTTCCCCTTGCGTGCCGTTCCTTCCGTTACACTTGCCTTGCCTTTCTTTGCCTTGCCTTCCTTTCCTTCCGTTACTCTTTCCTTGCCTAGCCGTGCATTGCCTAGCCTTGCGTGTCGTGCATTAGCCTTGCCTTAGTGCCTTGCCTTGCGTTACCTTTCCTTGCCTTGCCTTGCATTGCCTAGTCCTGAGTTGTCGTGCCTTAGCCTTGTTTCCGCTTACCGTGCCGTTCCTTCCTTTACCTTTGCCTTCCCTTGCCTTTCTTTCCTTCCGTTACTCTTTCCTTGCCTTGCCGAGCACTGCCTAGCCTTGCGTTGTCGTGCATTAGCCTTGCCTCGCCTGACCGTGCCTTGCCTTGCGTTATGCTTTCCTTGCCTTGCCGTGCATTGCCTAGCCCTGCATTGTCGTGCATTAGCCTTGCCTTTCCTCACCGTGCCTTGCCTTGCGTTACCCTTTCCTTGCTTGGCCGTGCATTGCCTAGCCGTGCGTTGCCGTGCCTTACCCTTGTTTCCCCTTGCCGTGCCTTGCCTTTTGTTACACTTGCCTTGCCTTGCTTTGCCTTGCCTTCCTCTCCTTCCGTTACTCTTTCCTTGCCTAGCCGTGCATTGCCTAGCCTTGCGTTGTCGTGCATTAGCCTTGCCTCGCCTGAACGTGCCTTGCCTTGCGTTACGCTTTCTTTGCCTTGCCGTGCATTGCCTAGTCCTGCGTTGTCGTGCCTTAGCCTTGTTTCCCCTTACCGTGCCGTTCCTTCCGTTACCCTTGCCTTCCCTTGCTTTCCCTTGCCTTTCTTTCCTTCCGTTACTCTTTCCTTGCCTTGCCGAGCACTGCCTAGCCTTGCGTTGTCGTGCCTTAGCCTTGCCTCGCCTGACCGTGCATTGCCTTGCGTTACTCTTTCCTTGCCTTGCCGTGCATTGCCTAGCCTTGCGTTGTCGTGCATTAGCTTTGCCTCGCCTGACCGTGCCTTGCCTTGCGTTACCCTTTCCTTGCCTTGCCGTGCATTGCCTAGCCGTGCTTTTTCGTGCATTAGCGTTGCCTCGCCTGACCGTGCCTTGCCTTGCGTTACCCTTTCCTTGCCTTGCCGTGCATTGCCTAGTCCTGCGTTGTCGTGCCTTAGGCTTGTTTCCCCTTAACGTGCCGTTCCGTCCGTTGCCCTTGCCTACCCTTGCTTTCCCTTGCCTTCCTTGCCTTCCGTTACTCTTTACTTACCTTCCGTGCATTGCCTAGCCTTGCGTTGTCGTGCCTTAGCCTTGCGTCGCCTGACCGTGCCTTGCCTTGCGTTACCCTTTCCTTGCCTTGCCGTGCATTGCCTAGTCCTGCGTTGTCGTGCCTTAGCCTTGTTTCCCCGTACCGTGCCGTTCCTTCCGTTAGCCTTGCCTTCCCTTGCTTTCCCTTGCCTTTCTTTCCTTCCGTTACTCTTTCCTTGCCTAGCCGTGCATTGCCTAGCCGTGCGTTGTCGTGCCTTAGCCTTGTTTCCCCTTGCTGTGCCGTTTCTTCCGTTACACGTGCCTTGCCTTACTTTGCCTTGCCTTCCTTTCCTTCCCTTTCCTTGCCTAGCCGTGCACTGCCTAGCCGTGCGTTGTCGTGCCTTAGCCTTGTTTCCGCTTACCGTGCCGTTCCATCCTTTACCTTTGCCTTCCCTTGCCTTCCTTGCCTTCCGTTACTCTTTGCTTGCCTTCCGTGCATTGCCTAGCCTTGCGTTGTCCTGCCTTAGCCTTGCCTCGCCTGACCGTGCCTTGCCTTGCGTTACCCTTTCCTTGCCTTGCCGTGCATTGCCTAGTCCTGCGTTGTCGTGCCTTAGCCTTGTTTCCCCTTACCGTGCCGTTCCTTCCGTTACCCTTGCCTTCCCTTGCTTTCCCTTGCCTTTCTTTCCTTCCGTTACTCTTTCCTTGCCTTGCCGAGCACTGCCTAGCCTTGCGTTCTCGTGCATTAGCCTTGCCTCGCCTGACCGTGCCTTGCCTTGCGTTATGCTTTCCTTGCCTTGCCGTGCATTGCCTAGCCCTGCATTGTCGTGCATTAGCCTTGCCTTTCCTCACCGTGCCTTGCCTTGCGTTACCCTTTCCTTGCTTGGCCGTGCATTGCCTAGCCGTGCGTTGCCGTGCCTTACCCTTGTTTCCCCTTGCCGTGCCTTGCCTTTTATTACACTTGCCTTGCCTTGCTTTGCCTTGCCTTCCTCTCCTTCCGTTACTCTTTCCTTGCCTAGCCGTGCATTGCCTAGCCTTGCGTTGTCGTGCCTTAGCCTTGCCTCGCCTGACCATGCATTGCCTTGCGTTACTCTTTCCTTGCCTTGCCGTGCATTGCCTAGCCTTGCGTTGTCGTGCATTAGCCTTGCCTCGCCTGACCGTGCCTTGCCTTGCGTTACCCTTTCCTTGCCTTGCCGTGCATTGCCTAGCCGTGCTTTTTCGTGCATTAGCGTTGCCTCGCCTGACCGTGCCTTGCCTTGCGTTACCCTTTCCTTGCCTTGCCGTGCATTGCCTAGTCCTGCGTTGTCGTGCCTTAGGCTTGTTTCCCCTTAACGTGCCGTTCCGTCCGTTGCCCTTGCCTACCCTTGCTTTCCCTTGCCTTCCTTGCCTTCCGTTACTCTTTACTTACCTTCCGTGCATTGCCTAGCGTTGCGTTGTCGTGCCTTAGCCTTGCGTCGCCTGACCGTGCCTTGCCTTGCGTTACCCTTTCTTTGCCTTGCCGTGCATTGCCTAGTCCTGCGTTGTCGTGCCTTAGCCTTGTTTCCCCTTACCGTGCCGTTCCTTCCGTTACCCTTGCCTTCCCTTGCTTTCCCTTGCCTTTCTTTCCTTCCGTTACTCTTTCCTTGCCTTGCCGAGCACTGCCTAGCCTTTCGTTGTCGTGCATTAGCCTTGCCTCGCCTGACCGTGCCTTGCCTTGCGTTATGCTTTCCTTGCCTTGCCGTGCATTGCCTAGGCCTGCATTGTCGTGCATTAGCCTTGCCTTTCCTCACCGTGCCTTGCCTTGCGTTACCCTTTCCTTGCTTGGCCGTGCATTGCCTAGACGTGCGTTGCCGTGCCTTACCCTTGTTTCCCCTTGCCGTGCCTTGCCTTTTGTTACACTTGCCTTGCCTTGCTTTGCCTTGCCTTCCTCTCCTTCCGTTACTCTTTCCTTGCCTAGCCGTGCATTGCCTAGCCTTGCGTTGTCGTGCATTAGCCTTGCCTCGCCTGACCGTGCCTTGCCTTGCGTTACCCTTTCTTTGCCTTGCCGTGCATTGCCTAGCCTGCGTTGTCGTGCTTTAGCCTTGTTTCCCCTTACCGTGCCGTTCCTTCCGTTACCCTTGCCTTCCCTTGCTTTCCCTTGCCTTTCTTTCCTTCCGTTACTCTTTCCTTGCCTTGCCGAGCACTGCCTAGCCTTGCGTTGTCGTGCATTAGCCTTGCCTCGCCTGACCGTGCATTGCCTTGCGTTACCCTTTCCTTGCCTAGCCGTGCACTGCCTAGCCGTGCGTTGTCGTGCCTTAGCCTTGTTTCCGCTTACCGTGCCGTTCCTTCCTTTACCTTTTGCCTTCCCTTGCCTTCCTTGCCTTCCGTTACTCTTTGCTTGCCTTCCGTGCATTGCCTAGCCTTGCGTTGTCCTGCCTTAGCCTTGCCTCGCCTGACCGTGCCTTGCCTTGCGTTACCCTTTCCTTGCCTTGCCGTGCATTGCCTAGTCCTGCGTTGTCGTGCCTTAGCCTTGTTTCCCCTTACCGTGCCGTTCCTTCCGTTACCCTTGCCTTCCCTTGCTTTCCCTTGCCTTTCTTTCCTTCCGTTACTCTTTCCTTGCCTTGCCGAGCACTGCCTAGCCTTGCGTTGTCGTGCATTAGCCTTGCCTCGCCTGACCGTGCCTTGCCTTGCGTTATGCTTTCCTTGCCTTGCCGTGCATTGCCTAGCCCTGCATTGTCGTGCATTAGCCTTGCCTTTCCTCACCGTGCCTTGCCTTGCGTTACCCTTTCCTTGCTTGGCCGTGCATTGCCTAGCCGTGCGTTGCCGTGCCTTACCCTTGTTTCCCCTTGCCGTGCCTTGCCTTTTATTACACTTGCCTTGCCTTGCTTTGCCTTGCCTTCTTCTCCTTCCGTTACTCTTTCCTTGCCTAGCCGTGCATTGCCTAGCCTTGCGTTGTCGTGCCTTAGCCTTGCCTCGCCTGACCGTGCATTGCCTTGCGTTACTCTTTCCTTGCCTTGTCGTGCATTGCCTAGCCTTGCGTTGTCGTGCATTAGCCTTGCCTCGCCTGACCGTGCCTTGCCTTGCGTTACCCTTTCCTTGCCTTGCCGTGCATTGCCTAGCCGTGCTTTTTCGTGCATTAGCGTTGCCTCGCCTGACCGTGCCTTGCCTTGCGTTACCCTTTCCTTGCCTTCCCGTGCATTGCCTAGTCCTGCGTTGTCGTGCCTTAGGCTTGTTTCCCCTTAACGTGCCGTTCCGTCCGTTGCCCTTGCCTACCCTTGCTTTCACTTGCCTTCCTTGCCTTCCGTTACTCTTTACTTACCTTCCGTGCATTGCCTAGCCTTGCGTTGTCGTGCCTTAGCCTTGCGTCGCCTGACCGTGCCTTGCCTTGCGTTACCCTTTCTTTGCCTTGCCGTGCATTGCCTAGTCCTGCGTTGTCGTGCCTTAGCCTTGTTTCCCCGTACCGTGCCGTTCCTTCCGTTAGCCTTGCCTTCCCTTGCTTTCCCTTGCCTTTCTTTCCTTCCGTTACTCTTTCCTTGCCTAGCCGTGCACTGCCTCGCCGTGCGTTGTCGTGCCTTAGCCTTGTTTCCCCTTGCTGTGCCGTTCCTTCCGTTACACTTGCCTTGCCTTTCTTTGCCTTGCCTTCCTTTCCTTCCGTTACTCTTTCCTTGCCTAGCCGTGCACTGCCTAGCCTTGCGTTGTCGTGCATTAGCCTTCCCTTGCCTCACCGTACCTTGCCTTGCGTTAAACTTTCCTTGCCTTGCCGTGCACTGCCTAGCCTTGCGTTGTCGTGCCTTACCCTTGTTTCCCCTTGCCGTGCCGTGCCTTTTGTTACACTTGCCTTGCCTTGCTTTGCTTTGCCTTCCTTTCCTTCCGTTACTCTTTCCTTGCCTAGCCGTGCATTGCCTAGCCTTGCGTTGTCGTGCATTAGCCTTGCCTCGCCTGACCGTGCCTTGCCTTGCGTTACCCTTTCCTTCCCTTGCCGTGCATTGCCTAGCCGTGCGTTGTCTTGCCTTAGCCTTGTTTCCCCTTGCTATGCCGTTTCTTCCGTTACACTTGCCTTGCCTTACTTTGCCTTGCCTTCCTCTCCTTCCGTTACTCTTTCCTTGCCTAGCCGTGCATTGCCTAGCCTTGCGTTGTCGTGCATTAGCCTTGCCTCGCCTGACCGTGCCTTGCCTTGCGTTACCCTTTCTTTGCCTTGCCGTGCATTGCCTAGTCCTGCGTTGTCGTGCCTTAGCCTTGTTTCCCCTTACCGTGCCGTTCCTTCCGTTACCCTTGCCTTCCCTTGCTTTCCCTTGCCTTTCTTTCCTTCCGTTACTCTTTCCTTGCCTTGCCGAGCACTGCCTAGCCTTGCGTTGTCGTGCATTAGCCTTGCCTCGCCTGACCGTGCCTTGCCTTGCGTTACGCTTTCTTTGCCTTGCCGTGCATTGCCTAGTCCTGCGTTGTCGGGCCTTAGCCTTGCTTCCCCTTACCGTGCCGTTCCTTCCGTTACCCTTGCCTTCCCTTGCTTTCCCTTGCCTTTCTTTCCTTCCGTTACTCTTTCCTTGCCTTGCCGAGCACTGCCTAGCCTTGCGTTGTCGTGCCTTAGCCTTGCCTCGCCTGACCGTGCATTGCCTTGCGTTACTCTTTCCTTGCCTTGCCGTGCATTGCCTAGCCTTGCGTTGTCGTGCATTAGCCTTGCCTCGCCTGACCGTGCCTTGCCTTGCGTTACCCTTTCCTTGCCTTGCCGTGCATTGCCTAGCCGTGCTTTTTCGTGCATTAGCGTTGCCTCGCCTGACCGTGCCTTGCCTTGCGTTACCCTTTCCTTGCCTTGCCGTGCATTGCCTAGTCCTGCGTTGTCGTGCCTTAGCCTTGTTTCCCCGTACCGTGCCGTTCCTTCCGTTAGCCTTGCCTTCCCTTGCTTTCCCTTGCCTTTCTTTCCTTCCGTTACTCTTTCCTTGCCTAGCCGTGCACTGCCTAGCCGTGCGTTGTCGTGCCTTAGCCTTGTTTCCCCTTGCTGTGCCGTTCCTTCCGTTACACTTGCCTTGCCTTTCTTTGCCTTGCCTTCCTTTCCTTCCGTTACTCTTTCCTTGCCTAGCCGTGCACTGCCTAGCCTTGCGTTGTCGTGCATTAGCCTTCCCTTGCCTCACCGTACCTTGCCTTGCGTTACCCTTTCCTTGCCTTGCCATGCACTGCCTAGCCTTGCGTTGTCGTGCCTTACCCTTGTTTCCCCTTGCCGTGCCGTGCCTTTTGTTACACTTGCCTTGCCTTGCTTTGCTTTGCCTTCCTTTCCTTCCGTTACTCTTTCCTTGCCTAGCCGTGCATTGCCTAGCCTTGCGTTGTCGTGCATTAGCCTTGCCTCGCCTGACCGTGCCTTGCCTTGCGTTACCCTTTCCTTCCCTTGCCGTGCATTGCCTAGCCGTGCGTTGTCTTGCCTTAGCCTTGTTTCCCCTTGCTATGCCGTTTCTTCCGTTACACTTGCCTTGCCTTACTTTGCCTTCCCTTCCTTTCCTTCCGTTACTCTTTCCTTGCCTAGCCGTGCACTGCCTAGCCTTGCGTTGTCGTGCCTTAGCCTTGGCTCGCCTGACCGTGCCTTGCCTTGCGTTACCCTTTCCTTGCATGGCCGTGCATTGCCTAGCCGTGCGTTGCCGTGCCTTACCCTTGTTTCCCCTTGCCGTGCCTTGCCTTTTGTTACACTTGCCTTGCCTTGCTTTGCCTTGCCTTCCTCTCCTTCCGTTACTCTTTCCTTGCCTAGCCGTGCATTGCCTAGCCTTGCGTTGCCGTGCATTAGCCTTGCCTCGCCTGACCGTGCCTTGCCTTGCGTTACCCTTTTTTTGCCTTGCCGTGCATTGCCTAGTCCTGCGTTGTCGTGCCTTAGCCTTGTTTCCCCTTACCGTGCCGTTCTTTCCGTTACCCTTGCCTTCCCTTGCTTTCCCTTGCCTTTCTTTCCTTCCGTTACTCTTTCCTTGCCTTGCCGAGCACTGCCTATCCTTGCGTTGTCGTGCATTAGCCTTGCCTCGCCTGACCGTGCCTTGCCTTGCGTTATGCTTTCCTTGCCTTGCCGTGCATTGCCTAGCCCTGCATTGTCGTGCATTAGCCTTGCCTTTCCTCACCGTGCCTTGCCTTGCGTTACCCTTTCCTTGCTTGGCCGTGCATTGCCTAGCCGTGCGTTGCCGTGCCTTACCCTTGTTTCCCCTTGCCGTGCCTTGCCTTTTGTTACACTTGCCTTGCCTTGCTTTGCCTTGCCTTCCTCTCCTTCCGTTACTCTTTCCTTGCCTAGCCGTGCATTGCCTAGCCTTGCGTTGTCGTGCATTAGCCTTGCCTCGCCTGACCGTGCCTTGCCTTGCGTTACCCTTTCTTTGCCTTGCCGTGCATTGCCTAGTCCTGCGTTGTCGTGCCTTAGCCTTGTTTCCCCTTACCGTGCCGTTCCTTCCGTTACCCTTGCCTTCCCTTGCTTTCCCTTGCCTTTCTTTCCTTCCGTTACTCTTTCCTTGCCTTGCCGAGCACTGCCTAGCCTTGCGTTGTCGTGCATTAGCCTTGCCTCGCCTGACCGTGCATTGCCTTGCGTTACCCTTTCCTTGCCTTGCCGTGCATTGCCTAGCCTTGCGTTGTCGTGCATTAGCCTTGCCTCGCCTGACCGTGCCTTGCCTTGCGTTACCCTTACCTTGCCTTGCCGTGCATTGCCTAGCCGTGCTTTTTCGTGCATTAGCGTTGCCTCGCCTGACCGTGCCTTGCCTTGCGTTACCCTTTCCTTGCCTTGCCGTGCATTGCCTAGTCCTGCGTTGTCGTGCCTTAGGCTTGTTTCCCCTTAACGTGCCGTTTCGTCCGTTGCCCTTGCCTACCCTTGCTTTGCCTTGCCTTCCTTGCCTTCCGTTACTCTTTACTTACCTTCCGTGCATTGCCTAGCCTTGCGTTGTCGTGCCTTAGCCTTCCTCGCCTGACCGTGCCTTGCCTTGCGTTACCCTTTCTTTGCCTTGCCGTGCATTGCCTAGTCCTGCGTTGTCGTGCCTTAGCCTTGTTTCCCCGTACCGTGCCGTTCCTTCCGTTAGCCTTGCCTTCCCTTGCTTTCCCTTGCCTTTCTTTCCTTCCGTTACTCTTTCCTTGCCTAGCCGTGCACTGCCTAGCCGTGCGTTGTCGTGCCTTAGCATTGTTTCCCCTTGCTGTGCCGTTCCTTCCGTTACACTTGCCTTGCCTTTCTTTGCCTTGCCTTCCTTGCCTTCCGTTACTCTTTCCTTGCCTAGCCGTGCATTGCCTAGCCTTGCGTTGTCGTGCATTAGCCTTGCCTCGCCTGACCGTGCCTTGCCTTGCGTTACCCTTTCCTTGCCTTGCCGTGCTTGCCTAGCCGTGCTTTTTCGTGCATTAGCGTTGCCTCGCCTGACCGTGACTTGCCTTGCGTTACCCTTTCCTTGCCTTGCCGTGCATTGCCTAGTCCTGCGTTGTCGTGCCTTAGGCTTGTTTCCCCTTAACGTGCCGTTCCGTCCGTTGCCCTTGCCTACCCTTGCTTTCCCTTGCCTTCCTTGCCTTCCGTTACTCTTTGCTTGCCTTCCGTGCATTGCCTAGCCTTGCGTTGTCGTGCCTTAGCCTTGCGTCGCCTGACCGTGCCTTGCCTTGCGTTACCCTTTCTTTGCCTTGCCGTGCATTGCCTAGTCCTGCGTTGTCGTGCCTTAGCCTTGTTTCCCCGTACCGTGCCGTTCCTTCCGTTAGCCTTGCCTTCCCTTGCTTTCCCTTGCCTTTCTTTCCTTCCGTTACTCTTTCCTTGCCTAGCCGTGCACTGCCTCGCTGTGCGTTGTCGTGCCTTAGCCTTGTTTCCCCTTGCTGTGCCGTTCCTTCCGTTACACTTGCCTTGCCTTTCTTTGCCTTGCCTTCCTTTCCTTCCGTTACTCTTTCCTTGCCTAGCCGTGCACTGCCTAGCCTTGCGTTGTCGTGCATTAGCCTTCCCTTGCCTCACCGTACCTTGCCTTGCGCTAAACTTTCCTTGCCTTGCCGTGCACTGCCTAGCCTTGCGTTGTCGTGCCTTACCCTTGTTTCCCCTTGCCGTGCCGTGCCTTTTGTTACACTTGCCTTGCCTTGCTTTCCTTTGCCTTCCTTTCCTTCCGTTACTCTTTCCTTGCCTAGCCGTGCATTGCCTAGCCTTGCGTTGTCGTGCATTAGCCTTGCCTCGCCTGACCGTGCCTTGCCTTGCGTTACCCTTTCCTTGCCTTGCCGTGCATTGCCTAGCCGTGCGTTGTCTTGCCTTAGCCTTGTTTCCCCTTGCTATGCCGTTTCTTCCGTTACACTTGCCTTGCCTTACTTTGCCTTGCCTTCCTCTCCTTCCGTTACTCTTTCCTTGCCTATCCGTGCATTGCCTAGCCTTGCGTTGTCGGGCATTAGCCTTGCCTCGCCTGACCGTGCCTTGCCTTGCGTTACCCTTTCCTTGCCTTGCCGTGCATTGCCTAGTCCTGCGTTGTCGTGCCTTAGCCTTGTTTCCCCTTACCGTGCCGTTCCTTCCGTTACCCTTGCCTTCCCTTGCTTTCCCTTGCCTTCCTTTCCTTCCGTTACGCTTTCCTTGCCTTGCCGAGCACTGCCTAGCCTTGCGTTGTCGTGCCTTAGCCTTGCCTCGCCTGACCGTGCATTGCCTTGCGTTACTCTTTCCTTGCCTTGCCGTGCATTGCCTAGCCTTGCGTTGTCGTGCATTAGCCTTGCCTCCCCTGACCGTGCCTTGCCTTGCGTTACCCTTTCCTTGCCTTGCCGTGCATTGCCTAGCCGTGCTTTTTCGTGCATTAGCGTTGCCTCGCCTGACCGTGCCTTGCCTTGCGTTACCCTTTCCTTGCCTTGCCGTGCATTGCCTAGTCCTGCGTTGTCGTGCCTTAGCCTTGTTTCCCCGTACCGTGCCGTTCCTTCCGTTAGCCTTGCCTTCCCTTGCTTTCCCTTGCCTTTCTTTCCTTCCGTTACTCTTTCCTTGCCTAGCCGTGCACTGCCTAGCCGTGCGTTGTCGTGCCTTAGCCTTGTTTCCCCTTGCTGTGCCGTTCCTTCCGTTACACTTGCCTTGCCTTTCTTTGCCTTGCCTTCCTTTCCTTCCGTTACTCTTTCCTTGCCTAGCCGTGCACTGCCTAGCCTTGCGTTGTCGTGCATTAGCCTTCCCTTGCCTCACCGTACCTTGCCTTGCGTTACCCTTTCCTTGCCTTGCCGTGCACTGCCTAGCCTTGCGTTGTCGTGCCTTAGCCTTGTTTCCCCTTGCTGTGCCGTTCCTTCCGTTACACTTGCCTTGCCTTTCTTTGCCTTGCCTTCCTTTCCTTCCGTTACTCTTTCCTTGCCTAGCCGTGCATTGCCTAGCCTTGCGTTGTCGTGCATTAGCCTTGCCTCGCCTGACCGTGCCTTGCCTTGCGTTACCCTTTCCTTGCCTTGCCGTGCATTGCCTAGTCCTGCGTTGTCGTGCCTTAGCCTTGTTTCCCCTTACCGTGCCGTTCCTTCCGTTACCCTTGCCTTCCCTTGCTTTCCCTTGCCTTTCTTTCCTTCCGTTACTCTTTCCTTGCCTTGCCGAGCACTGCCTAGCCTTGCGTTCTCGTGCATTAGCCTTGCCTCGCCTGACCGTGCCTTGCCTTGCGTTATGCTTTCCTTACCTTGCCGTGCATTGCCTAGCCCTGCATTGTCGTGCATTAGCCTTGCCTTTCCTCACCGTGCCTTGCCTTGCGTTACCCTTTCCTTGCTTGGCCGTGCATTGCCTAGCCGTGCGTTGCCGTGCCTTACCCTTGTTTCCCCTTGCCGTGCCTTGCCTTTTGTTACACTTGCCTTGCCTTGCTTTGCCTTGCCTTCCTCTCCTTCCGTTACTCTTTCCTTGCCTAGCCGTGCATTGCCTAGCCTTGCGTTGTCGTGCATTAGCCTTGCCTCGCCTGAACGTGCCTTGCCTTGCGTTACGCTTTCTTTGCCTTGCCGTGCATTGCCTAGTCCTGCGTTGTCGTGCCTTAGCCTTGTTTCCCCTTACCGTGCCGTTCCTTCCGTTACCCTTGCCTTCCCTTGCTTTCCCTTGCCTTTCTTTCCTTCCGTTACTCTTTCCTTGCCTTGCCGAGCACTGCCTAGCCTTGCGTTGTCGTGCCTTAGCCTTGCCTCGCCTGACCGTGCATTGCCTTGCGTTACTCTTTCCTTGCCTTGCCGTGCATTGCCTAGCCTTGCGTTGTCGTGCATTAGCTTTGCCTCGCCTGACCGTGCCTTGCCTTGCGTTACCCTTTCCTTGCCTTGCCGTGCATTGCCTAGCCGTGCTTTTTCGTGCATTAGCGTTGCCTCGCCTGACCGTGCCTTGCCTTGCGTTACCCTTTCCTTGCCTTGCCGTGCATTGCCTAGTCCTGCGTTGTCGTGCCTTAGGCTTGTTTCCCCTTAACGTGCCGTTCCGTCCGTTGCCCTTGCCTACCCTTGCTTTCCCTTGCCTTCCTTGCCTTCCGTTACTCTTTACTTACCTTCCGTGCATTGCCTAGCCTTGCGTTGTCGTGCCTTAGCCTTGCGTCGCCTGACCGTGCCTTGCCTTGCGTTACCCTTTCCTTGCCTTGCCGTGCATTGCCTAGTCCTGCGTTGTCGTGCCTTAGCCTTGTTTCCCCGTACCGTGCCGTTCCTTCCGTTAGCCTTGCCTTCCCTTGCTTTCCCTTGCCTTTCTTTCCTTCCGTTACTCTTTCCTTGCCTAGCCGTGCATTGCCTAGCCGTGCGTTGTCGTGCCTTAGCCTTGTTTCCCCTTGCTGTGCCGTTTCTTCCGTTACACGTGCCTTGCCTTACTTTGCCTTGCCTTCCTTTCCTTCCCTTTCCTTGCCTAGCCGTGCACTGCCTAGCCGTGCGTTGTCGTGCCTTAGCCTTGTTTCCGCTTACCGTGCCGTTCCATCCTTTACCTTTGCCTTCCCTTGCCTTCCTTGCCTTCCGTTACTCTTTGCTTGCCTTCCGTGCATTGCCTAGCCTTGCGTTGTCCTGCCTTAGCCTTGCCTCGCCTGACCGTGCCTTGCCTTGCGTTACCCTTTCCTTGCCTTGCCGTGCATTGCCTAGTCCTGCGTTGTCGTGCCTTAGCCTTGTTTCCCCTTACCGTGCCGTTCCTTCCGTTACCCTTGCCTTCCCTTGCTTTCCCTTGCCTTTCTTTCCTTCCGTTACTCTTTCCTTGCCTTGCCGAGCACTGCCTAGCCTTGCGTTCTCGTGCATTAGCCTTGCCTCGCCTGACCGTGCCTTGCCTTGCGTTATGCTTTCCTTGCCTTGCCGTGCATTGCCTAGCCCTGCATTGTCGTGCATTAGCCTTGCCTTTCCTCACCGTGCCTTGCCTTGCGTTACCCTTTCCTTGCTTGGCCGTGCATTGCCTAGCCGTGCGTTGCCGTGCCTTACCCTTGTTTCCCCTTGCCGTGCCTTGCCTTTTATTACACTTGCCTTGCCTTGCTTTGCCTTGCCTTCCTCTCCTTCCGTTACTCTTTCCTTGCCTAGCCGTGCATTGCCTAGCCTTGCGTTGTCGTGCCTTAGCCTTGCCTCGCCTGACCATGCATTGCCTTGCGTTACTCTTTCCTTGCCTTGCCGTGCATTGCCTAGCCTTGCGTTGTCGTGCATTAGCCTTGCCTCGCCTGACCGTGCCTTGCCTTGCGTTACCCTTTCCTTGCCTTGCCGTGCATTGCCTAGCCGTGCTTTTTCGTGCATTAGCGTTGCCTCGCCTGACCGTGCCTTGCCTTGCGTTACCCTTTCCTTGCCTTGCCGTGCATTGCCTAGTCCTGCGTTGTCGTGCCTTAGGCTTGTTTCCCCTTAACGTGCCGTTCCGTCCGTTGCCCTTGCCTACCCTTGCTTTCCCTTGCCTTCCTTGCCTTCCGTTACTCTTTACTTACCTTCCGTGCATTGCCTAGCGTTGCGTTGTCGTGCCTTAGCCTTGCGTCGCCTGACCGTGCCTTGCCTTGCGTTACCCTTTCTTTGCCTTGCCGTGCATTGCCTAGTCCTGCGTTGTCGTGCCTTAGCCTTGTTTCCCCTTACCGTGCCGTTCCTTCCGTTACCCTTGCCTTCCCTTGCTTTCCCTTGCCTTTCTTTCCTTCCGTTACTCTTTCCTTGCCTTGCCGAGCACTGCCTAGCCTTTCGTTGTCGTGCATTAGCCTTGCCTCGCCTGACCGTGCCTTGCCTTGCGTTATGCTTTCCTTGCCTTGCCGTGCATTGCCTAGGCCTGCATTGTCGTGCATTAGCCTTGCCTTTCCTCACCGTGCCTTGCCTTGCGTTACCCTTTCCTTGCTTGGCCGTGCATTGCCTAGACGTGCGTTGCCGTGCCTTACCCTTGTTTCCCCTTGCCGTGCCTTGCCTTTTGTTACACTTGCCTTGCCTTGCTTTGCCTTGCCTTCCTCTCCTTCCGTTACTCTTTCCTTGCCTAGCCGTGCATTGCCTAGCCTTGCGTTGTCGTGCATTAGCCTTGCCTCGCCTGACCGTGCCTTGCCTTGCGTTACCCTTTCTTTGCCTTGCCGTGCATTGCCTAGTCCTGCGTTGTCGTGCTTTAGCCTTGTTTCCCCTTACCGTGCCGTTCCTTCCGTTACCCTTGCCTTCCCTTGCTTTCCCTTGCCTTTCTTTCCTTCCGTTACTCTTTCCTTGCCTTGTCGAGCACTGCCTAGCCTTGCGTTGTCGTGCATTAGCCTTGCCTCGCCTGACCGTGCATTGCCTTGCGTTACCCTTTCCTTGCCTAGCCGTGCACTGCCTAGCCGTGCGTTGTCGTGCCTTAGCCTTGTTTCCGCTTACCGTGCCGTTCCTTCCTTTACCTTTGCCTTCCCTTGCCTTCCTTGCCTTCCGTTACTCTTTGCTTGCCTTCCGTGCATTGCCTAGCCTTGCGTTGTCCTGCCTTAGCCTTGCCTCGCCTGACCGTGCCTTGCCTTGCGTTACCCTTTCCTTGCCTTGCCGTGCATTGCCTAGTCCTGCGTTGTCGTGCCTTAGCCTTGTTTCCCCTTACCGTGCCGTTCCTTCCGTTACCCTTGCCTTCCCTTGCTTTCCCTTGCCTTTCTTTCCTTCCGTTACTCTTTCCTTGCCTTGCCGAGCACTGCCTAGCCTTGCGTTGTCGTGCATTAGCCTTGCCTCGCCTGACCGTGCCTTGCCTTGCGTTATGCTTTCCTTGCCTTGCCGTGCATTGCCTAGCCCTGCATTGTCGTGCATTAGCCTTGCCTTTCCTCACCGTGCCTTGCCTTGCGTTACCCTTTCCTTGCTTGGCCGTGCATTGCCTAGCCGTGCGTTGCCGTGCCTTACCCTTGTTTCCCCTTGCCGTGCCTTGCCTTCCGTTACTCTTTCCTTGCCTTGCCGAGCACTGCCTAGCCTTGCGTTGTCCTTGCCTTGCCTTTGCCTTGCCTTCTTTCCTTCCTTCCGTTACTCTTTCCTTGCCTAGCCGTGCATTGCCTAGCCTTGCGTTGTCGTGCCTTAGCCTTGCTTTGCCTCGCCTCCGTTACCGTGCCGTGCTTGCCTTGCGTTAGCCTTCCTGCCTACCGTCCTTGCCTTGCGTTACTCTTTCCTTGCCTTGTCGTGCATTGCCTAGCCTTGCGTTGTCGTGCATTAGCCTTGCGTCGCCTGACCGTGCCTTGCCTTGCGTTACCCTTTCCTTGCCTTGCCGTGCATTGCCTAGCCGTGCTTTTTCGTGCATTAGCGTTGCCTCGCCTGACCGTGCCTTGCCTTGCGTTACCCTTTCCTTGCCTTCCCGTGCATTGCCTAGTCCTGCGTTGTCGTGCCTTAGGCTTGTTTCCCCTTAACGTGCCGTTCCGTCCGTTGCCCTTGCCTACCCTTGCTTTCACTTGCCTTCCTTGCCTTCCGTTACTCTTTACTTACCTTCCGTGCATTGCCTAGCCTTGCGTTGTCGTGCCTTAGCCTTGCGTCGCCTGACCGTGCCTTGCCTTGCGTTACCCTTTCTTTGCCTTGCCGTGCATTGCCTAGTCCTGCGTTGTCGTGCCTTAGCCTTGTTTCCCCGTACCGTGCCGTTCCTTCCGTTAGCCTTGCCTTCCCTTGCTTTCCCTTGCCTTTCTTTCCTTCCGTTACTCTTTCCTTGCCTAGCCGTGCACTGCCTCGCCGTGCGTTGTCGTGCCTTAGCCTTGTTTCCCCTTGCTGTGCCGTTCCTTCCGTTACACTTGCCTTGCCTTTCTTTGCCTTGCCTTCCTTTCCTTCCGTTACTCTTTCCTTGCCTAGCCGTGCACTGCCTAGCCTTGCGTTGTCGTGCATTAGCCTTCCCTTGCCTCACCGTACCTTGCCTTGCGCTAAACTTTCCTTGCCTTGCCGTGCACTGCCTAGCCTTGCATTGTCGTGCCTTACCCTTGTTTCCCCTTGCCGTGCCGTGCCTTTTGTTACACTTGCCTTGCCTTGCTTTGCTTTGCCTTCCTTTCCTTCCGTTACTCTTTCCTTGCCTAGCCGTGCATTGCCTAGCCTTGCGTTGTCGTGCATTAGCCTTGCCTCGCCTGACCGTGCCTTGCCTTGCGTTACCCTTTCCTTCCCTTGCCGTGCATTGCCTAGCCGTGCGTTGTCTTGCCTTAGCCTTGTTTCCCCTTGCTATGCCGTTTCTTCCGTTACACTTGCCTTGCCTTACTTTGCCTTGCCTTCCTCTCCTTCCGTTACTCTTTCCTTGCCTAGCCGTGCATTGCCTAGCCTTGCGTTGTCGTGCATTAGCCTTGCCTCGCCTGACCGTGCCTTGCCTTGCGTTACCCTTTCTTTGCCTTGCCGTGCATTGCCTAGTCCTGCGTTGTCGTGCCTTAGCCTTGTTTCCCCTTACCGTGCCGTTCCTTCCGTTACCCTTGCCTTCCCTTGCTTTCCCTTGCCTTTCTTTCCTTCCGTTACTCTTTCCTTGCCTTGCCGAGCACTGCCTAGCCTTGCGTTGTCGTGCATTAGCCTTGCCTCGCCTGACCGTGCCTTGCCTTGCGTTACGCTTTCTTTGCCTTGCCGTGCATTGCCTAGTCCTGCGTTGTCGGGCCTTAGCCTTGCTTCCCCTTACCGTGCCGTTCCTTCCGTTACCCTTGCCTTCCCTTGCTTTCCCTTGCCTTTCTTTCCTTCCGTTACTCTTTCCTTGCCTTGCCGAGCACTGCCTAGCCTTGCGTTGTCGTGCCTTAGCCTTGCCTCGCCTGACCGTGCATTGCCTTGCGTTACTCTTTCCTTGCCTTGCCGTGCATTGCCTAGCCTTGCGTTGTCGTGCATTAGCCTTGCCTCCCCTGACCGTGCCTTGCCTTGCGTTACCTTTCCTTGCCTTGCCGTGCATTGCCTAGCCGTGCTTTTTCGTGCATTAGCGTTGCCTCGCCTGACCGTGCCTTGCCTTGCGTTACCCTTTCCTTGCCTTGCCGTGCATTGCCTAGTCCTGCGTTGTCGTGCCTTAGCCTTGTTTCCCCGTACCGTGCCGTTCCTTCCGTTAGCCTTGCCTTCCCTTGCTTTCCCTTGCCTTTCTTTCCTTCCGTTACTCTTTCCTTGCCTAGCCGTGCACTGCCTAGCCGTGCGTTGTCGTGCCTTAGCCTTGTTTCCCCTTGCTGTGCCGTTCCTTCCGTTACACTTGCCTTGCCTTTCTTTGCCTTGCCTTCCTTTCCTTCCGTTACTCTTTCCTTGCCTAGCCGTGCACTGCCTAGCCTTGCGTTGTCGTGCATTAGCCTTCCCTTGCCTCACCGTACCTTGCCTTGCGTTACCCTTTCCTTGCCTTGCCATGCACTGCCTAGCCTTGCGTTGTCGTGCCTTACCCTTGTTTCCCCTTGCCGTGCCGTGCCTTTTGTTACACTTGCCTTGCCTTGCTTTGCTTTGCCTTCCTTTCCTTCCGTTACTCTTTCCTTGCCTAGCCGTGCATTGCCTAGCCTTGCGTTGTCGTGCATTAGCCTTGCCTCGCCTGACCGTGCCTTGCCTTGCGTTACCCTTTCCTTCCCTTGCCGTGCATTGCCTAGCCGTGCGTTGTCTTGCCTTAGCCTTGTTTCCCCTTGCTATGCCGTTTCTTCCGTTACACTTGCCTTGCCTTACTTTGCCTTCCCTTCCTTTCCTTCCGTTACTCTTTCCTTGCCTAGCCGTGCACTGCCTAGCCTTGCGTTGTCGTGCCTTAGCCTTGGCTCGCCTGACCGTGCCTTGCCTTGCGTTACCCTTTCCTTGCATGGCCGTGCATTGCCTAGCCGTGCGTTGCCGTGCCTTACCCTTGTTTCCCCTTGCCGTGCCTTGCCTTTTGTTACACTTGCCTTGCCTTGCTTTGCCTTGCCTTCCTCTCCTTCCGTTACTCTTTCCTTGCCTAGCCGTGCATTGCCTAGCCTTGCGTTGTCGTGCATTAGCCTTGCCTCGCCTGACCGTGCCTTGCCTTGCGTTACCCTTTTTTTGCCTTGCCGTGCATTGCCTAGTCCTGCGTTGTCGTGCCTTAGCCTTGTTTCCCCTTACCGTGCCGTTCTTTCCGTTACCCTTGCCTTCCCTTGCTTTCCCTTGCCTTTCTTTCCTTCCGTTACTCTTTCCTTGCCTTGCCGAGCACTGCCTATCCTTGCGTTGTCGTGCATTAGCCTTGCCTCGCCTGACCGTGCCTTGCCTTGCGTTATGCTTTCCTTGCCTTGCCGTGCATTGCCTAGCCCTGCATTGTCGTGCATTAGCCTTGCCTTTCCTCACCGTGCCTTGCCTTGCGTTACCCTTTCCTTGCTTGGCCGTGCATTGCCTAGCCGTGCGTTGCCGTGCCTTACCCTTGTTTCCCCTTGCCGTGCCTTGCCTTTTGTTACACTTGCCTTGCCTTGCTTTGCCTTGCCTTCCTCTCCTTCCGTTACTCTTTCCTTGCCTAGCCGTGCATTGCCTAGCCTTGCGTTGTCGTGCATTAGCCTTGCCTCGCCTGACCGTGCCTTGCCTTGCGTTACCCTTTCTTTGCCTTGCCGTGCATTGCCTAGTCCTGCGTTGTCGTGCCTTAGCCTTGTTTCCCCTTACCGTGCCGTTCCTTCCGTTACCCTTGCCTTCCCTTGCTTTCCCTTGCCTTTCTTTCCTTCCGTTACTCTTTCCTTGCCTTGCCGAGCACTGCCTAGCCTTGCGTTGTCGTGCATTAGCCTTGCCTCGCCTGACCGTGCATTGCCTTGCGTTACCCTTTCCTTGCCTTGCCGTGCATTGCCTAGCCTTGCGTTGTCGTGCATTAGCCTTGCCTCGCCTGACCGTGCCTTGCCTTGCGTTACCCTTACCTTGCCTTGCCGTGCATTGCCTAGCCGTGCTTTTTCGTGCATTAGCGTTGCCTCGCCTGACCGTGCCTTGCCTTGCGTTACCCTTTCCTTGCCTTGCCGTGCATTGCCTAGTCCTGCGTTGTCGTGCCTTAGGCTTGTTTCCCCTTAACGTGCCGTTTCGTCCGTTGCCCTTGCCTACCCTTGCTTTCCCTTGCCTTCCTTGCCTTCCGTTACTCTTTACTTACCTTCCGTGCATTGCCTAGCCTTGCGTTGTCGTGCCTTAGCCTTGCGTCGCCTGACCGTGCCTTGCCTTGCGTTACCCTTTCTTTGCCTTGCCGTGCATTGCCTCGTCCTGCGTTGTCGTGCCTTAGCCTTGTTTCCCCGTACCGTGCCGTTCCTTCCGTTAGCCTTGCCTTCCCTTGCTTTCCCTTGCCTTTCTTTCCTTCCGTTACTCTTTCCTTGCCTAGCCGTGCACTGCCTAGCCGTGCGTTGTCGTGCCTTAGCATTGTTTCCCCTTGCTGTGCCGTTCCTTCCGTTACACTTGCCTTGCCTTTCTTTGCCTTGCCTTCCTTGCCTTCCGTTACTCTTTCCTTGCCTAGCCGTGCATTGCCTAGCCTTGCGTTGTCGTGCATTAGCCTTGCCTCGCCTGACCGTGCCTTGCCTTGCGTTACCCTTTCCTTGCCTTGCCTTGCATTGCCTAGTCCTGAGTTGTCGTGCCTTAGCCTTGTTTCCGCTTACCGTGCCGTTCCTTCCTTTACCTTTGCCTTCCCTTGCCTTCCTTGCCTTCCGTTACTCTTTGCTTGCCTTCCGTGCATTGCCTAGCCTTGCGTTGTCCTGCCTTAGCCTTGCCTCGCCTGACCGTGCCTTGCTTTGGGTTACCCTTTCCTTGCCTTGCCGTGCATTGCCTAATCCTGCGTTGTCGTGCCTTAGCCTTGTTTCCCCTTACCGTGCCGTTCCTTCCGTTACCCTTGCCTTCCCTTGCTTTCCCTTGCCTTTCTTTCCTTCCCTTACTCTTTCCTTGCCTTGCCGAGCACTGCCTAGCCTTGCGTTGTCGTGCCTTAGCCTTGCCTCGCCTGACCGTGCATTGCCTTGCGTTACGCTTTCCTTGCCTTGCCGTGCATTGCCTAGCCTTGCGTTGTCGTGCATTAGCCTTGCCTCGCCTGACCGTGCCTTGCCTTGCGTTACCCTTTCCTTGCCTTGCCGTGCATTGCCTAGCCGTGCTTTTTCGTGCATTAGCGTTGCCTCGCCTGACCGTGACTTGCCTTGCGTTACCCTTTCCTTGCCTTGCCGTGCATTGCCTAGTCCTGCGTTGTCGTGCCTTAGGCTTGTTTCCCCTTAACGTGCCGTTCCGTCCGTTGCCCTTGCCTACCCTTGCTTTCCCTTGCCTTCCTTGCCTTCCGTTACTCTTTACTTACCTTCCGTGCATTGCCTAGCCTTGCGTTGTCGTGCCTTAGCCTTGCGTCGCCTGACCGTGCCTTGCCTTGCGTTACCCTTTCTTTGCCTTGCCGTGCATTGCCTAGTCCTGCGTTGTCGTGCCTTAGCCTTGTTTCCCCGTACCGTGCCGTTCCTTCCGTTAGCCTTGCCTTCCCTTGCTTTCCCTTGCCTTTCTTTCCTTCCGTTACTCTTTCCTTGCCTAGCCGTGCACTGCCTCGCCGTGCGTTGTCGTGCCTTAGCCTTGTTTCCCCTTGCTGTGCCGTTCCTTCCGTTACACTTGCCTTGCCTTTCTTTGCCTTGCCTTCCTTTCCTTCCGTTACTCTTTCCTTGCCTAGCCGTGCACTGCCTAGCCTTGCGTTGTCGTGCATTAGCCTTCCCTTGCCTCACCGTACCTTGCCTTGCGTTAAACTTTCCTTGCCTTGCCGTGCACTGCCTAGCCTTGCGTTGTCGTGCCTTACCCTTGTTTCCCCTTGCCGTGCCGTGCCTTTTGTTACACTTGCCTTGCCTTGCTTTCCTTTGCCTTCCTTTCCTTCCGTTACTCTTTCCTTGCCTAGCCGTGCATTGCCTAGCCTTGCGTTGTCGTGCATTAGCCTTGCCTCGCCTGACCGTGCCTTGCCTTGCGTTACCCTTTCCTTCCCTTGCCGTGCATTGCCTAGCCGTGCGTTGTCTTGCCTTAGCCTTGTTTCCCCTTGCTATGCCGTTTCTTCCGTTACACTTGCCTTGCCTTCCTCTCCTTCCGTTACTCTTTCCTTGCCTATCCGTGCATTGCCTAGCCTTGCGTTGTCGTGCATTAGCCTTGCCTCGCCTGACCGTGCCTTGCCTTGCGTTACGCTTTCTTTGCCTTGCCGTGCATTGCCTAGTCCTGCGTTGTCGGGCCTTAGCCTTGCTTCCCCTTACCGTGCCGTTCCTTCCGTTACCCTTGCCTTCCCTTGCTTTCCCTTGCCTTTCTTTCCTTCCGTTACTCTTTCCTTGCCTTGCCGAGCACTGCCTAGCCTTGCGTTGTCGTGCCTTAGCCTTGCCTCGCCTGACCGTGCATTGCCTTGCGTTACTCTTTCCTTGCCTTGCCGTGCATTGCCTAGCCTTGCGTTGTCGTGCATTAGCCTTGCCTCGCCTGACCGTGCCTTGCCTTGCGTTACCCTTTCCTTGCCTTGCCGTGCATTGCCTAGCCGTGCTTTTTCGTGCATTAGCGTTGCCTCGCCTGACCGTGCCTTGCCTTGCGTTACCCTTTCCTTGCCTTGCCGTGCATTGCCTAGTCCTGCGTTGTCGTGCCTTAGCCTTGTTTCCCCGTACCGTGCCGTTCCTTCCGTTAGCCTTGCCTTCCCTTGCTTTCCCTTGCCTTTCTTTCCTTCCGTTACTCTTTCCTTGCCTAGCCGTGCACTGCCTAGCCGTGCGTTGTCGTGCCTTAGCCTTGTTTCCCCTTGCTGTGCCGTTCCTTCCGTTACACTTGCCTTGCCTTTCTTTGCCTTGCCTTCCTTTCCTTCCGTTACTCTTTCCTTGCCTAGCCGTGCACTGCCTAGCCTTGCGTTGTCGTGCATTAGCCTTCCCTTGCCTCACCGTACCTTGCCTTGCGTTACCCTTTCCTTGCCTTGCCATGCACTGCCTAGCCTTGCGTTGTCGTGCCTTACCCTTGTTTCCCCTTGCCGTGCCGTGCCTTTTGTTACACTTGCCTTGCCTTGCTTTGCTTTGCCTTCCTTTCCTTCCGTTACTCTTTCCTTGCCTAGCCGTGCATTGCCTAGCCTTGCGTTGTCGTGCATTAGCCTTGCCTCGCCTGACCGTGCCTTGCCTTGCGTTACCCTTTCCTTCCCTTGCCGTGCATTGCCTAGCCGTGCGTTGTCTTGCCTTAGCCTTGTTTCCCCTTGCTATGCCGTTTCTTCCGTTACACTTGCCTTGCCTTACTTTGCCTTCCCTTCCTTTCCTTCCGTTACTCTTTCCTTGCCTAGCCGTGCACTGCCTAGCCTTGCGTTGTCGTGCCTTAGCCTTGGCTCGCCTGACCGTGCCTTGCCTTGCGTTACCCTTTCCTTGCATGGCCGTGCATTGCCTAGCCGTGCGTTGCCGTGCCTTACCCTTGTTTCCCCTTGCCGTGCCTTGCCTTTTGTTACACTTGCCTTGCCTTGCTTTGCCTTGCCTTCCTCTCCTTCCGTTACTCTTTCCTTGCCTAGCCGTGCATTGCCTAGCCTTGCGTTGCCGTGCATTAGCCTTGCCTCGCCTGACCGTGCCTTGCCTTGCGTTACCCTTTTTTTGCCTTGCCGTGCATTGCCTAGTCCTGCGTTGTCGTGCCTTAGCCTTGTTTCCCCTTACCGTGCCGTTCTTTCCGTTACCCTTGCCTTCCCTTGCTTTCCCTTGCCTTTCTTTCCTTCCGTTACTCTTTCCTTGCCTTGCCGAGCACTGCCTATCCTTGCGTTGTCGTGCATTAGCCTTGCCTCGCCTGACCGTGCCTTGCCTTGCGTTATGCTTTCCTTGCCTTGCCGTGCATTGCCTAGCCCTGCATTGTCGTGCATTAGCCTTGCCTTTCCTCACCGTGCCTTGCCTTGCGTTACCCTTTCCTTGCTTGGCCGTGCATTGCCTAGCCGTGCGTTGCCGTGCCTTACCCTTGTTTCCCCTTGCCGTGCCTTGCCTTTTGTTACACTTGCCTTGCCTTGCTTTGCCTTGCCTTCCTCTCCTTCCGTTACTCTTTCCTTGCCTAGCCGTGCATTGCCTAGCCTTGCGTTGTCGTGCATTAGCCTTGCCTCGCCTGACCGTGCCTTGCCTTGCGTTACCCTTTCTTTGCCTTGCCGTGCATTGCCTAGTCCTGCGTTGTCGTGCCTTAGCCTTGTTTCCCCTTACCGTGCCGTTCCTTCCGTTACCCTTGCCTTCCCTTGCTTTCCCTTGCCTTTCTTTCCTTCCGTTACTCTTTCCTTGCCTTGCCGAGCACTGCCTAGCTTTGCGTTGTCGTGCATTAGCCTTGCCTCGCCTGACCGTGCATTGCCTTGCGTTACCCTTTCCTTGCCTTGCCGTGCATTGCCTAGCCTTGCGTTGTCGTGCATTAGCCTTGCCTCGCCTGACCGTGCCTTGCCTTGCGTTACCCTTACCTTGCCTTGCCGTGCATTGCCTAGCCGTGCTTTTTCGTGCATTAGCGTTGCCTCGCCTGACCGTGCCTTGCCTTGCGTTACCCTTTCCTTGCCTTGCCGTGCATTGCCTAGTCCTGCGTTGTCGTGCCTTAGGCTTGTTTCCCCTTAACGTGCCGTTTCGTCCGTTGCCCTTGCCTACCCTTGCTTTCCCTTGCCTTCCTTGCCTTCCGTTACTCTTTACTTACCTTCCGTGCATTGCCTAGCCTTGCGTTGTCGTGCCTTAGCCTTGCGTCGCCTGACCGTGCCTTGCCTTGCGTTACCCTTTCTTTGCCTTGCCGTGCATTGCCTAGTCCTGCGTTGTCGTGCCTTAGCCTTGTTTCCCCGTACCGTGCCGTTCCTTCCGTTAGCCTTGCCTTCCCTTGCTTTCCCTTGCCTTTCTTTCCTTCCGTTACTCTTTCCTTGCCTAGCCGTGCACTGCCTAGCCGTGCGTTGTCGTGCCTTAGCATTGTTTCCCCTTGCTGTGCCGTTCCTTCCGTTACACTTGCCTTGCCTTTCTTTGCCTTGCCTTCCTTGCCTTCCGTTACTCTTTCCTTGCCTAGCCGTGCATTGCCTAGCCTTGCGTTGTCGTGCATTAGCCTTGCCTCGCCTGACCGTGCCTTGCCTTGCGTTACCCTTTCCTTGCCTTGCCTTGCATTGCCTAGTCCTGAGTTGTCGTGCCTTAGCCTTGTTTCCGCTTACCGTGCCGTTCCTTCCTTTACCTTTGCCTTCCCTTGCCTTCCTTGCCTTCCGTTACTCTTTGCTTGCCTTCCGTGCATTGCCTAGCCTTGCGTTGTCCTGCCTTAGCCTTGCCTCGCCTGACCGTGCCTTGCTTTGGGTTACCCTTTCCTTGCCTTGCCGTGCATTGCCTAATCCTGCGTTGTCGTGCCTTAGCCTTGTTTCCCCTTACCGTGCCGTTCCTTCCGTTACCCTTGCCTTCCCTTGCTTTCCCTTGCCTTTCTTTCCTTCCCTTACTCTTTCCTTGCCTTGCCGAGCACTGCCTAGCCTTGCGTTGTCGTGCCTTAGCCTTGCCTCGCCTGACCGTGCAGTGCCTTGCGTTACGCTTTCCTTGCCTTGCCGTGCATTGCCTAGCCTTGCGTTGTCGTGCATTAGCCTTGCCTCGCCTGACCGTGCCTTGCCTTGCGTTACCCTTTCCTTGCCTTGCCGTGCATTGCCTAGCCGTGCTTTTTCGTGCATTAGCGTTGCCTCGCCTGACCGTGACTTGCCTTGCGTTACCCTTTCCTTGCCTTGCCGTGCATTGCCTAGTCCTGCGTTGTCGTGCCTTAGGCTTGTTTCCCCTTAACGTGCCGTTCCGTCCGTTGCCCTTGCCTACCCTTGCTTTCCCTTGCCTTCCTTGCCTTCCGTTACTCTTTACTTACCTTCCGTGCATTGCCTAGCCTTGCGTTGTCGTGCCTTAGCCTTGCGTCGCCTGACCGTGCCTTGCCTTGCGTTACCCTTTATTTGCCTTGCCGTGCATTGCCTAGTCCTGCGTTGTCGTGCCTTAGCCTTGTTTCCCCGTACCGTGCCGTTCCTTCCGTTAGCCTTGCCTTCCCTTGCTTTCCCTTGCCTTTCTTTCCTTCCGTTACTCTTTCCTTGCCTAGCCGTGCACTGCCTAGCCGTGCGTTGTCGTGCCTTAGCCTTGTTTCCCCTTGCTGTGCCGTTCCTTCCGTTACACTTGCCTTGCCTTTCTTTGCCTTGCCTTCCTTTCCTTCCGTTACTCTTTCCTTGCCTAGCCGTGCACTGCCTAGCCTTGCGTTGTCGTGCATTAGCCTTCCCTTGCCTCACCGTACCTTGCCTTGCGTTACCCTTTCCTTGCCTTGCCGTGCACTGCCTAGCCTTGCGTTGTCGTGCCTTACCCCTGTTTCCCCTTGCCGTGCCGTGCCTTTTGTTACACTTGCCTTGCCTTGCTTTGCTTTGCCTTCCTTTCCTTCCGTTACTCTTTCCTTGCCTAGCCGTGCATTGCCTAGCCGTGCTTTTTCGTGCATTAGCGTTGCCTCGCCTGACCGTGCCTTGCCTTGCGTTACCCTTTCCTTGCCTTGCCGTGCATTGCCTAGTCCTGCGTTGTCGTGCCTTAGGCTTGTTTCCCCTTAACGTGCCGTTCCGTCCGTTGCCCTTGCCTACCCTTGCTTTCCCTTGCCTTCCTTGCCTTCCGTTACTCTTTACTTACCTTCCGTGCATTGCCTAGCCTTGCGTTGTCGTGCCTTAGCCTTGGGTCGCCTGACCGTGCCTTGCCTTGCGTTACCCTTTCTTTGCCTTCCCGTGCATTGCCTAGTCCTGCGTTGTCGTGCCTTAGCCTTGTTTCCCCGTACCGTGCCGTTCCTTCCGTTAGCCTTGCCTTCCCTTGCTTTCCCTTGCCTTTCTTTCCTTCCGTTACTCTTTCCTTGCCTAGCCGTGCACTCCCTAGCCGTGCGTTGTCGTGCCTTAGCCTTGTTTCCCCTTGCTGTGCCGTTCCTTCCGTTACACATGCCTTGCCTTTCTTTGCCTTGCCTTCCTTTCCTTCCGTTACCCTTTCCTTGCCTTGCCGTGCATTGCCTAGTCCTGCGTTGTCGTGCCTTAGCCTTGTTTCCCCTTACCGTGCCGTTCCTTCCGTTACCCTTGCCTTCCCTTGCTTTCCCTTGCCTTTCTTTCCTTCCGTTACTCTTTCCTTGCCTTGCCGAGCACTGCCTAGCCTTGCGTTGTCGTGCATTAGCCTTGCCTCGCCTGACCGTGCCTTGCCTTGCGTTACCCTTTCCTTGCCTTGCCGTGCATTGCCTAGCCGTGCTTTTTCGTGCATTAGTGTTGCCTCGCCTGACCGTGCCTTGCCTTGCGTTACCCTTTCCTTGCCTTGCCGTGCATTGCCTAGTCCTGCGTTGTCGTGCCTTAGGCTTGTTTCCCCTTAACGTGCCGTTCCGTCCGTTGCCCTTGCCTTCCCTTGCTTTCCCTTGCCTTCCTTGCCTTCCGTTACTCTTTACTTGCCTTCCGTGCATTGCCTAGCCTTGCGTTGTCGTGCCTTAGCCTTGCGTCGCCTGACCGTGCCTTGCCTTGCGTTACCCTTTCTTTGCCTTGCCGTGCATTGCCTAGTCCTATGTTGTCGTGCCTTAGCCTTGTTTCCCCGTACCGTGCCGTTCCTTCCGTTAGCCTTGCCTTCCCTTGCTTTCCCTTGCCTTTCTTTCCTTCCGTTACTCTTTCCTTGCCTAGCCGTGCACTGCCTAGCCGTGCGTTGTCGTGCCTTAGCCTTGTTTCCCCATGCTGTGCCGTTCCTTCCGTTACACTTGCCTTGCCTTTCTTTGCCTTGCCTTCCTTTCCTTCCGTTACTCTTTCCTTGCCTAGCTGTGCACTGCCTAGCCTTGCGTTGTCGTGCATTAGCCTTCCCTTGCCTCACCGTACTTTGCCTTGCGTTACCCTTTCCTTGCCTTGCCGTGCACTGCCTAGCCTTGCGTTGTCGTGCCTTACTCTTGTTTCCCCTTGCCGTGCCGTGCCTTTTGTTACACTTGCCTTGCCTTGCATTGCTTCGCCTTCCTTTCCTGCCGTTACTCTTTCCTTGCCTACCCGTGCATTGCCTAGCCTTGCGTTGTCGTGCATTAGCCTTGCCTTGCCTGACCGTGCCTTGCCTTGCGTTACCCTTTCCTTCCCTTGCCGTGCATTGCCTAGCCTTGCGTTGTTGTGCATTAGCCTTGCCTCGCCTGACCGTGCCTTGCCTTGCGTTACCCTTTCCTTGCCTTGCCGTGCATTGCCTAGCCGTGCTTTTTCGTGCATTAGCGTTGCCTCGCCTGACCGTGCCTTGCCTTGCGTTACCCTTTCCTTGCCTTGCCGTGCATTGCCTAGTCCTGCGTTGTCGTGCCTTAGGCTTGTTTCCCCTTAACGTGCCGTTCCGTCCGTTGCCCTTGCCTACCCTTGCTTTCCCTTGCCTTCCTTGCCTTCCGTTACTCTTTACTTACCTTCCGTGCATTGCCTAGCCTTGCGTTGTCGTGCCTTAGCCTTGCGTCGCCTGACCGTGCCTTGCCTTGCTTTACCCTTTCTTTGCCTTGCCGTGCATTGCCTAGTCCTGCGTTGTCGTGCCTTAGCCTTGTTTCCCCGTACCGTGCCGTTCCTTCCGTTAGCCTTGCCTTCCCTTGCTTTCCCTTGCCTTTCTTTCCTTCCGTTACTCTTTCCTTGCCTAGCCGTGCACTGCCTAGCCGTGCGTTGTCGTGCCTTAGCCTTGTTTCCCCTTGCTGTGCCGTTCCTTCCGTTACACTTGCCTTGCCTTTCTTTGCCTTGCCTTCCTTTCCTTCCGTTACTCTTTGCTTGCCTAGCCTTGCACTGCCTGGCCTTGCGTTGTCGTGCATTAGCCTTCCCTTGCCTCACCGTACCTTGCCTTGCGTTACCCTTTCCTTGCCTTGCCGTGCACTGCCTAGCCTTGCGTTGTCGTGCCTTACCCTTGTTTCCCCTTGCCGTGCCGTGCCTTTTGTTGCACTTGCCTTGCCTTGCTTTGCTTTGCCTTCCTTTCCTTCCGTTACTCTTTCCTTGCCTAGCCGTGCATTGCGTAGCCTTGCGTTGTCGTGCATTAGCCTTGCCTCGCCTGACCGTGCCTTGCCTTGCGTTACCCTTTCCTTCCCTTGCCGTGCATTGCCTAGCCGTGCGTTGTCTTGCCTTAGCCTTGTTTCCCCTTGCTGTGCCGTTTCTTCCGTTACACTTGCCTTGCCTTACTTTGCCTTGCCTTCCTTTCCCTCCGTTACTCTTTCCTTGCCTAGCCGTGCACTGCCTAGACTTGCGTTGTCGTGCCTTAGCCTTGGCTCGCCTGACCGTACCTTGCCTTGCGTTACCCTTTCCTTGCTTGGCCGTGCATTGTCTAGCCATGCGTTGCCGTGCCTTACCCTTGTTTCCCCTTGCCGTGCCTTGCCTTTTGTTACACTTGCCTTGCCTTGCCTTGCTTTGCCTTGCCTTCCTCTCCTTCCGTTACTCTTTCCTTGCCTAGCCGTGCATTGCCTAGACTTGCGTTGTCGTGCATTAGCCTTGCCTCGCCTGACCGTGCCTTGCCTTGCGTTACCCTTTCTTTGCCTTGCCGTGCATTGCCTAGTCCTGCGTTGTCGTGCCTTAGCCTTGTTTCCCCTTACCGTGCCGTTCCTTCCGTTACCCTTGCCTTCCCTTGCTTTCCCTTGCCTTTCTTTCCTTCCGTTACTCTTTCCTTGCCTTGCCGAGCACTGCCTAGCCTTGCGTTGTCGTGCATTAGCCTTGCCTCGCCTGACCGTGCCTTGCCTTGCGTTATGCTTTCCTTGCCTTGCCGTGCATTGCCTAGCCCTGCATTGTCGTGCATTAGCCTTGCCTTTCCTCACCGTGCCTTGCCTTGCGTTACCCTTTCCTTGCTTGGCCGTGCATTGCCTAGACGTGCGTTGACGTGCCTTACCCTTGTTTCCCCTTGCCGTGCCTTGCCTTTTGTTACACTTGCCTTGCCTTGCTTTGCCTTGCCTTCCTCTCCTTCCGTTACTCTTTCCTTGCCTAGCCGTGCATTGCCTAGCCTTGCGTTGTCGTGCATTAGCCTTGCCTCGCCTGACCGTGCCTTGCCTTGCGTTACCCTTTCTTTGCCTTGCCGTGCATTGCCTAGTCCTGCGTTGTCGTGCTTTAGCCTTGTTTCCCCTTACCGTGCCGTTCCTTCCGTTACCCTTGCCTTCCCTTGCTTTCCCTTGCCTTTCTTTCCTTCCGTTACTGTTTCCTTGCCTTGCCGAGCACTGCCTAGCCTTGCGTTGTCGTGCATTAGCCTTGCCTCGCCTGACCGTGCATTGCCTTGCGTTACCCTTTCCTTGCCTTGCCGTGCATTGCCTAGTCCTGCGTTGTCGTGCCTTAGGCTTGTTTCCCCTTAACGTGCCGTTCCGTCCGTTGCCCTTGCCTACCCTTGCTTTCCCTTGCCTTCCTTGCCTTCCGTTACTCTTTACTTACCTTCCGTGCATTGCCTAGCCTTGCGTTGTCGTGCCTTAGCCTTGCGTCGCCTGACCGTGCCTTGCCTTGCGTTACCCTTTCTTTGCCTTGCCGTGCATTGCCTAGTCCTGCGTTGTCGTGCCTTAGCCTTGTTTCCCCGTACCGTGCCGTTCCTTCCGTTAGCCTTGCCTTCCCTTGCTTTCCCTTGCCTTTCTTTCCTTCCGTTACTCTTTCCTTGCCTAGCCGTGCACTGCCTAGCCGTGCGTTGTCGTGCCTTAGCCTTGTTTCCCCTTGCTGTGCCGTTCCTTCCGTTACACTTGCCTTGCCTTTCTTTGCCTTGCCTTCCTTTCCTTCCGTTACTCTTTCCTTGCCTAGCCGTGCATTGCCTAGCCTTGCGTTGTCGTGCATTAGCCTTGCCTCGCCTGACCGTGCCTTGCCTTGCGTTACACTTTCCTTGCCTTGCCTTGCATTGCCTAGTCCTGCGTTGTCGTGCCTTAGCCTTGTTTCCGCTTACCGTGCCGTTCCTTCCTTTACCCTTGCCTTCCCTTGCCTTCCTTGCCTTCCGTTACTCTTTGCTTGCCTTCCGTGCATTGCCTAGCCTTGCGTTGTCGTGCCTTAGCCTTGCCTCGCCTGACCGTGCCTTGCCTTGCGTTACCCTTTCCTTGCCTTGCCGTGCATTGCCTAATCCTGCGTTGTCGTGCCTTAGCCTTGTTTCCCCTTACCGTGCCGTTCCTTCCGTTACCCTTGCCTTCCCTTGCTTTCCCTTGCCTTTCTTTCCTTCCGTTACTCTTTCCTTGCCTTGCCGAGCACTGCCTAGCCTTGCGTTGTCGTGCATTAGCCTTGCCTCGCCTGACCGTGCCTTGCCTTGCGTTATGCTTTCCTTACCTTGCCGTGCATTGCCTAGCCCTGCATTGTCGTGCATTAGCCTTGCCTTTCCTCACCGTGCCTTGCCTTGCGTTACCCTTTCCTTGCTTGGCCGTGCATTGCCTAGCCGTGCGTTGCCGTGCCTTACCCTTGTTTCCCCTTGCCGTGCCTTGCCTTTTGTTACACTTGCCTTGCCTTGCTTTGCCTTGCCTTCCTCTCCTTCCGTTACTCTTTCCTTGCCTAGCCGTGCATTGCCTAGCCTTGCGTTGTCGTGCATTAGCCTTGCCTCGCCTGACCGTGCCTTGCCTTGCGTTACCCTTTCTTTGCCTTGCCGTGCATTGCCTAGTCCTGCGTTGTCGTGCCTTAGCCTTGTTTCCCCTTACCGTGCCGTTCCTACCGTTACCCTTGCCTTCCCTTGCTTTCCCTTGCCTTTCTTTCCTTCCGTTACTCTTTCCTTGCCTGCCGAGCACTGCCTAGCCTTGCGTTGTCGTGCCTTAGCCTTGCCTCGCCTGACCGTGCATTGCCTTGCGTTACTCTTTCCTTGCCTTGCCGTGCATTGCCTAGCCTTGCGTTGTCGTGCATTAGCTTTGCCTCGCCTGACCGTGCCTTGCCTTGCGTTACCCTTTCCTTGCCTTGCCGTGCATTGCCTAGCCGTGCTTTTTCGTGCATTAGCGTTGCCTCGCCTGACCGTGCCTTGCCTTGCGTTACCCTTTCCTTGCCTTGCCGTGCATTGCCTAGTCCTGCGTTGTCGTGCCTTAGGCTTGTTTCCCCTTAACGTGCCGTTCCGTCCGTTGCCCTTGCCTACCCTTGCTTTCCCTTGCCTTCCTTGCCTTCCGTTACTCTTTACTTACCTTCCGTGCATTGCCTAGCCTTGCGTTGTCGTGCCTTAGCCTTGCGTCGCCTGACCGTGCCTTGCCTTGCGTTACCCTTTCCTTGACTTGCCGTGCATTGCCTAGTCCTGCGTTGTCGTGCCTTAGGCTTGTTTCCCCTTAACGTGCCGTTCCGTCCGTTGCCCTTGCCTACCCTTGCTTTCCCTTGCCTTCCTTGCCTTCCGTTACTCTTTACTTACCTTCCGTGCATTGCCTAGCCTTGCGTTGTCGTGCCTTAGCCTTGCGTCGCCTGACCGTGCCTTGCCTTGCTTTACCCTTTCTTTGCCTTGCCGTGCATTGCCTAGTCCTGCGTTGTCGTGCCTTAGCCTTGTTTCCCCGTACCGTGCCGTTCCTTCCGTTAGCCTTGCCTTCCCTTGCTTTCCCTTGCCTTTCTTTCCTTCCGTTACTCTTTCCTTGCCTAGCCGTGCACTGCCTAGCCGTGCGTTGTCGTGCCTTAGCCTTGTTTCCCCTTGCTGTGCCGTTCCTTCCGTTACACTTGCCTTGCCTTTCTTTGCCTTGCCTTCCTTTCCTTCCGTTACTCTTTGCTTGCCTAGCCGTGCACTGCCTAGCCTTGCGTTGTCGTGCATTAGCCTTCCCTTGCCTCACCGTACCTTGCCTTGCGTTACCCTTTCCTTGCCTTGCCGTGCACTGCCTAGCCTTGCGTTGTCGTGCCTTACCCTTGTTTCCCCTTGCCGTGCCGTGCCTTTTGTTACACTTGCCTTGCCTTGCTTTGCTTTGCCTTCCTTTCCTTCCGTTACTCTTTCCTTGCCTAGCCGTGCATTGCGTAGCCTTGCGTTGTCGTGCATTAGCCTTGCCTCGCCTGACCGTGCCTTGCCTTGCGTTACCCTTTCCTTCCCTTGCCGTGCATTGCATAGCCGTGCGTTGTCTTGCCTTAGCCTTGTTTCCCCTTGCTGTGCCGTTTCTTCCGTTACACTTGCCTTGCCTTACTTTGCCTTGCCTTCCTTTCCCTCCGTTACTCTTTCCTTGCCTAGCCGTGCACTGCCTAGACTTGCGTTGTCGTGCCTTAGCCTTGGCTCGCCTGACCGTACCTTGCCTTGCGTTACCCTTTCCTTGCTTGGCCGTGCATTGTCTAGCCATGCGTTGCCGTGCCTTACCCTTGTTTCCCCTTGCCGTGCCTTGCCTTTTGTTACACTTGCCTTGCCTTGCCTTGCTTTGCCTTGCCTTCCTCTCCTTCCGTTACTCTTTCCTTGCCTAGCCGTGCATTGCCTAGACTTGCGTTGTCGTGCATTAGCCTTGCCTCGCCTGACCGTGCCTTGCCTTGCGTTACCCTTTCTTTGCCTTGCCGTGCATTGCCTAGTCCTGCGTTGTCGTGCCTTAGCCTTGTTTCCCCTTACCGTGCCGTTCCTTCCGTTACCCTTGCCTTCCCTTGCTTTCCCTTGCCTTTCTTTCCTTCCGTTACTCTTTCCTTGCCTTGCCGAGCACTGCCTAGCCTTGCGTTGTCGTGCATTAGCCTTGCCTCGCCTGACCGTGCATTGCCTTGCGTTATGCTTTCCTTGCCTTGCCGTGCATTGCCTAGCCCTGCATTGTCGTGCATTAGCCTTGCCTTTCCTCACCGTGCCTTGCCTTGCGTTACCCTTTCCTTGCTTGGCCGTGCATTGCCTAGACGTGCGTTGACGTGCCTTACCCTTGTTTCCCCTTGCCGTGCCTTGCCTTTTGTTACACTTTCCTTGCCTTGCTTTGCCTTGCCTTCCTCTCCTTCCGTTACTCTTTCCTTGCCTAGCCGTGCATTGCCTAGCCTTGCGTTGTCGTGCATTAGCCTTGCCTCGCCTGACCGTGCCTTGCCTTGCGTTACCCTTTCTTTGCCTTGCCGTGCATTGCCTAGTCCTGCGTTGTCGTGCTTTAGCCTTGTTTCCCCTTACCGTGCCGTTCCTTCCGTTACCCTTGCCTTCCCTTGCTTTCCCTTGCCTTTCTTTCCTTCCGTTACTGTTTCCTTGCCTTGCCGAGCACTGCCTAGCCTTGCGTTGTCCTGCCTTAGCCTTGCCTCGCCTGACCGTGCATTGCCTTGCGTTACCCTTTCCTTGCCTTGCCGTGCATTGCCTAGTCCTGCGTTGTCGTGCCTTAGGCTTGTTTCCCCTTAACGTGCCGTTCCGTCCGTTGCCCTTGCCTACCCTTGCTTTCCCTTGCCTTCCTTGCCTTCCGTTACTCTTTACTTACCTTCCGTGCATTGCCTAGCCTTGCGTTGTCGTGCCTTAGCCTTGCGTCGCCTGACCGTGCCTTGCCTTGCGTTACCCTTTCTTTGCCTTGCCGTGCATTGCCTAGTCCTGCGTTGTCGTGCCTTAGCCTTGTTTCCCCGTACCGTGCCGTTCCTTCCGTTAGCCTTGCCTTCCCTTGCTTTCCCTTGCCTTTCTTTCCTTCCGTTACTCTTTCCTTGCCTAGCCGTGCACTGCCTAGCCGTGCGTTGTCGTGCCTTAGCCTTGTTTCCCCTTGCTGTGCCGTTCCTTCCGTTACACTTGCCTTGCCTTTCTTTGCCTTGCCTTCCTTTCCTTCCGTTACTCTTTCCTTGCCTAGCCGTGCATTGCCTAGCCTTGCGTTGTCGTGCATTAGCCTTGCCTCGCCTGACCGTGCCTTGCCTTGCGTTACACTTTCCTTGCCTTGCCTTGCATTGCCTAGTCCTGAGTTGTCGTGCCTTAGCCTTGTTTCCGCTTACCGTGCCGTTCCTTCCTTTACCTTTGCCTTCCCTTGCCTTCCTTGCCTTCCGTTACTCTTTGCTTGCCTTCCGTGCATTGCCTAGCCTTGCGTTGTCCTGCCTTAGCCTTGCCTCGCCTGACCGTGCCTTGCCTTGCGTTACCCTTTCCTTGCCTTGCCGTGCATTGCCTAATCCTGCGTTGTCGTGCCTTAGCCTTGTTTCCCCTTACCGTGCCGTTCCTTCCGTTACCCTTGCCTTCCCTTGCTTTCCCTTGCCTTTCTTTCCTTCCGTTACTCTTTCCTTGCCTTGCCGAGCACTGCCTAGCCTTGCGTTCTCGTGCATTAGCCTTGCCTCGCCTGACCGTGCCTTGCCTTGCGTTATGCTTTCCTTACCTTGCCGTGCATTGCCTAGCCCTGCATTGTCGTGCATTAGCCTTGCCTTTCCTCACCGTGCCTTGCCTTGCGTTACCCTTTCCTTGCTTGGCCGTGCATTGCCTAGCCGTGCGTTGCCGTGCCTTACCCTTGTTTCCCCTTGCCGTGCCTTGCCTTTTGTTACACTTGCCTTGCCTTGCTTTGCCTTGCCTTCCTCTCCTTCCGTTACTCTTTCCTTGCCTAGCCGTGCATTGCCTAGCCTTGCGTTGTCGTGCATTAGCCTTGCCTCGCCTGAACGTGCCTTGCCTTGCGTTACGCTTTCCTTGCCTTGCCGTGCATTGCCTAGTCCTGCGTTGTCGTGCCTTAGCCTTGTTTCCCCTTACCGTGCCGTTCCTTCCGTTACCCTTGCCTTCCCTTGCTTTCCCTTGCCTTTCTTTCCTTCCGTTACTCTTTCCTTGCCTTGCCGAGCACTGCCTAGCCTTGCGTTGTCGTGCCTTAGCCTTGCCTCGCCTGACCGTGCATTGCCTTGCGTTACTCTTTCCTTGCCTTGCCGTGCATTGCCTAGCCTTGCGTTGTCGTGCATTAGCTTTGCCTCGCCTGACCGTGCCTTGCCTTGCGTTACCCTTTCCTTGCCTTGCCGTGCATTGCCTAGCCGTGCTTTTTCGTGCATTAGCGTTGCCTCGCCTGACCGTGCCTTGCCTTGCGTTACCCTTTCCTTGCCTTGCCGTGCATTGCCTAGTCCTGCGTTGTCGTGCCTTAGGCTTGTTTCCCCTTAACGTGCCGTTCCGTCCGTTGCCCTTGCCTACCCTTGCTTTCCCTTGCCTTCCTTGCCTTCCGTTACTCTTTACTTACCTTCCGTGCATTGCCTAGCCTTGCGTTGTCGTGCCTTAGCCTTGCGTCGCCTGACCGTGCCTTGCCTTGCGTTACCCTTTCCTTGCCTTGCCGTGCATTGCCTAGTCCTGCGTTGTCGTGCCTTAGCCTTGTTTCCCCGTACCGTGCCGTTCCTTCCGTTAGCCTTGCCTTCCCTTGCTTTCCCTTGCCTTTCTTTCCTTCCGTTACTCTTTCCTTGCCTAGCCGTGCATTGCCTAGCCGTGCGTTGTCATGCCTTAGCCTTGTTTCCCCTTGCTGTGCCGTTTCTTCCGTTACACGTGCCTTGCCTTACTTTGCCTTGCCTTCCTTTCCTTCCCTTTCCTTGCCTAGCCGTGCACTGCCTAGCCGTGCGTTGTCGTGCCTTAGCCTTGTTTCCGCTTACCGTGCCGTTCCATCCTTTACCTTTGCCTTCCCTTGCCTTCCTTGCCTTCCGTTACTCTTTGCTTGCCTTCCGTGCATTGCCTAGCCTTGCGTTGTCCTGCCTTAGCCTTGCCTCGCCTGACCGTGCCTTGCCTTGCGTTACCCTTTCCTTGCCTTGCCGTGCATTGCCTAGTCCTGCGTTGTCGTGCCTTAGCCTTGTTTCCCCTTACCGTGCCGTTCCTTCCGCTACCCTTGCCTTCCCTTGCTTTCCCTTGCCTTTCTTTCCTTCCGTTACTCTTTCCTTGCCTTGCCGAGCACTGCCTAGCCTTGCGTTCTCGTGCATTAGCCTTGCCTCGCCTGACCGTGCCTTGCCTTGCGTTATGCTTTCCTTGCCTTGCCGTGCATTGCCTAGCCCTGCATTGTCGTGCATTAGCCTTGCCTTTCCTCACCGTGCCTTGCCTTGCGTTACCCTTTCCTTGCTTGGCCGTGCATTGCCTAGCCGTGAGTTGCCGTGCCTTACCCTTGTTTCCCCTTGCCGTGCCTTGCCTTTTATTACACTTGCCTTGCCTTGCTTTGCCTTGCCTTCCTCTCCTTCCGTTACTCTTTCCTTGCCTAGCCGTGCATTGCCTAGCCTTGCGTTGTCGTGCCTTAGCCTTGCCTCGCCTGACCATGCATTGCCTTGCGTTACTCTTTCCTTGCCTTGCCGTGCATTGCCTAGCCTTGCGTTGTCGTGCATTAGCCTTGCCTCGCCTGACCGTGCCTTGCCTTGCGTTACCCTTTCCTTGCCTTGCCGTGCATTGCCTAGCCGTGCTTTTTCGTGCATTAGCGTTGCCTCGCCTGACCGTGCCTTGCCTTGCGTTACCCTTTCCTTGCCTTGCCGTGCATTGCCTAGTCCTGCGTTGTCGTGCCTTAGGCTTGTTTCCCCTTAACGTGCCGTTCCGTCCGTTGCCCTTGCCTACCCTTGCTTTCCCTTGCCTTCCTTGCCTTCCGTTACTCTTTACTTACCTTCCGTGCATTGCCTAGCGTTGCGTTGTCGTGCCTTAGCCTTGCGTCGCCTGACCGTGCCTTGCCTTGCGTTACCCTTTCTTTGCCTTGCCGTGCATTGCCTAGTCCTGCGTTGTCGTGCCTTAGCCTTGATTCCCCTTACCGTGCCGTTCCTTCCGTTACCCTTGCCTTCCCTTGCTTTCCCTTGCCTTTCTTTCCTTCCGTTACTCTTTCCTTGCCTTGCCGAGCACTGCCTAGCCTTTCGTTGTCGTGCATTAGCCTTGCCTCGCCTGACCGTGTCTTGCCTTGCGTTATGCTTTCCTTGCCTTGCCGTGCATTGCCTAGGCCTGCATTGTCGTGCATTAGCCTTGCCTTTCCTCACCGTGCCTTGCCTTGCGTTACCCTTTCCTTGCTTGGCCGTGCATTGCCTAGACGTGCGTTGCCGTGCCTTACCCTTGTTTCCCCTTGCCGTGCCTTGCCTTTTGTTACACTTGCCTTGCCTTGCTTTGCCTTGCCTTCCTCTCCTTCCGTTACTCTTTCCTTGCCTAGCCGTGCATTGCCTAGCCTTGCGTTGTCGTGCATTAGCCTTGCCTCGCCTGACCGTGCCTTGACTTGCGTTACCCTTTCTTTGCCTTGCCGTGCATTGCCTAGTCCTGCGTTGTCGTGCTTTAGCCTTGTTTCCCCTTACCGTGCCGTTCCTTCCGTTACCCTTGCCTTCCCTTGCTTTCCCTTGCCTTTCTTTCCTTCCGTTACTCTTTCCTTGCCTTGTCGAGCACTGCCTAGCCTTGCGTTGTCGTGCATTAGCCTTGCCTCGCCTGACCGTGCATTGCCTTGCGTTACCCTTTCCTTGCCTAGCCGTGCACTGCCTAGCCGTGCGTTGTCGTGCCTTAGCCTTGTTTCCGCTTACCGTGCCGTTCCTTCCTTTACCTTTGCCTTCCCTTGCCTTCCTTGCCTTCCGTTACTCTTTGCTTGCCTTCCGTGCATTGCCTAGCCTTGCGTTGTCCTGCCTTAGCCTTGCCTCGCCTGACCGTGCCTTGCCTTGCGTTACCCTTTCCTTGCCTTGCCGTGCATTGCCTAGTCCTGCGTTGTCGTGCCTTAGCCTTGTTTCCCCTTACCGTGCCGTTCCTTCCGTTACCCTTGCCTTCCCTTGCTTTCCCTTGCCTTTCTTTCCTTCCGTTACTCTTTCCTTGCCTTGCCGAGCACTGCCTAGCCTTGCGTTGTCGTGCATTAGCTTTGCCTCGCCTGACCGTGCCTTGCCTTGCGTTATGCTTTCCTTGCCTTGCCGTGCATTGCCTAGCCCTGCATTGTCGTGCATTAGCCTTGCCTTTCCTCACCGTGCCTTGCCTTGCGTTACCCTTTCCTTGCTTGGCCGTGCATTGCCTAGCCGTGCGTTGCCGTGCCTTACCCTTGTTTCCCCTTGCCGTGCCTTGCCTTTTATTACACTTGCCTTGCCTTGCTTTGCCTTGCCTTCTTCTCCTTCCGTTACTCTTTCCTTGCCTAGCCGTGCATTGCCTAGCCTTGCGTTGTCGTGCCTTAGCCTTGCCTCGCCTGACCGTGCATTGCCTTGCGTTACTCTTTCCTTGCCTTGTCGTGCATTGCCTAGCCTTGCGTTGTCGTGCATTAGCCTTGCCTCGCCTGACCGTGCCTTGCCTTGCGTTACCCTTTCCTTGCCTTGCCGTGCATTGCCTAGCCGTGCTTTTTCGTGCATTAGCGTTGCCTCGCCTGACCGGGCCTTGCCTTGCGTTACCCCTTCCTTGCCTTCCCGTGCATTGCCTAGTCCTGCGTTGTCGTGCCTTAGGCTTGTTTCCCCTTAACGTGCCGTTCCGTCCGTTGCCCTTGCCTACCCTTGCTTTCCCTTGCCTTTCTTTCCTTCCGTTACTCTTTCCTTGCCTAGCCGTGCACTGCCTAGCCGTGCGTTGTCGTGCCTTAGCCTTGTTTCCCCTTGCTGTGCCGTTCCTTCCGTTACACTTGCCTTGCCTTTCTTTGCCTTGCCTTCCTTTCCTTCCGTTACTCTTTCCTTGCCTAGCCGTGCACTGCCTAGCCTTGCGTTGTCGTGCATTAGCCTTCCCTTGCCTCACCGTACCTTGCCTTGCGTTACCCTTTCCTTGCCTTGCCATGCACTGCCTAGCCTTGCGTTGTCGTGCCTTACCCTTGTTTCCCCTTGCCGTGCCGTGCCTTTTGTTACACTTGCCTTGCCTTGCTTTGCTTTGCCTTCCTTTCCTTCCGTTACTCTTTCCTTGCCTAGCCGTGCATTGCCTAGCCTTGCGTTGTCGTGCATTAGCCTTGCCTCGCCTGACCGTGCCTTGCCTTGCGTTACCCTTTCCTTCCCTTGCCGTGCATTGCCTAGCCGTGCGTTGTCTTGCCTTAGCCTTGTTTCCCCTTGCTATGCCGTTTCTTCCGTTACACTTGCCTTGCCTTACTTTGCCTTCCCTTCCTTTCCTTCCGTTACTCTTTCCTTGCCTAGCCGTGCACTGCCTAGCCTTGCGTTGTCGTGCCTTAGCCTTGGCTCGCCTGACCGTGCCTTGCCTTGCGTTACCCTTTCCTTGCATGGCCGTGCATTGCCTAGCCGTGCGTTGCCGTGCCTTACCCTTGTTTCCCCTTGCCGTGCCTTGCCTTTTGTTACACTTGCCTTGCCTTGCTTTGCCTTGCCTTCCTCTCCTTCCGTTACTCTTTCCTTGCCTAGCCGTGCATTGCCTAGCCTTGCGTTGTCGTGCATTAGCCTTGCCTCGCCTGACCGTGCCTTGCCTTGCGTTACCCTTTTTTTGCCTTGTCGTGCATTGCCTAGTCCTGCGTTGTCGTGCCTTAGCCTTGTTTCCCCTTACCGTGCCGTTCTTTCCTTTACCCTTGCCTTCCCTTGCTTTCCCTTGCCTTTCTTTCCTTCCGTTACTCTTTCCTTGCCTTGCCGAGCACTGCCTATCCTTGCGTTGTCGTGCATTAGCCTTGCCTCGCCTGACCGTGCCTTGCCTTGCGTTATGCTTTCCTTGCCTTGCCGTGCATTGCCTAGCCCTGCATTGTCGTGCATTAGCCTTGCCTTTCCTCACTGTGCCTTGCCTTGCGTTACCCTTTCCTTGCTTGGCCGTGCATTGCCTAGCCGTGCGTTGCCGTGCCTTACCCTTGTTTCCCCTTGCCGTGCCTTGCCTTTTGTTACACTTGCCTTGCCTTGCTTTGCCTTGCCTTCCTCTCCTTCCGTTACTCTTTCCTTGCCTAGCCGTGCATTGCCTAGCCTTGCGTTGTCGTGCATTAGCCTTGCCTCGCCTGACCGTGCCTTGCCTTGCGTTACCCTTTCTTTGCCTTGCCGTGCATTGCCTAGTCCTGCGTTGTCGTGCCTTAGCCTTGTTTCCCCTTACCGTGCCGTTCCTTCCGTTACCCTTGCCTTCCCTTGCTTTCCCTTGCCTTTCTTTCCTTCCGTTACTCTTTCCTTGCCTTGCCGAGCACTGCCTAGCCTTGCGTTGTCGTGCATTAGCCTTGACTCGCCTGACCGTGCATTGCCTTGCGTTACCCTTTCCTTGCCTTGCCGTGCATTGCCTAGCCTTGCGTTGTCGTGCATTAGCCTTGCCTCGCCTGACCGTGCCTTGCCTTGCGTTACCCTTACCTTGCCTTGCCGTGCATTGCCTAGCCGTGCTTTTTCGTGCATTAGCGTTGCCTCGCCTGACCTTGCCTTGCCTTGCGTTACCCTTTCCTTGCCTTGCCGTGCATTGCCTAGTCCTGCGTTGTCGTGCCTTAGGCTTGTTTCCCCTTAACGTGCCGTTTCGTCCGTTGCCCTTGCCTACCCTTGCTTTCCCTTGCCTTCCTTGCCTTCCGTTACTCTTTACTTACCTTCCGTGCATTGCCTAGCCTTGCGTTGTCGTGCCTTAGCCTTGCGTCGCCTGACCGTGCCTTGCCTTGCGTTACCCTTTCTTTGCCTTGCTGTGCATTGCCTAGTCCTGCGTTGTCGTGCCTTAGCCTTGTTTCCCCGTACCGTGCCGTTCCTTCCGTTAGCCTTGCCTTCCCTTGCTTTCCCTTGCCTTTCTTTCCTTCCGTTACTCTTTCCTTGCCTAGCCGTGCACTGCCTAGCCGTGCGTTGTCGTGCCTTAGCATTGTTTCCCCTTGCTGTGCCGTTCCTTCCGTTACACTTGCCTTGCCTTTCTTTGCCTTGCCTTCCTTGCCTTCCGTTACTCTTTCCTTGCCTAGCCGTGCATTGCCTAGCCTTGCGTTTTCGTGCATTAGCCTTGCCTCGCCTGACCGTGCCTTGCCTTGCGTTACCCTTTCCTTGCCTTGCCGTGCATTGCCTAGTCCTGAGTTGTCGTGCCTTAGCCTTGTTTCCGCTTACCGTGCCGTTCCTTCCTTTACCTTTGCCTTCCCTTGCCTTCCTTGCCTTCCGTGCATTGCCTAGCCTTGCGTTGTCCTGCCTTAGCCTTGCCTCGCCGTGCATTGCCTAATCCTGCGTTGTCGTGCCTTAGCCTTGTTTCCCCTTACCGTGCCGTTCCTTCCGTTACCCTTGCCTTCCCTTGCTTTCCCTTGCCTTTCTTTCCTTCCCTTACTCTTTCCTTGCCTTGCCGAGCACTGCCTAGCCTTGCGTTGTCGTGCCTTAGCCT